>NW_012145967.1:4043013-4078843 GCF_000956105.1 Propithecus coquereli | reverse complement strand
TCATGCAGATCACAGGGGACCCACTGGACCCTGTGGCTCCTGCAGTCTGGGCTGGAGTTGGAAAATGTCTGTGTGGGGATGAGCAAGATGAAACCAGTGGAGTTGAAGGCCCCTGGAGAAGACAAGGGCACATGGTGGGTGGAGAAGCCATATGGTGCCTGCCATCCCGGTTTGGGTTTTTCGGGTGGGAGGCATCCCAGGGGGGCTGGGAGCCTGGTGTCTTGTCCACAAGAAGCTTCCAGATCACTGGTGGCAGCACCCTCTGGGCTTATGTGGGCAGAAAGTCTCTCCAGCAGCTCAGGAGCCTGCCAACTGTCATATTTGAGGGAGGGGGAAACAATTGCTCCACCTACCCTTCTCACGGGACTCCAAGCCTCTTGGGGGTTGATCTGTGCCAATACCTTGCTTCTTCTTGTTCTGCTCTGTAACTTCTTCCCATAGAGTCTCCTGAAGGTTCTGACACCCTTCCTTTAGACCCACATCCAATCTATGTTTGTCTGTTTGTTCATTTTTTCTCTTTCATCTAAAATTTCTCCTTCTTACTGAGACGCTCTGGCAGCTGGCATCTCTGGTCTGCCATCTTGCCACTCCAGCTAATGCCATCCTTACTAAAAATGATCAGCATTTCTAACAAATATCCTGGAATTGGAATTGAGTTCTGTCCATGTGGCCTGTCTGTGAACTGTTTGCTGTGGCTGGAGGGGTGGAATAAATTGATTGGTGGGACCTGCGTCACACGATCAGCCCTGAAACTCCTAGAGGAAATTGGCCCATCAGACCAATAGGAAAGTGAAGAGAGTATTTCTAGGATAAGGGAGCATGGATGCTGGGCAGATACAAATACAACAAAGTATGAAATAGTTAATTTCTCCATTTTATGGATGAGGAAGCATGTTTTGAGAGGCTGAGGACTTCGTCCAGGGCCATACATCTGGAGACTAGCAGAGCAGGGGTTTGCATCAGGAGTGTCTGGTTCTTCTCTACAATGTTATAGATGAGAGCAGTGGAGCACTGGCTGGGTAAATGCCTTGCTGGATATGTCTAGGTAGAGGGAGATGTTCCAGGCTTCAGGGCAGTGCTTTTCTCAGAGTGGCAGCTGACAAAGATGTCCTGAAACAAATGTCTCCGCTCTTTTAGGGATGCCAAACTGGGTAAAAAGTCTGGCTGATTATGCATTGCATCCTCTATCGAAACGGCAACTCAGGCTTTAAACCACAGCTTTTGGTTGAAAGCCCACATGATCTTCGAATTTGGAATAATTAGAAGGAGACAGAGTGGTTCCTGTTGGGTGCCTTCTTTTATAAGCTAGTTTTTAAAACATGGTTCTGGGTGGTGGCTCCGGGCCCAGGAAACTGGAGACTTTGGCTGTGAGTTAGAGGCAGCAAGCTGGTTGGTGGGTGGGCCACCACTGATTCCACAACACGCAGAGAGCAGAGTATCTTATGGGGCTTTGCACAGCTCTTGCTTTGCATTTGGTCCTTGGGAAAAAGCTGACACTGTTAGGGACCAGTTTTTAAGGATGATCTCAGTGAGAAATTTTTACGCAGTGTTGTATATTGGAAAAGCACAGAGTGATGGAGTCAGACCGAGCTCTGTCTAAATACCTGGTGTGCCGTTATCAGCTATGTGGTCTTGGGGGTCTTATTTAACCCCTCTGTGGCCATTTCCCCCTCTGTGAGATGGGATCTGTAGGGCTGGCTTCCTTAGGCAGGAGACAGATGTCCTTAGGCTGAGGCCAGGGCAGACTTTCGGAAAAGGCCTCCTCACTGAAGACAGGGCTCCCCAGCGAAGGAGGAACGTGGCAATGTGCCAGTCTTAATCCGTAGTGCTGACAGAAGTGATGCCTAGGGAGCTGGCTTCTGGGTGGGCCCTCGGGCTCAAGTGTGCTTTTGACTATGCCCAGTAGAAGCCCTGGTGAGCACAGACGAAAGGCCTGCCCTTCCCACACCCACACTGACCACACGTTCAGGTGCTGTGCTTAGTTCCTGGAGGGCAGGGAGCCCAAGCTTGCCCTGTAGCTCATCCACACCTCTTTGCCTTTTACTCAAAGACCTGAATTCAAACCAGTGGCAACAGAGAGGAGATCCTGACGTGACTGACCCAGGTTCAAATCGCCGTGCCTCCAGCTGGGTGCATGTGAGCAAATCTCTCACACATTCTAAGGTTCAGTTTTCTGTCCCATTCTTATAAAGAATATGTCAGATACCGTTAGCAAGTGCTTATTTGTCACATGACTCAGAGGTTGATAACATGAGTCTCTAGGACTTGGGGCCTCTGTTTCCCTTCTCTCCCCCAACAGGCCCAGCAGACTCTGTCCTGGGAGCTATTTGTAGCCTATCAGATCATGTAAGACCCTCATCCGTCATCGGAGCGAGATCCGGCGCAGGGCAGTGCAGCCTCCCTGTCTGTTCTGGGGACTGCAGGAAGAGGGAGTCTGTTACAGTGCCATTCTTCTGCCCAGGCCCGCCCGTCTGTAAAGGCTTAGAATATTCGGGTTCTCCCACCCCAGCAACCCTGCCTATGGCTCGCCCTCCCCCCTGCCCAATCCTTCCTCCAAATCTTTTCCCGAGTGTCCATACCGGGACCCTGGGGGCACACTTCCCTTCCTCTACTTGCTCCTCCCCTCCTGCCTTCTCCTGTGGGTGGCTCTGTAATGAAAATAGAATCTTAAGCCCCCTAGCTGACTGAATGGACCCCCTCTTGGCCAAGGGGACCCCAGGAAAATCTTAAATCTGAGTTGGTGACCATGAGAAGAGAGATCAGACACTTCTAGTTATGCCCCATGTCTTTTGGAGTTATTCTTTGTAACAATAAGATACAAAATCATTAACAGGAGAGGCCATGTAAGGCAAAGGTTAGACCACACCTGCGGGTCATCAATTTACTTAATAGATCACTTGAGTCTCCCTAGATGAGGACTGTCTGGAAAGTATCCAGCCATTGTTAATATAACAAGAACGGTTTGTCCAATATCGATGTAACCTGGCAGCCAAGGAGAGTGGACTGGGATGCGCGTGCATGAACAATGGCGCCTTCACTGTACTAGTCAGTGGGGTGCTAGACGCCGTTGAGGCAACATGTGCACTGTGTGGCTGTCACATTCTAAATGACTGAGTGAGTAGAGCAACGAATCTGCATCAAATTTTGCATTAAGCTTGAATATTCCTCCATGGAACCTATTCAGATGACTCAGAAGGCTTTTGGGGAGGAGGCAATGGGTGCAGGGCAAATAAAATTGTGGCACAAACATTTCAAAGGTAGTCAAGAATCTGTTGAAAGTGATCCATGTTCTGGAGAGCCTGTAACAAGCAGAACACCTGAGAAAGTTGAACATACATGGATTAGGTTAAGAGACTGTGGGAGAACTGTGAGGTCCCAAGGGCCCTACTTTGAAGGGCCTGAGGTGTCATTGTCCTGTGTACAATGTTTCTTGTATCTTGTATCTTCTTCAATAAATGTCTCTATTTTTCATATTACGTGGCTGGATGCTTTCTGGACAGACCTCATATATCTGGTGGCTTGTCTCTGATTAACAGATATCCTTATCGTAAAATACTCCAAGCCTTTAAACAAAGAAAGCTTCATTTCTTTAACCAATTACAAATCGAAGAATCTTCAAGCCCACCTATAAGCCCCTGCTTTGAGCTGTCCTGTCTTTTTGGGCCAAACCAATGTATGCTTTCCATGATTTTACATGTAATTTCCTGTCTCCCTAAAATGCATAAAGCCAAACTTTAAGCCAACCACAGAGGGACTACTTACTCAAGGCTTCTTGGGCATGGCCCTCCGGACCATGGTTGCACATATGTGGCTCATAATAAACCTCTTTTAATTATTTTGCAGAGTTTGACAACTCTGACCGCAGAATGGGGACTCAGCCAGACCTTCCTCCACTGTCTGCCATGCCCGCCAAGGCCTCACGTCCATATGGGGCAAAGAAAATGTGACATGTTTTCTTTTGTCCCATTTATCAAATAAGAAGGTTGTCTCCTTTCCTGACCCAAACGTCCCACCCATACATGGCCACTGCAGAGTGGAGGAGGTGAAATTCTTCAGCAGCACCCCCGGTCCCCCCATGGCAGCCCCTGCGGGCAGGGGCAGCGTGGCGGTAGCTTTGCTCTGCAGTGTGGAAGCCAGGATGAGGCCTGGGCTGGCTCTTGCTGAGACCCTGCCGGGCCCAGCCTCAGCTCCCTCATCTGCGATGGGGAGCTACACAGGCAGAAGGGGGTACTGACGGTGTCAATGGTGTTATGCAAAAATCCTTGTAAGATACAGGGTGTTATACAAATGGCAGGGAATTGTTTCATTGTAGTAAAATACATACAGCATAAAACTTATCATTTTAATCACACTAAAGTGTACAACTCAGTGGCATTAAGGACATTCACAATGTTGTGCAACCATCGCCACCATCCAGTTCCAGAACTTTCTCATCACCCCAATCTGAAACCCCCTCCATCGAGCAGTCATTCCCGACTCCCTGCTCCCCAGGCCCTGGCAGGCACTACTCTACTTTCCATCTCTATGGATTTGCATATTCCGGTTGTTCCATAGAAGTAGAATCGTACAGAATGTGGCCCTTTGTGTCTGGCATCTTTCACTTAGCATAATGTTTTCAAGGTTCATCCATGCTGCAACATGCATCAGAGTTTCATTGTTTTTTAAGACTGAATAATATTCCATTTTATGTCTCTGCAACATTTTGCTTATAAAAATGGTAATTTAAGTTTGAAATCTCATCCAGGGACTAGTAATTGCATGGGAAGGAGTAGTTTGAAGCTGGGAACATGCCTACTTACCATGGAGAAAGCAGGTTTTGGGGAGGGGATCATCATAAGACCAGTTTTCAGATACCTCAGAAGCACTCATGGAAGAGCTGGACCTGTTCTCTGCAACCGCAGGTGGAAGGACCAGGACCTACGGGGGATAATTTTTTACTCACTTCTGAGGGGCTCAAGAAAACTTGGTGGGAAGCCTTCTCCCAGGCAGCCCCGGGGAGGGTGTTGTGGGGGTTTGGGGCCACTGGAAGCAGGGGTTTGACAGATGAGAGTGGCGGCACCCAGGGGCTGTCAGGGCAGAACTGAGGAGCAGCCACCGAGCCTGAGCAGGAGACAGTGGGGCTCCAGGTCAGAGCCAAGGCAAGTGTTGGGCATGGGGAGGCACGAAGTGGTGTATACAAGCCGGGATCGAGGTAGAAGAGGAAAGGGCTGCTCTGGTCTGAATGCTCGTGTCCCCTAAAAAATTCATGTGTTGAAACCCAACCCCCAAATGACGATATTAGGAGGTGGGACCTTTGAGAGGTGATTAGGGCATGAGGGTGGAGTCTCATGGATGGGATCAGTGCCCTCACAGGGGGCAGCGGAGACCAGAGTGCTCCCACACGTGAGGGCACAGTGAGAAGGGGCCGTCTTTGAACCAGGAAGCAAGCCCACACCAGACACCCAATATGCTGATGTTAGACCTCCCAGCCTCCAGAACTGTGAGAAATAAGTTTCTATTGCTTTATAAGCCACCCGGTCTATGGCATTTTGTTATAGCAGCAGGAACAGACTAAGACTGGGGCTTAGGACCCAGGCTGGTTGTAGGGGCTGGACAGCTCGTGGAATTTCGAGGACTCATCCCTCCTGCCCACTCCTGCCCACTGCCTTGGCTCCTCCCAGGTCCTCTTCCCCACAGCTTCCCTGGCCCCACACTCGGCCTGACCCTCCCACCGCATCCCCACACCTTCCTCTCCACTTGATTTGCTAAATCTTAGATTAGGTTTCAGCTCACATGTTGCTTCTCTCAGAAAGCCCTTCCTGACCTGCAGCCTATGTCCCCTCCCCAACAAAAGTCTCCATCGGCACCTCTCCTATGTGTTCCCCTAGATCCCTGAACGTCCCCTGGCGTAGCGCCCGACTGTCCAGCCTGTGTCTCTGTGTGACCGCCTGCGGGGACAGGAACCAGTCTGGTATCTCTGACGTTGCAGGCCAAAGCCTGGCACATCGCAGGTGATCTGCGCCTATGCGGTGAATGAATGCACGACTGACTGAATGGAGACGGCTGTTGAAGTGAGGCAGGCGTGAGCTTATTTCCAACGCGTTACTACCTGGGGGCCGACCGCTTTGTGGAGACGCAAGGTCTCCCACATCAGAGGAGCCCCGTGAGGAGTTTGCGGGTGGATTTGAGTCACTTAGGAAAATGAACCCAGCAGCCTCTGGAACCCCATCCAGTTCCTACCTTCTGTGATTTGACGACTCTGCGAACGGCTCTTTGCCCTCTGCCTGGGCCATTCCTCGTGCCAGCAGAAACCCTGCAGTGGCCCCGGTGTGACCCAGGTGCTAATGGAGGAGTCTTCAATCTTGAAGGTGCTGCTCTGTATACGATTTAATCTAGTAATGCGATGCCCGTGTGGCTTTTTCATTAATCACCCCTTTCACTGCGGATGTCTGGAGAGGGGGGCCCAGGAGCAACGGAGGAGAGGGCCGGGGAGAGTCTGACGTCTTAAGCAGCCTGTCAGCAATCAGCAGAGGTGAGAACAGCAAGTACAGCTGCCCCGCTGTGGCCACGGGAGCTGACGCACACGGTCACCAGCGCACGATGGGGAAGGGAGACTTTGTGGAAAGCTGTGCAAGTTCAAAACCTGTGATTTCAGACACTTTACCACAACCTTCCCCACTCCTTACCTCACCTTCTCAAAGGCAACAAACCTCACGTGATCCTCCTTGCTGGAGTGGTGCTTCATAGCACTTCTGTACCCAGACTCTGTCCTCTCAGTCCCTTGGTGCAGGCGGGATGCCATCAGAGTGCCCCTTTTACAGGAAGAGGGACTGAGGCCCTGAGTGGTTCTGGTGAGCTCTTCAGGCATCTTCGTCTATAGTCAAAGAGCGAAGAGAGGAAGTTTATGCACCTGGACTGAAGCTGGGGGGAGCGGGAGGTGTGGACAGGACAGGGGACTAGCAGACATGGTAAAAGGGTCGTAGAGTCTCATCACTCCTCTTGACTTCCTGCCCAGTGCCCAGAGCCCATTTGGTTTTGTTTTTTAGGAATACTTTTATTTAGGTTTCCTTCTGGGAAGTTATTTGCCGTTCCCCCAGTGAGCAAAGCCTTGGGGGGCTGCTATCTGCAGCCCTTTTATGCTGGAAACCACAGTGTGTTCAGTGAGCTATTTTCTTTCTTCCCTGCACTCATGCTTGGAATTTTTCCTTCATGCGACGCATGCAAAGGCCCTTTCATCTGGGGAGCGGCCCCCGCAAAGGCACATTCACTCTCCCCTAGTCCCTTTCTTTCTTTCCTCCTCCCTTTTGGACAGCAGTCATTGATTGAGAAGCGCAGGGAAAGGCAGAAATGGGCACGGACACAAGCTCATGAAAAGGAGCACATGGAAGGTAGCAGATTAAATGCCACCCAGCAAGGGTAGGGGGCCCGGGTGCAGAGGGGAGGTGGGGAATAAAATGAAGGTCAAACAAAGCCGAGCACGAGTGTGAGTGAGAGGGCAAGAGCGTGCTTGGCAGCCCAGCTTTCTGGGAATTGAGTGCTTGTGAAATAATCGTGGCCTCCTGGTGGACCCTCCGCCTCATCCCGGTCCTCTGCGCCAAGTCGGCCCTCCTCTGTTAGCTGCCGCGGTGCTTTATCTTCTGGTAGGAGCCCTCACTTACCAAGGTGGAGAGGGTTTGATTAATTAAGGGAGTTCTCTTTCATATAGACGGCCGGATGGTGGGGAGCGAGCTATCTAAGGGCGAAGACGTCCAGTATGCAGCCTGGCGCTGCCTCCCCGCACCCCTCCCCTGCCCGCAGACCCCAACCCCAGCTGCCTACCTACATACATACACTCACGCAGCTTCTTTTCCCCACTCCCAGTGCAAAACTCCATTTCTTTCTTTCTTTCCTGGGGTAATTTCAAAAGCCCTGGAAATGAGACTTTTTGGAGGAAATGGCACTATCTTTGTTGGAAAACAGGGTGTGATGATTGAGGTTGGATTAAGCAGGCTGGGGGTGGGATCTTTCCAGCCCTCGGGCCTTTGACATAGACTAAGCATTTCCCATAAGCTGTCAAGTGCGCAGGAAGGGGCATGGGGAAAGAGTGGCCCCTCTCCCTCCGCCTCCCTCCGCCTCCCTCTGCCTCCCTCCACCTCCCTCCGCCTCCCTTCGCCTCCCTCTGCCCCCTCTGACCTCACTGGGCACAGAAGCAGATCAGCTCTTCAGCCCCCTTCATTCCCCTTCATAATAGCTTTGACCCATGGACAGCCTGGGGAGCTCAGGGCTGCCCCCTTTTCAGGACAAATACATTGCTGGGGTGCATAGCAGGGGGCCCCCACGTTGCTCAGCTCATTAAAAGAAAGCCTTGCCTTCAAGTGGCACAGGTAATGAAGCATCGCGGGGTGCCTGCCGGCTCTAATATGATGAAATGAACTGAGGGGGAGAATTAACCTGGTAGGATTAGTTCACTCTGCAGCAAGATGCTTGGAATCGCCTCTTATACCCCGTGCCAGGAATCTTAAACACACTCCTCTCTCAGGAGGGGGACTGGCTGGGGAGGGGGCACCGGGCAGAGCTAGACAAGACAAGCAGGGCTGCAGAGCGGAGGCCCAGCTCTCTTCTGGGAGTGGCTGACTTTCGTCTCGGGCCATGGCTCGGAATGCGAGGCCGAGTCATAACTCCTCAGTTCAGGAGGCTGTCTGTCTGTCTGTTCAGCCCACCCTGACCGCTGAAGTCTAGGCTGGGCCAGGGTCGGGGGCAGGGAGCAGGCGGCTAACCTTTCCGTGGCCATGCTGCACTGGATGCTACAAGGGTGGCCTAGGCCTGGGGCAGATGCCCACGTTTTACATTGCTGACTTTGGGCTTGCCAATTCCAGGCACAGGAATAGGTGGAAGGAATAGAAAGAATGCAGAGCTACAAAACTAAGGGCGTCGCCACTCCAAATTCATTTGTGTGTCTACACCATGCCAGGGCCTGTGCCGGGTGCTGTGGTGGAGACATGAATAAGACACGTCCACTGCCCTTGAGAAGCTCACACACTGGGAGAGAGGAGCATGTGACCGATCGACTGGACGATCGTGCAGGAGGGATCAGTTAATTCTCTTGGCTAAGGGGTAGGAAAGGGCTCAGGGAGGCCTTTACCACAGAGGCAGGTTGCTTTCCTTCTGTCCCCAGCAGAAGCTTCTCTGTCTAACCAGTCAGAGGGCAGCGAACACTGGAACCAGGATTGAGGGTCTGCGCTTACCAGCCATCTTGTACTCAATGAGAGGTAAGAAATGTGTTTCCCCAAAGCATGCCTCCCTTGCACCGAAGCTGAGAAGGCTTCACTAGTTTTCCAAGGCAAGTAGTTTCAATTAGAAGGTCACAAAGCTTGGAAAACCCAGTGGTTTCTGAGCTTTGTGACTCCTGAAGTTCCATGTGCAAATACGGATGGCCAGGCCTGCATCTGAGCCCAACCGAACGAGAATTTCCAGAGGGGCCTGGGAATCTGTGCTCAGAGGAGCACCTCGGGTGACTCTGACAATTAGCTAGATTTGAGACACACTGAAGGAGACCAATCTCCCCTGTCAAAGGAGGGAACTTAGACTGAAAGATGGGCTTTGCAGTGGCTGGTTCGAGGCCAGTAGCTGGTAAATGGCAGCAGTGCCAGGACTTGAGCTCAGACTTGCCTGTTGCCAAATTCAGCACTCTCTCTCTCCATTGAGGAGGCTACACGCCGCATTCCACGCAAAGAGGAAGCTCCAAGGAGCAGGCGTCGGGCCCCCACAACACATAGACTGGGGCAAAGTCTTCTGTGGACCTCAGGAAGCACATTCAGAAAAGGGGGGATTGGGGTGTTGAGCGAGTTCCCACTGCTTCTGCTCACTCTACCTCCCCAGCTCCTCCGCCTGCCCCGCACTGCAGCTTGCCTCATGCCTAGAAGGTCATGTTTCCCTACGGGCAGGCTAGCAAAATGCCAAAGAGATGGGTGGGTTTCTCAGACTCCAAATACAGATGGCGGTATTTATGAGGGGACAAAGTCTTGCGGCGGAAAGTCGCCAAAGTCTTGTTTCCAGAGACCATTCTGTAAGACGGCCACGGAGCAGGGAAAGTGCTACTCTGGGGTGTGACAGCTTTCCTGAAAGAGCACCAGGTGCCCTTTCAACCCCGGGGTGATGTCCTTTATAAAACCTTTCACTTGTGGAGCAGGGAGCTGCTGTTGCTTGTTAGCATGTGGCCTTGGCTCACCAGCCATCTTGTATTCAGTGTGAGAAAAGAAAGACGACTCCCCAAAGCATGCACTCGTGACACCCAAGCTGCGAAGCCTCCCTGGTGTGCCAAGGCAGGTGCTTCTAACTCTCAGTCTGGCTCTCAAGCCTGGGCAGGCCAGCCCGTTCCACTGCTGCCTTCCTGCCTCCTGGGGTGCGTGGATGACATCATTGTCCTTGCTGCAAGCTCCCCTGCCCCTTCATCTCTGGTTCTCACATGGGCTCTGGGAGGAAGGGTGGGACCTACTGTAGACATATTTTTATTTGGCAGGTGAGGAATAGGGCTCAGAAAGGTTAAGTGATTTTCTTACTCATACACACTGTGTAAGTGGTAAATTTAAGACTTGAATATTCATGTTCTACAACCTCCCCTCTTGCCGCTCCTAAACACTAGTCAGCCTGCTGTGTCTGTCCAGGTTCATTCATGCCTCTGAGACTGTGTGACCGCCTTCCTTTTCCTCAACTTTCCAGACTCTTCCTGATGTAGCTTGAAACTCCTAAGAAGCCATTGCTAATTACTCTTAACCTCAGTCCTCTCTGAACCGGAATGACACTATGTAGTGCTTAATTATGTTCTATCACATTGTTTGTTAATTGTCTAGCGTGTGCTACCTTTCCACAGCACAGCCAGTTGATAAATATGTGAGGGATTCCCTTCATGACTCTTTGATGGCGCCCAATCGGCTACCAAGCACAAGAGTTTAGGAACTTTTTGCCGAAAAGCTGCATGGAGAATGGCGATGGCATTTATCCTCCTAAGGGAATTAACAACGACGACCCCATTTAGCATAGCTCGATGTGTTTGGTTTCTCCCCATGTTATTAGTGTGGAGACAGAAGCTATCTGGCTAGGAAAAAGCATCCAGCTGTTCAGAGCAGCTGGAAGCCAAGCCGGGGTTATTTTGGGATGAGTTATTTCTTGCTTCTTAAGCCTTCTCAAACAATATTGTCTGGGGCGGTGCTGCTTGCTGGAGGCCTCCTCACTGCCACAAAACGGAGGCAGAGAAACCGCAAGAGACCAAGACCAAGGATGGGCTAGAAGAGCGGGAAGCAAGATCGCTCGGTTTGGTGGCCAGATGTTTCGGGAACGGTTGCTTCATCCTCCTCGCTGCTTCTGCACAGCAGCTGCTCCCAGGGCAGGGAGGGACAGCTGATGGCTCCACAGACTGCAGCCGTTTAAACTCACTTCCGCCCCTCCCCTGCGCTTGCAGGCCTGCCATTTACTTATTCCGAGCTGAGTCCCAGCCTTTGATGTCGCAGTTTCAATGGGGCTGTAGAAAAGAAACATGTACGTCTATAAATGAGGTAATTGCAGTTTGATAATTGCTTGGAGGGAAATAAACTAGCGAAGAGAAGAGTGGTGGGGAGGGTGTGGGGGGGTGGGTGGGAGCTGCTCCTAGACGGAGTGGTCACGGAAGGTGCTTGGAGATTAAACCAGAACCTAAGGGAGGAAACCAGCCGATAAAGGGCTGGGGATGGCCTGTGGGGAGAGGGTATGCCGGCCCAGGGGCAGGTGCTCGAGCAACCTGCCTCAGTCAATGTGGCGTGAGCCCAGTGAGCAGGGGACAGAGCAGGCGGGGGCCGTAGGAGAGGAGGCTGGGTGCTATCGCAACAGCGGGAGAGTGGTTTGCCCTGGAGCGTTGGTGGCAGAGAGTGAAGAGGATGGAGGATGGAAGATAAATTCAGGAACCAGAGTCAGGGCATGTGCCATGAATCTCAGGTTTCTAGGTTTGACTGAGGATTACTGGGCATGAATCAGGTGTGTGTGTGTGGTGGGGGTGGTGGAAGTCAAGAGCTCTATTTTGGATGGATTGATATCAAACAGATAATAATGGCTAACAATTATTTCTTCAGCCATAACTTATTGTGCACCTGTTATGTGTCAGGCACTACTCTAGGAACTTGGGAAATAGCAGGAGACAAAAGAGACAGAACTCCTCTCCCTCATAGAACACACGTTCTAGAAGAGACAGTCAACAGATGAGATAAATAAAATATATAGTATACTAGAAAGGGAGCAGTGCCTTGGAGAAAAATATAGAGTTGAAGTTTTAGATAGGATGTCCAGAGGAGTCCTCATTCGGTGAAATTTGGGCAAAGGCTTATCAGAGCTAAGCAGATTTAGGAGGAAAACTTTGCAGGTGGAGAAATAGCAAGTGTGCAGGCTTGAAGAGAAGGGAATGCCTGCGGTGGCCCAGGGGCAGGGAGGGGGCCAGTGTGTGTGGGGGGGTGGGGAGGGGTGGAGGAGGGCAGAGCCAGATCATGTGGGCCACTGCTACTTAGACTGAGTTGGAAACTCAGTGGAGGCTTCAAGCAGTGAGCTGGGATGGCCTGGCCTATTCAACATCGCTTTGGTAGACGTGCTGAGAAGAGACTGCAGAGACAAGGTCAGGGTGGGGGCAGGGCCAGTAGGTTTGGGAGTAATCTCAGTGGGGATGGATCCTGGGGCCTCGACCGGCGTGGAGAAGCGTCAGAGTCCCTGCATATGTTAAAGGGATGATGACTGCATTTGCTAATAGATTGGATGTGGGGATGAGAAAAAGAGAAATGTCAAAGGTGACTCCGCTGTTTTTAGCCTCACAATTGAAAGGATGAAGTTGCAGTAACTGATACTGGGAAGAAAGTGGGAAGAACAGGGGTGGGTGCAGCAAGAGGACAGCCTTAAGCATCTTTGGTTTCAGGTGTCCGTCAGCCATCCTTACGGCAGTGTATGGCAGGTTGTATGATATACTAGTTGAGTTTGGAGCAAAGGTCTGGGCTAGAGATGCAAATCTGAGAGTGATTAGCACAAAGATTATGTTAAAACTGGGGACAGGGTGACCCAACCCAAGGAGTGGGAGTGGAGAGGAAAGAGGCGGAGCACTCCAGTGATTGGAGGTGAGGTGAGATGGAGCCACAGCAGGAAACTGAGACAATAGGGTCACAGTGCTGTCAGAAACCAGGTGGGCGTGTGATCCAGCGAGCAGTGCCAAGAAAGCGTTGAGCAGGAGAACATGATCAGTGGAGGAAAATACTACAGATCATTAAGAAAATGAGGGTTGAACATTGACGTTGGCTTTAGTCACGTGGATGGCATCTGTGACCTTCACACGGGCAGTGTTGGTAAGGAGGTGGGATGGAAGCCAAGTAGACGATTTCAAGAGACAATGTGCAGAGACACACGTGACACGATAGGCATAGACAAGGTTTGCAAGGAACTTTGCTCTAGTGAAAAAGAGAAATGGAGGTAGCTCGAGAAGAAAGAACGAGCGAGAGAGTTTTCTTCATAGGAGTAACAACAGCATGGTTGTATGTCGGGAAAGATCCAGCAGAGTGAGAAAAATTGAGCCTGCAAGAGAAAGGGTGGACAATTGCCAGAGCATTGTCCTTGAGCAGATGAGGAGGAATGGGTCTAGCAGGCAGGTGGAAGTGCCAGCCTCAGACAGGAGCAGAGTCGCTCACAGCGTGACAAGAGGAGGCGGCGTAAATGTACCGAGACTGGAAGGCAGGTAGATGTGAAGGCCGGGATGTTCTTCTCATGTTTCGGTTTCCTCAGTCAAACAGGAACAAGGTCAGCAGCTGCGAGTGAGCTTCATGAGCAGACATTCCATGGGGAGGATGAGCGTGCACGAGCTGGCCGTCAGCAGGGCAGCGGAGAGCGTGTGCAAGCACACTTGTGAGCACCAATGGCGGCACAGGCCCCCTCGAGCTGATTGACTGTGAGTTACAAGAGGCAGGGGGGCTGTGTGCTTTTCTGAAACACGGTCAGTTGTGCAAGTGTGATTGGTTGGACAAAGCCAGATTGTGATTTAGAGTGCAAGAAAGCACATGGGGGCAGAGAGGAGGAGGGCAGGAGTGCCGAGTGCGAGGGTGAGGGGTGCAGCATAGCGACTGACAGGGGAGGACAGTGAGGGGGCAGGAGCAGGGAGCAGGCTGCAGACTCCCCGCACTGATGGGGGAGGGGTGGGGAAAGTGGGCTGGGGCTGGGGTTTCGAGGACGTAGACCTGAAACATGGAAGGTATTTTCAGAGTACAGGATGTTCGGAATCATGCTTGGGCAGACAGTAGTTCTTGGTACCGACCCTCATCCTGACTGGATAAGTTATAGGAAAAGCTCCAGGGAAGAACAGAGCTCAGGGCATTGGAAGCATGATTATTTGTATATTAAGTCACCGAAGTAGGAAAAGAGTGGTGTTAGATGAGGGATAGTCAGGTGAACCACCCTAGGTAATGGTAACCTGGACAGAGGTGGGTGGTTTAGTCAGATGACAGCAGATCCTAACATTGTCCTTTTAGGGGGAGGATGAGGAAGAGGAAGCAGCCTCAGGAGGAGGGCAGATGTGTCCCAGGAGGGCCCATGGGCCAGAGGAGACTTCCGAGAGAGGACTGCCGAAAAAACCAGTCCCGAAGGAGAAGCCAGGGTTTGGTTAGAGGCACAAGGTGGAGGGGTGTTCATGGAAGAAGGTGGTGACATGGGGTTCTTGCAAGAAGAAGATGACAATGGGGGTGGGGATCTTGCTAATGTTGGCCTTGACTTCTAGAGTGAGTAAGTGGTAGGGTGTTGGGAGAGGGGGAGGGAGGAGGATAAGGCCAGAAGGGGCCAGACACTGAGCCCATGGGTGTCTGGGATGAGGCAGCTTTTGGTAGTTGAAGAAGAACAGGAGGAAGATTGATGGAAACATCTAAAATTTCAGGAGCATATTCTCCATGCCAGACATTTTTCTAATCTTTTTACACGTATTAACTCATTTACTCCTCACAACTTTATGAGGTAGGCACTATGGTTACCTTCGTTTTATGGATGAAGAAACGGAACCACAGATGGGTTAAAGCAATCACTCCAAGTCACACAGCTTGTGGAGCACAGAGCTGGGATTTGAACCCAGGCAGAGAGATCCAGAACCCATGGGAGCCCCACACTTCCCTCCCACCTTCATGCTTCCTGCTCTTTGTCCTGCCTCTTGTCAGTTATGTGCCTTGGGAAAACGAGTCAACCTTTCAAGTTTTACTTTTGACGCGTGCAAAGTAAAAGTGGTAAAACCTGAATTAGTGATTCTGTACGTGGTGCTTGCGGGGAGGGACACAGAAAATTAGCAGGGAAGGTGAGACAAAGTCACATGGCTCGAAGAGGCTGGATGAGAAATGCTATTTTCATAGAGGTACATTGTGCTATGGAAACGAAGGAAGAGGAAGAGAAATTGTTGGCGATCCCAGCAGGGCAGGCTTTTCATTTCTGAGCAGTGTGGCTGGAATTTGGGGCGGGGGGAGGGCAGGGACGCCAGTGCTGAGCAAGACCTCAACAGAGAGCTCAGGCCTGGTGTCCTGTGTCACAGGAGCCACTCAGGGCTTAACCGTACTGACAACTCCAGACTCCCCCAATCCAGGCCTGCTACCTTTCTTCTGACTTTCTTTTCTTTTTCTTTTTTGGCAGTTTTCTAAAGAGTAGATGTGGAGAGAGCAGAACGTGGAGGGATAGAGCAGAAACTGTGTCCTCAGTAATGCTGTACCCTGGAGACTGAGAAGGCGTGACCTTGTAAACTGTCACCGGAGGCGTTCCTGCTAAAGAAACGCAGAGTGGTAGAGTAACATTGACCTTGGAAGAAATGAGGTTTCGGTTATGGGCCAGATGCTCTAGAAAAGTTCGTTTAATCCTCGAGATTGATAATGTGGGAAGGCAGTGGTTCCTGTTAGAGAGAGAAGGAAACAGACAGACTCTTCCACCCATTCTAGTACTGAGTACCAAGTTTGTGGTGGGCTCAGAGGGCACCACATCACCTGCCAGCAGTGGCAGTCAGAGGACAGGTGAGCTCCAACTGCCAGAGCAAATTAAGTTCCCTTTTCACGTCGATACCCCTCTCCTCATCCAGGGAGTGAGGGGCAGGGGTGCACGCTTTGCAGAACGGTGTCTTTACCTGGCAACACTGCCATTTCGACAGGTAGGGTTAAAATGGACCCTGCCCGGACATGGCAGAGTCAAAATGCCCTCCATACAGAATGAGGAGGTGACCTCAGGGATCTCTAAAGTTTTCTTGTGTTCCAGCTTTCCGAGATTGCCTTTCTATCTCAGAGGAAAATCAGGGTTCGTGGGAGCAATCTGTCCCTTGAGCTGCGTATCTGAAGACTCCGCTGTCCCACCTGGTGGCATGGCAGCTGGGACATGGAAACGAACCCTGAGGAGGAAAATTAAAGACATAAAAGTGCTGGGCTGACTGACTGTATGTGCACACTCCTCCACCCCCATTCCAAGAAAGTTCTCTGCGCTACCACCCCCTTGGGTAGAGAAGATGGTGCCATTGTGCTACTCGGTGCACTCTGAATGAGAGAAAGATTAGACAATGATTGTGGCAGGAGGGGGTTGAGGTAGACCCGTCCCATTGTTTCTCCCCAGCAGCTTGGAAGGGCCGCTATGAGAAATCCAAGCTCTGCAGGTTAACCTGGTCCCCACTCACCTCAAGAGGTGGCTGCAGGGGTAACAGACAGGTGGGAGGGGGAAGGCAGGGACAGGAGGGTTCAGGTGGAGTTTGCCCTGACAAGTACTCCCTCAGAGCCGAGATTTAGGGGATCTTTCAGAGGTCCTGGATTCCCATTGGACCGACAGGCCCGTTTGCTGAGCTGAAGACATTTAAAGCTCCTGTCTCTTTTCTCCTCAGAGCTCCAGCAGGTTTTCGCTCTCTCTGCATACAACATGCATACTAATTGGAATCTCTCCCTGAGAAGAAGCCTTCTTCCTGACAGATCCTTTAAGAATAGACGTAGGTTTTGAAAAACCCAAGCTGGCATTGCCTGTAATTATAAAGTAATTGGTGTAATTGAGAGCTCAGGGTCTCATGCAAATCATCCTCCCATTTTTAACTTTACATCAAGACTATTTTTATTTTTAAATGAAAAAAAAAAAGCATGTGCATTTGGGTATGGCACTTGCGTATGTCTGCTAGGGCCCCTATGTGTGCAAAATACTAGAGTAGGTGTGGTAGGGGAATTGGCATTGGATTAAAAATCAAACCACTCCGGGGTCCTGTGTGTCTTGGAAAAAGTCCCAAGGTTTCCCTTAGCCTTGGTTTTCTTCATTTATGGAACAGAGAGAATAAGAGTAACCTGACATTGCTCTGAGAATTAAATAATATAGACGCATGAGCATTGTAAACTATAAAGTGCTATTCACAAGCATTAGGGTTTCCCTCTTGCTATTCCTTTTCTCTTCTTTAGGAGTTGGAATGTGGTGCAGAGGAAGAGCCCTGCTCTGAAGTAAGAGATGGAGCCACGTTTCTGCTCTTGTACTTAGAAACCAGATACGTGACCCCATTTTTTCTTTTGTGTGCAAAGATACCAGGTGGGGGCAGACGGTTGAATGATACGATCAGTGAGAAAGCGCTCTGAACAGTGTCTAGTGCTGTTGAACTACATGCTTACCCGGTGATCCAGCCAGCTTTATATTTCCTCTTCACCACCATCCTTTTGTGAGGAGTTGTGGCAGCTGCTGTGATTCTACCTGATGCAGGTAAGGATGAAGTCACCCAATGTGAGACTCGCCGTAACCCTGATTAGGAGTGACATCAGTTTCCTATGGCTGCCGTAATAAATAGCCGTAGACTCGGTGGCTAAAAACAACAGAAATGTATTCTCTCACAGTGCAGAAGTGCAAAATCCTTCAGGGCCAGCCTTTCTCTGGGGACTTTAGGGGAGCATCCATACCTCGACTCTGTTCCAGTCTCTGTCTTTACCTGGCCTTCTCCTTTTCTGTGTCTATGTTATCTCTCTCTCTCTCTTTCTTATAAGGACACTTGTGATGGTATTAGGGCCCACTCAGATAATCTAGGGTATTTCTCATATCTCAAGATCCTTAATTTAATTACATCTGCAAAATCCATTTTTCCAAGTGACATAACATTTACTAGTTCCAGAGATTAGGACTTGATATATTTGGGGACCATTATTCAGTAGACTACAGGAGTGAAGGCTCCCTGGAGCCAGGCTGCCCAGGTTAGAACCATAGCTTCACCACTTTCAACTGTGTGACCTTGGGTGAGTTACTCCATCTCTGTATCTCAGTTTTCTCATCTGTAATATGGAGAAAATAACACTGCCTACCTCACAGGATAGTTGTGAGGGTTGGCTCATGTGAGCGCTCTCAAAACGTTCACTGTTGTCATGTCTAATTTTCTCTTAATATATGGTTATAGATTTGTCATCATAGTTTCATCTAAACTCTTCCAGAACTTGATTATATAAGATCTGCAAAAACTTTTGGTGTAAGTTACTTTTCATTTGCTCAAGAGTCATATTTTTCATGCTTAGAAAAGTATCACTGGAAAGACATCCCGTGTTTCTGGATCGGAAGACTTGTATTGTAGAGAAGACAATACCGCCTATACAGACCCAGTGCAATCTATAGCTGCCTTCCAATGATGTTTTCTGCAGAAATATAAAAATATATCCCCCAAATCATATGGAATTTCAAAGGAAGCCAAATAATCAAAGCAATCTTGAAAAAAAAATAAAAAAATAATATAGTTGCAGAAATCACATTTCCTGATTTAAAAATTTACTAATGTTTTGTTTGTATAATTTGTTTTGATAAAGTAATAAAAACAGTGTGGTACTGGCATAAAGACAGACATGTGGAACAATAGAACATAATAGAGAGCCCAGAAATAAGCCCTCACATATATGGTCAAACAATTTTTTTTATAAGGGTGCCAAGACGATTTGTTGGGGAAAGGACAGTGTTTTCAACAAATGGTATTGGAAAAACTGAATATCTACATGCAAAAAATAAAATTGGACTCTTACCTTATACCCATATATAAAAATTAACTCAAAATGGATTAAAGATCTACCTGTAAGACCTAAAACTATAAAACTTCTAGAAGAAAGCATAGAGGAAAATCTTCATGACATTGGATTTGGCAACTATTTCTTGGCTATGACTCAAAAGCATAGGCAACAAAAGAAAAAAACAGATAAATTTGACTTCACAAAAATAAAAAAAAAAACCTTTCGTGTATCAAAGGACACTATTAAGAGAGTGAAAAGGCAACTCACACAATGAGAGATAACATTTGCCAATTGTATATCTGATAAGGAATTAATATCCAGAATACATAAAGAACTTCTACAACTCAAAATGAAAAAAACAAAAACTCAATTAAAAAATGGGCAAAGGATGTGTATAGACATTGACCCAAAAAACATGCACAGATAACTGATAAGCACATGAAAAGACACCCAACATTACTAGTTATTGGGGAAATGCAATTGAAAGCCAAAAAGAGATGCCACTTCACACTTATCAGGATGGCTGCTATTAACCACAATAACCAAAGACAAACAACAAAAATAAACAACAAAAAAATTGTAGCCCTTGTACATTGCTGGTGGAAATGTCAGATGGTTCAGCCACTGTGGAAAACATAAAATATAGAATATGGAATTATTGTTTAATGGATACAGAGTTTCAGTTTGGGATGTTGAAAAATTCTGGAGACGGATGGCGGCGATGGTCGCGTAACAATGTGAATATACTTAATGCCACTGAATTGGACACTTAAGAGTGGTTAAAATAGTACATTTTATGCTATACTTTTTAAAATACAATAAAAAAATTAAAAATAGTCCTTAAATCCCTTTTGTTTCCTGTGGAACTGTGAGACCAGAGGCATATAGTGAGACCTGACAGGATGTCACGGCACAATGCATGTCACAGACCGTAGGAACTTTGAACCCACACCTCTGATCTTGCAAGGTATTGGTTGGGAAGAGGTTATGACTCAGTTTTTTTTTCTTTTAAATAGAATTTATTTTATTAAATTATTATGTACTGATGGATTTTTTTCTTTTTTTAAAAAAATTAATTAATTATATTGACAAATACTAATTGTGTATATTTATGGGGTCAAAGGAGATTGTAGGGTTGATGACAGAGCTGCTGACCTGTGAGTGGGGAGATGCTGCTGAAGACCCTGCAGAAATGAGAGCTCTTGAATGCAGCCTGCATTTGCCACCCTGAGCATTCGCAAAACAATCAAGATGTCATTGATAAGTCTCTTATAGGTGCTGGGCACGGTACTAGGGCAAAGATAAATTCCTTCAAGTGCCTCCGGGCTTGTCTGGGAGATGAGGCACAAATATCTAAATAAAGGAGACGATCAATAGTTCAAGACAACAATAGCTGAGCTAGCGCACGTAGTTTATGATGAACCGTCAAAGCAATCGAGGAGGCACTAATTGCTCAAAATGCTCACAGTGAGCTTGATCACTTGAGGTGGCGGCTGTTCAGAGACAGCATTGCCTGGCGGTCGCTGAAGTCTATGGTGTGGAGAGGCCCAGAGCTAGGCTCTTGCCCAAGCATGGCTGATTTTTGTTGACCGGGGACCAGTTTCTTTACCTCTTTAGGCCTCTATGTTCTCACCTGTAAAGGGGGATAATGTTATTTCCCGCCATGGGTTGCTGTGAGGGTGCAGTGAAGTGCCAGGCCCATTTAGTACACCTTCACTGTTGTGCAGAGGAGGAGGCCCTGGAGTTGGGCCTTGAGGGGTTCTGGGACTGAACAGTAATGAGAGAGGTGGCTGGGTGTATTCGGAAGCAGAAGTAATGAGCGTGGCTGGAGTATGAGTCTGCTTTCTCCCGGTTTTTCTTTCCTGCAGAGAGAAGGGTAGACTTCTGGTATGCCAGCCACAGAGCTGATGAGGAAATGTGAGTCTGGCAGTATTAAAAAGATCGGCTCTGATGTGGGAGGAGGGCCAGGGCTGTGGGCATATGCTCCCTACCTTTTCTGGGGTCCTGTTCCCCTTTGGCCAATACTGTCTGGGTCACCCAGGACTCTACCCCTAATATTCAGTCTGGATGCCAATGTAGAGACTGGCTACAGGAGCCAGCATCCCACATTTGTGTGTAATACACCATCCTTGCAAAGTACTTTTCAATCATTTATTAGTTCATCAGAAATTTAATGAGAAGTGGGGAACATAATTTCTGCCTCATAGAATGAGAAGGGATTGTTTGCAGAATATTTATGATCTTCAAATGGTGCAATACATGCAATAATGTTACCTTGCAATAATGAACTTTTATTATTCAATAGATATCAGAGGTTACCCTATGGGAAAATGGTAAATGACTAAAACTTAATTTTAAAGGGAGGAAAATGAATCAATATTATCCCATATGCTTTGTGTACTGACTTTTGCATTTATTTCTCTGAAATTGTGAGTGTCCTGTGTTATGATTATCTGAAATTATAATCTTACTTTTCTAATTTAGATCTATTTAGGCAATTAATCTGCGTAATAAATGTCACAGATAAATAATAGTTTTATTTCAGTTTTCTCAATGAAAACAGATTTACCTGCTGTCTTAGTCCATTTTTTGTTGCTTATAACAGAATACCTGAAACTGGGTAATTTATACAGAAAAGGAATTTATTTCTTCACAGTTATGAAGGCTGAGAAGTCCAAGGTCAAGGGGCCGCTTCTGGGGAGGGCTTTCTTGCTGGCGGGGACTTTCTGTAGAGTTCCGAGGCGGTGCAGGCATCACATGGTGAGGGGGCTGAGCGCGCTAACGTGCTAGCTCAGGTCTCTCTTCCTCTTCTTATAAAGCCACCAGTCCCACTCCCATGATAACCCACTAAACCAGTAATCCGTGAATGGATTTATTCACTCATGAGGGCAGAGCCCTCATCGCGCCACCTCCTAATATTGCCCAATGTTGGAGATTAAGTTTCCGCAGGGGTTTTGAAGGGGGCAAATATTCAAATCATAGCACCCGCTCAATGAGATCAGGAATTTGATTATCATTCCTCAGAAGTTTTTTTTCCTTTTCCTCAGATCCCTTTCAAGACACCATTCTGTGATGGTACAATTCTTGTCTGAGAGAGGGGGCAAAGGACCCTCCTCATCCTCATGGCATGGATCAGACATGGGGAACCATGCTGCTGATGCTACTCCGTGGGAGTTGGTGGTGGCATCATTCCAGTCCCTGCCCTCTGCCCTTGCCTGCTTCTTTCTCTCCGTTTCTTATTCTCCATTTCTCTAGCCTCCTTTCTAACCTCTTGTTTGCTCTCTTTCTTCCTGATCTATGTCTTCAGCTGTTCAGGGACACATGTGCCATATTGTACCATGCTGGCTTAGCAACACATAGGGCTATAGAGGTGCTCACCTCAGGACTGGCCCAGGAACACTGGACCTTTTCCGCCTATTTCCTTCACTCCCAGATTCTCTGCTGCAGGCTGAGTTGCACCAACTATAGCCAAAGAAACTCTCTAATGCCTCATTCATTCATTATTCAACAGATATTTGGGTACCTACTATGTGTCATGTACTTACAATGTATAGGAATATACATTGAACAAGGAAACCTCCTGTGCTTATAGAGCTTAGCTTCTCATGAGGAAACAAACAAAAAACAAATAAACAACAGTCGTATGTGTAGGCTTCTTGATGCTTATGAATGTTTTAAGAAAAATTAAAGCACCAAGTGTGACAGATAGGATGGCCAGAAAAGTCCTTTCTGATAAAGTTGGCATTCGAACAGAGATCTGAATGCAATGAGGGAGATGGGCATGAAGATCTCAAGGGGACAAGCATTATAGATGGAGGGAATAGTAACCACAAATGCCTGAGGCAAGAGGCTCTTGGTGTGTTTGAGGAGAAAAAGTGGTGTAGATGGTCTTGAGAGGGGTGAGTGAGGAGAGGATGCTGATGCTGTGTTAGTTTTGGACTGGCAAAGAGTTGAGCTGAAAAAGACTTCATCTTCCTTTTGAGAGAGTCATGTCAACTGATGTCTTTCTATCAGCATTTCAATATTTGTCTTGGGGTAGGAAGAAGGAGTATAGAGTCAATATCTGTTGCTTTTGTCACCTCATTGCCTGTTCTTTGACAACTGTATCCTGCTTTCCGTCTGTGGAAACTTCCTCTTCCTTCACTGAGCCTAGGTGTTCAGAGGGGGCTAGGACATGCCACCAAGGCCTTTTCCAATCAGTGCATTGTGTTCTCTTGGCTGCTAGATGGCATGGGGAGCCACAGGGCCTGATTTGAGCCATGAGACATAGTGAGACTTTGCTGGGTATACCAGGAAAGAGGTTCGCTTTCTCTTACTTATTAAATACAGTGGAGTGTAGTATGTGGAATGGCTGCGGCCATCTTGAATCCACACAGAGGAGCCTGTCTGCGAGTGGAGCCCCCCAGAGGAAGTGGAGCCAAGATAGAGAGAAACTGAGTCCTGGTGATGTTTGAGGCCTTGCATCAAACCATACTTGAAACCAGTAGTAGATCTTGAATTTTCTGCCAGCCAGTAAATTCTGTTATTGCTTAAGCCAGCTTTAGTGATGTGAATTTTTTTTCCTTTGGTCACTTGCAACAAGAGGAGCTGTAGCTGAGAGAGGTGATAGGAGATAGTATAGTGTGGTGATTAAGACCAAGGACCCTGATTCAAAACCTGCTCGAGACCGTGGGCAGGGTCCTGGACATATCTAGGCATAAGCTTCATCTGTAAAGTAGGAATAATAATGGTATCTACCTCAGGATTGTTGTGAAAATTAATTGAATACATATAACTTTAAACACGTATGTAGTAAATGCTATGTAAATGCTATTATGATTATTTATTTCCACTTTGTAAAATAAGGTCTCTGAGGCTAGACTGTGTTATGTGACTTACCCCAGTCACACAGAAAGTCAGAGCTAGAGCAGAAATTAGACACCAGAATCCTCAAGGGGTGGCTGTCGGCAGCTATTCACCTACCTCAGAGGGCCTTTTTTGAATGTCTGCTATACTCCAAGCACTTGGACGTGCACAAAGTTCCCAAATTCTGAGCGACAGGGGCTTATATTTGAATACTTATGTTTCCCCTGCCTCTGTTACAGGGTTCTTTGCCCAAGAACAAAGAATGTGTGTGATTAATAAGGGTGTTGACAAATCTTGCCCAACACTACTTAGCCTCCCAGAGAGGGAAGGCACTTTCTGAAGAGGGTTTGTTTGGGAAATCAGTGCTCCACGTAGCAGATGGGAGCCCCACTCCCGGGGCCAGGGCTCTCTCGCTTGGCCTGGCGGCCCCTTTGGCCTGCAGGGTAGCAGAGCCAGCAGGCGGAGGCTCAGAGCTGCCCCTCTCCCGGCTTCCCTGGGCATCTGTTTCAGCAACTTGCTCTTGGTCTCATGATAAATTCATTACCAGAAAATGAAGCTGGAGTTTCCCAGTGACATAAAATATTGATGAGAGAAATAAGGACTAAGATAAATTATCAAATGCTACTTGCAGGCCCGGCTGCAGCCTGGTCTGCATACATTTGTTCTCCTCTCCCCCTTTCTGATTTGTTCAGCTGGGGTTTCGTCCTCTTAATGGGAAGCATATTGGAACACTAGCGAAGTGCTCCAACCCCAACGTCACACCAGAGTGGGAAAAATAGACATGTCTCCTGGTTACTGTCAAAACTATGAAACCCAATCCTGCCACTTAACAACCTTCTGGCAGGTTCTTGGCACTCTCAGGATAGCATGCAAAAACACATCGCTCCCCTGCTCAGAAACTGCTAATGGCTTCGAATTGCCATAGAATAAAATATAAGCGCCTGAGGATGTCATTCAAGGCCCTCTGTGGTTCCATTCTAGCCTGCCTTTTTTAGTCTAAACCCTCTCTGTGTTTCCAGGGCCAACACGCTTCAATACACCTAGATTTTTGGATTCTCCAAAAAGAGTATCAGCATCTAAGCAACTGTGCAAATTTTCTTGCCTTGAAACACCTGTTCTCAACTTCTGCATTGATTGAAATCTTACCACTCATTCAAGGGCCAGCTTGATTCATAAAGTCTTCTATGATATTCTGTGACTCAGAATTCATTCATGCAAAGATAAAAGAAAAGAAATATGCTTCACATTGGTGACAGCATGGAGAATTGGGAATGCTCCCTCCTTGCTAGTGAGAGTGGAAATGGTCTGTTTACAGAGGGTGTTTAGCTGTAATTTTCAAAGTCCTTAAATAGATTTATAACTTTTGAGACAGCAACTCCACGTCTAAGAATTTATTCTAAGAAAACAATCAGGAAGTGGTAAAAATTAATTTGAGTATGAGGCTATTTATCGTAGTGTTCTTGAAAATAGTGAAATATTGGAAGAAGTCTAAAAGCCCACACATAGGGAATTTGCTGAATAAATTGTGATACATCTGTATGATAAAATGACATTTATCTAACTAAAAATTATGGTGCACAGAAGTAGTTGATAGATTAGAAAAATGCTCATGATGTTTTTGTAAGTGAAAGAAATAGTGCATAAAACTGTGTGAAGCATGAGGAAAGGGAGAGAGAAAGAGAGATAGATTTGAGCTTAGAGAAAGCTTTGAAAGTATATGCACCAAACTGTTGAGTTGTGAGATCATGAGTAATTTTTACACAATTTTTCTCTTACAAACCTAAAGGAATCTCACGAAAGATTCCTCCTGATGTGTAGACTTGCCTCTCATCTTCATTTGAAACCAAGCTCCCCTGCCTTCGTTCCCAAGGTGCAAAAGCACTTCAAACCATAATCCTTCTCACACTTTAACTCTGTAAATGTGCCTCCAGACTTCTGTTCTCACTCATTTGTCCTAATCTTTCTTTAAAGAACCTTGTTTTTACTATTTTGTTATGGTGGTGGCTTTCCTCCTAACCTCTCTAAGTCCCAGACTTAGGTTGTGGTTCTTCACATGTGGCATATGGCCTCAGTAAAGGTCTGACCAACACTGAGTTCTACAAAGGTATATTTTCACATAGTTTTGTGACTAATCATATGAGGTCATATTTACTATTTTTAATGCCAACCAGGATGTGGTGGGAATAGTTTGCAGCAGGAGTTTTCAGCTGTCTTCTCTGACACGTACACACCCAAGACACTTTTGGAGGTTGTATTCGCTAGGACTCTCTAAATATATTACATATGTGTGTGTGTGAGTGTGTGTGTGTGTGTGTGTGTGTGTGTGTATGTATTTATTATAAGGAATTGGCTCTTGAAACTATGGAGGCTGAGAAGTCCCAAATACTGCAGTCAACCAGCTGGAGACCCAGGAGAGCATGCATGGAAGGATGGCGGGCTCAAAACCCAAGACTAGCTGAGATTTCAGCTTGAGTCTGAAGGCAAGAAAAGACCCATGTCCTTGCTCAAGGGAGTCAGGAATGAGGAATTTACTCTTATTTGGGGGAGGGTCAGCTTTTTTATTCCATTCAGACCTTCAACTGGTTGGATGAGGCTCACCTACATTAGGGAGGGCAATCCATTTCACTCAGTCTACTCACTCAAGTGTTCATTGTATCCAGAAACACCTTGACAGACACACCCAGAAAAATGTTTGGCCAAATATCTGGGCACCCTGTGGCCCAGTCAAGTCACCAGATGACATTAATCATGGCTGAGGTTTTAAGGCCGGTTGCTGGGACACACTCTGTTGTCCACAGGGCATCTATACTGGCCAATGTTATCCTCTTCTCCTGCTGCTCCCAACTGTCTGGTGTGTCCAGAACCCTGGACGAGAACAGATACTTTATAGGAAGTCACGGGATGTCAGAGGTGTTACGGCAAGGAGAGTGAGGCCCCCAGAAACTGAGAAACTCATCCAAGGCCACATGTCTTCTAAGCAGCAAAGCCAGGACTAGACCCAGGACCTGGGCATTATCTTGCCCTGATGTTTGTCCTCACAGAGGGGAGGATAGGAGGGTGAGAAAACCCTAGTCCTCATGAGTCTTGGAAAGGAGCCCACCTCATCACACCCCCTTGAACTTGCCATGCTCCTGTGGTCTGACCACTACAGATTTCCAGCTCCATCAATACTTGCTGACACATCGACACATCTCTCCCTCCAAGTGAAGCTCTGGTGTTATGTCAAGTTGTGTGGAACAAAATTTGTTAGCTAATGTCTGTAAAAGCTTTCTGAAAATGAGAGGCACAGACTTTACACCCAGGCAAGGAATGGTTCTTCCTGTCCCTTGGGAGGCCCAAGGCCTGTGAAGCTCTTGGCCTCTGAGCAGGAATGGGGACCAAAGGGTTCGCGTGATGAATTCTTTGTGGGGGAAGGACCCAGAACACCCAGAGTCCTCTTTGAGCTTTTCAGTTTGGTCTATTCTGGTTGTTGGGCTGGCTTGTTTCCTGACTTATTGATCCTTCCGTTTTCATGACATACTCTCTCCCTTTGAGATCTGTGTCCAGCCTACCCAGGATCACAATATTCAGTGACTTTGAAGGTCCATTCTGTGACATTCTATTTCTGCTCATTAGGGCCTTACATCTAAAGAGGTAGAATGTACTAAAGATTAAGAAGAGTGAATCGGGGGCCAGCGGCACAACTAAATCTTAGTCCCCTTAACCTCCACTTGGGTTAAAAAAATCTGGATAACTAGAGATCAAGTTTTCTTGGTCTCGGTTACCTGAAAACTAACATGCATAGCTAGAGATTTTGTGCACTGAGGCTTTGTCTTCCTTGTTGTTGTTGCTCTAGACCTCTTTGTAGAGTTGCTAAATGCTCGATTTGGCATGTCTGAGGGTACTAGTCTTACCCCAGAGTATTACATAAAGTGCATGTTTTTTCTGCCACTTCTTCCCCAGGGCTCCACCCTGCCCATAATGCTTTCACTTCCACAGCTTAAGAGTCCAGGCCTATCAAGGGAACAGATCCCTGCACAGGTCCCACACACCCCCTCATATATTTACCTGTTCCAGGTGGGAGGGATGAGACTCGGGGTCACCAAATGGGGATATAGAAAAGGTAGGATGAGTAAATCAAACGTTTTGGACCTTTGCAGCAGACAAACCTGGAATCAAAGCCTAACTCCACCACTTCCTAGCCAAGGGCCCAGCATGACACCTGGAACACAGGTGTTCAGTAAATGTCAGTTTGCAGTAGTGGTGGAAAGATTCTTGGAGAGAATCTGGGGAATGTTTTTGTTTTGGGAAGTAGTTAGCTGTCTTCCATTACCAGTCAGCCCAGGAAAGAGAGCCCCCAGGGAGGAGTCACCCTGAGAATCGCATCCTCCGGATTGCATGTTCAACTGTATGTCCACCACCCTCCTGCCAGTGGTCTAGTCAACCTAAGGCTGTGGCCCTCTCTTCCTCCCTCCTGAAGTTCGAGGGCCTGCACCATCACACAGAGAACCCCTGCTCTGCCCTCCAAGGAAGGCTAGGCTGGGTGTGGCTCTGTGGCTCAGCTCCTGGCTCCTGCCTTTGGTGCTGACAACAGGAGTCTTTAGAGCCAGGGAGGCCAATCCCATTTTGAGTTACCCAGAGAATCTTTGCAGGGTTGGAACTAGAGAATCTGGTTTTGAAAACTCTTAATGCTGTCTTTAAAAGACCACAGCTACTTTCAAAGGAGGGCAGTTCTATTTGAAAGATGTATTTGAACCACTGTCTTTAAAAGCCTAGCAGAACAGACTAGAGAGTCAAAAATAGATGGTGGCCAAGCTTCACCAGCCTGCCTCTGCCCCAGAATGTTCTTAAACAAAAACATTCCCAAGTTTCCCAAGAAAGCTGAAGGCTTGTCCTCTGCTCCTAGGGCATTAGCTTGGCCCCACTCCCATCCCCCCACTGACTGGGCCCTCTCACCCTGACGGGTTCCAGTTCCTGCTGGAACCTTCTTTGGCACTTAGTCTTGGGAATTTCCCACCCTGCTGCTCCACCAAACTTAACACTGAGCCCGGGGAGAGTGGTGCTCTGCAGGAAGAGGGCAATAAAAGAAAAATCCCAGAGCTGGTAGTCTGGGATCAGAAGGAAGAAGCCATCCAAGTCATTTCCTGAGGCTGGTGGTAATGGAAACCTAGGAAGGCAGAGACAGCTGTGGGTGACGGAAGACAGGGCAGCATGTGGCACTTCTAGCCCTCGCCCACGTTTGCTAAGTGCAGGGTGTGCCAAGCACGGGGCTGGAGCCTCCTGCAAAGTAGTTTCACAACAGTCCTAGGAAGCTGTGCTGTCGCTATCCCACCCTACAGAGGGAGGACAGGAACCCGGCACAGAGGTGAGTGGCTCTCCTTGCTCACCCAGGGAAGCGGAAGCACTGATCCTCCAGCCAGGGTGGTTGGGTGCCCTCACCCATTCTCTTAGCTGTTACTGGCCAGGGATCAGCAAACATTTCTGTACAGGAGCGGATAGTAAATCTTTTGGGCCATTCAGAGTCTGTTGAAAGAGTCTGTATAATACTCAACTGAGACTTTGCCCTGAGAGAGCATCCCTAATGACACGCAAATGAGTGCATGGGCAGGATTTGGCCTCAGGCTAAAGAAGAGAGCGTGCTGGTGTGCTGGCTTAGCAGCAGAGTGATCCTGGGCTTCGGGTTTCCCTTCTGCGAAATGGCTCAACACAACACCTCTCTGAGCACAGTTGTAAAGGATTTAATGAGATATTGTATGCGAAAGACTCACCCAGTGTCTGGCCTATAACTATTTTCAATAAATGTAGCTTTTTCTCTTCTTACTCAAGGACTTCCAAGGGCAGTTCCGAAGGAAGAAATCACCGGCTGTCGAACCCTAGAGCAAGAATAATAATCACCAGCACTTGGCAACCTACGACGTTCAAAGTGCATTCACAGTCCTGTCACATTTGGGTTTCATGAAATCCTTCTAGAGTGCACCTGCCAGATCACAAGGCGGCTGTAATTTTACAGATGATGGGTCGGAGACTTAGACACGGTGCGAGATCTGCCTGATCCCACCCGGCTAGGTTTTTATCCCTGAATCCCACGCGTTTCATAAACTTGGCCCAGTTTGGCAACTTCCTGTGTGGCCCTGTGCACGCCTCTCAGCCTCTGTGTCTCAGTTCTCTCACACAAAATGGGGAGAATGACTCCATTCCTTTCCTAAGGTGAGAATGACAATGATGGAAGGTTAGTGAATCTCCGATGGGTTAAGCCTGTGAAAAGGCTGACTAACTGCCTAAACAAGGACCCTCGACTTTCTAAAAGAAGTCATAACTCTTGTCCCCCGGACAGTTGGGCCAGCTCTTTTCTTCCTGTGCCCTGCTGTGTTTGAAGCTCCTCTGCACATTTCACCTCCTGGCTGAAGTCTCTGCTCCTGGCCCTTAAAATAAAGCCAGGAATGATGTGGGAGGTGGTGGCAGAGTGACCACAATGCCTTTGTAAGAGCCTGGAGGGGCAGATGCAGATGGGTGCTCACCCCAAGGGACCTTTCTCCATGGGCAGAACCACAGCTCCTGTGTGCTGTAACAGGCCGTATTCCACGTGCGGGAAACCTGGGCCGGACTGGGCCAGGCTGTGCTGCTTGGCCTTCGTGTAGAGCAGGCATTCTGACCCAGGCATGCATTGACTGTTTTGGAGGGTGGTGACAGCAGTAGCAACAGAAGAGCTGAATTAACAGTTGGAAAATGGCCCAAATCCTTTCCTGGAAAGCTAGTGGAGAAAAGTGGCTTAATTTATAAAATCACTGGATTCATAACTTTCCCGCAGCGCAACTATTTTCTGCTATTCACTGTCCTTGACAGCGTTGTTCTGGGGTTCCATTTCGTGGCCCAGAATGAGTCTTTTCAGGCAAGTCTCTAAAACCTCCAAAGTCTCATTTCCACAAATTCGAATGGGAATAATGATGTCAGGGATGTTTTGAAAATTGATTAAGTTAACGAATGAAAAAATATTTTGTGAAGTATAAGATATGGGTCGAACACAGGTGGTGGTTGGTATAGTCTTTTATGTGCCCGTCAACCCATCTATATTTAAAATAACACCTCGGAGAGGAGCTGGTCCCCTCAGAGAGGGGTGGCACAAGTTCTTCCTGTGTTGTGCACACATCTTGGGCTTTCCATTTCCAAAACTGCTGCTGCTATTCACAGCATCTTTCTGTTTTTGGAATGTTCCCATCTCGTCTCCGTCAGCCCTGAGCTTCGAGAGCTGTCCCCACGGGCTGTGCAGGGCTGGCTGGACAACAGCAGGTTATCTGCTGGCCCGAAAGCCACTGCCGGCCACATTGTGTGTGCGTGTGTGGGTGTGTGTATGTGTGGGTGTGTTTATGACAATTTTATTGAGATATGATTCACATAGCATAACATTTACCCTTTTAAAGAGTACACTTGTTTTTCTTAAGTGTATTCATAACATATTATACAGTCGTCACCACTGTCCACAATAATTCCATAATTTCATGACGCTTAAAAGAAACCCCAATACTTATTAACATTCACACCCTATTCATTCTTCTCTCAGCCCCTGAAAACCACTAATCTAGTTTCTGTCTCTGGGCTGTGCCTATTCCAGACATTTCACGTGTTTGGAGTTATACAACACGTGGCCTTTGCGTTGGGCCTCTTCCACTGAGCATAATGTATTCAAAGTTCATCCATGTTATGGTATATTAGTTTCTCAATCCTTCTTATGGCCAAATAATATGCCACTGTAAGACTAGAACACATTTTGTTTATCCATTCATCAGTTGATGGACATTTGGGTTGTTTCCACATTTTGCCATTATGAATAATGCTGCTATAAACATTTTGTACAGATTTTTGTGTGGGCATATGTTTTCAATTCTCTTGGGTATGTACCTAGAAGGGGAATTGCTTGGTCATGTGGTAACTCTATGTTTATCTTTTTGAGGAACTGCCAAATTGTTTTCCAAACTTGCTACACCATTTTACATTACCTCAGCAATGTATAAAGTTTCCGATTTCTTCACATCCTCGCCCACACTTGTTATCTGACTTGTATTAGAACCATCCTAGTGGCTTTGAAGTTTTGATTTGGATTTTTCTAGTGACTTATGATGTTAAGCATGTGTTAATGTGTTTATTAGCTATTTGTGTATCTTCTCTGGAGAAATGTTTTTTTAAATCCGTTGTCCATCTTAAATTGGGTTATTTGTCTTTTTGTTGTTGAGATATAATAGTTCTTTATATATTCTCTGTACAAGACTTATCAAATACCCTATTTGGAAATATCTCTCATTTTGTGGGTTTTCTTTTAACTTTCTTGATGGGACTATTTGAAGCCCCCAAATTTTTAAATTTTGGATAAGTACAATTTGTTTTTTCTTTGTTGCTTGTGCTTTTGGTGTTATATCTAAGCAACCATCATCTAATCCAAGGGTATTATGTTTTCTTTGAAAAATTTTATACTTTTAGCTCTTACATTAAGGCCTGTGATTCACTTTGAGATATTTTTTGTATGTGATGTAAGGGAGGGGTCCAACTTTGCATGTCAATATTCATTTTTCCCTTCACTATTTGTTGACAAAAATAGTATTTTCTCCAGTGAATTGTCTTGGCACCTTTGTCAAAATGCAATTGACCATAAATGTATGAGTTTATTTTGTACAATCAATTCTATTCCATTGATCTATATGTCTATTCTTTTATCAGTATCATACTGTCTTTATTACTGTAGCTTTGTAGTAAATTTTGCACACAGGAAGTATGAGTCCTCCAACTTTGCTGTTCTTTTTTAAGGTTGTTTTGGCTATTCTTGCATTTATGTATTAATTTTAGGAGCAGTTTGTCAGTTTTTAAACAAAAGGCAGCTGGGATTTTGATAGGGATTACATCAAATCTGTAAATCAATTTGGGGAGTATTATCATCTTATCAGTATTAAATGTTCATGGACATTTAATTAAATGTCCATTCCAATCAGGAATATCCATGAACATAGAATGTGTTCCCATTTTGTTTAGGTTTTCATTCATTTCTTTCAAAATGTTTTGTAGTTTTCAGTGTACAATCTTACACTTATTTTTCAAAATTTATTCTTAAGTATTTTATTCTTGCTGATGTTTTTGTGAATGACATTGATTTTTAATTTCACTTTTGTATTGTTCATTGCTAGTGCATAGAAATAGAATTGTTTTTGCATATTGATCTCATCCTACAACTTTGTTACACTTGTATATTAGTTGTAATAGATTTCTAATGGCTACTTTAAGATTTTTTTGTGTGTCAGATTACGTTATCTGTGAATGAAGATAGTTTTACTTCTTCCTTTCTAATCTAAATGCCTTTTATTTCCTTTTTTTGCCTTATTGCCCTAGCTGGAAACTCCAGTACGATTTTGAAAAGAAGTAGAGAGACAGGCCATCCTTGTCTTGTTTACTAAGCTTAAGGGGAAAGCGCTGAGTCTTTCATCATTAAGTATGATATTAGCTGTGGATACTTCATATATGACATTATCAAGTTGAGGAAGTTCCCTTCTATTTCTAGTTTGCTGAGTGTTTTCATCATTAAAAGTTGTTGAATTTTGCCAAAATCCTTTTTCTGTGTCTATAATTTTTGTTCTTGATTCTGTTACTATGGTGTATTGTACTGACTGATTTTCATATATTAAACTAACTTTGCATTCTTGGGATAAACTCCACTTGATAATGGCATGTACTCCTGTTAATATGTTACTGGATTCAGTTTGATAGATTTTGCTGAGGATTTTTACATCTTAATAACAGGTATTGGTTTGTAGTTTATCTTAGGATGTCTTTGCTATTGGTGTCAGGGTAATAATGGTCTTATGAAATGAGTCGGAGAGTGTTTCCTCCTCTTCTATTTTTTGGAAGAGTTTATGAAGGATTGATATTAATTCTGCTTTAAATATTTCATTGAATTGACCAGTGAAGCTTTTCTTTTTGAGAAGCTTTTTGATTACTAATTCAATCTCTTTACTTGTTACAGGTCTATTCAGATTTTCTGTTTCTTCTTGAGGCAGTATTGGTAGTTTGTATATTTCTAGGAATTTATCTATTTCATCTACATTATCTAATTTTTTGACACACAGTTATTCATAAAATCTCTCTTCTAATTCCTTTTATTTCTGTAAGATTGACAGTGATGCCCTCTTTTTCATTACTGATTTTAGTCATTTTTGCTTGGTCAGTATCACTAAAGTTATCTCAATTTTGTTAGTCTTCAAAAAATTAATGTTTGGCTTTGTTGATTTTTTCATTTGGTTTTTCATTCTCCATTTCATGTATTTTCACTCAAATCTTTATTATTTCCTTTCTTCTGCTTGCATCAAGTTTTGTTTGCTCCTCTTTTTCTGGTTTCTCAAGGTAGAAGGTTTTGTTATTGACTTGAGAGCTGTCATCTTTTACAATATGTATATTAATAGCTGTAATTTTTCCCCTAAGCACTGCTTTCACCACATCTCATAAGTGTTGATATGTCGTGTCATTTTCATTCATCTCAAAGTATTTTCTAATTTCCCTTGTGATTTCTTCTTTGTCTTATTGGTTATTTACAATCGTATTGTTTAATTTTAATGTATTTGTGAATATCCCAAATTTCTTTCTGATATTGATTTCTGATTTCATTCTATTGTGATCAGAGAACATACTTTGCATGATTTCAGTCTTTTTAAACTTATTGAGGCTTGTTCGTGGTCTAACATTCAGTCTATCCTAGCGAATGTACCATATTCGGCTGCTTTTATAGTCTATAGATGTTCGTTGGTCTAGTTGGTTTATAGTGTTAAATCTTCTATTTTCTCATTGATCTTTTGTTTAGTTGTTCTATACAATGTTAAAAGTGAGTAATTCATGACTCCAACTGTTAGTATTGAATTGTCTGTTTCTCCTTTTAGTTCTGTCATTTTTTGCTTCATGTATTTTGGGACTCTGTTGTTAGGTATACCACCCTATTGTTTTATGTTGGACCTCAAAGTGCCGGGTCTGATAGATTTCTTTCCATCACACTATAGTTGTTTCCTTAACCTGCTTTCTTCAGAGAGGTCAGGTTGTATTTGAGCATCCATCCAAAGCTTTATGACTTATATATTCTAGAATGTGCTTGTAATTTATTCAGTATTTCCATTAAGTGGGACTTACAGATGATGCTGGATAAGAAGTCATATAATTTTGGAAATTAAAAGGCCTTTGGATATCATATAGTACATTTTTTTTTTTTTCAGATAAAGAGAGTGGGGACTAGAGAAGTGAAGAGATAGCAATTAATGGTGGGGACAGGGCTGGAACTCAAGTTATTTGACCCTTTGTTTACTACTCTTTTTACCAAACCACCCTAGTCTGTATATTAACTATGGTTTTCAGTGCTTTCTTCGTGCATGTCTACAGACTTGTGCTGGCTGGAGAGCTATCTGGGAATCTTATTTAAAAACGTATATGTCTATGCATATGCCTATGTATATGCATGTATTCCCTGTCTGTTTCTCTCTCAGGGAGTCTCATTCAGTGTGTATGGGATGGAACCATAAATCTGCTTTTTGGGAAATCTTCCTCAGATGATGCTGATACACAGCCAGGTTTGGACACACTGGGTACTATCATTTAATCTGGTTAAAAATCATTTCACTTGGTCCTGCAGTTTGATGATATACACACTCTCAGTCCAATTTTCCTAAAAAAAATAATTAGCCCTTTTTATAATTGTTTAAATCAGTTTATCATTAGGCAGTTTTATTTATATCTAATTATCATACTTCCCTGGATTCATCTTTCCCTCTTTCATGCCACAAGTGAAACACTGAAGGTAGTCAATATTTCCCAGTCCATTTTGGCAGAGAGAGGACTGGCCAGGAGAGATAACTGGTGGTGATGGGGGGGCACGGGGATGGGACAGAGGGGATTTGCAGTCTCCTCAGTGCCTCGTTGTATGTGTTGCATTTCTCTTATGTGCTCAAAGCAGGAGACTCCAGTTTTATGGAATTAGAAAAAGGCAGGAGGAGTATTTCCATCCCTTTACAAGTAATCCCTATAGATCA
>NW_012145967.1:4025444-4041363 GCF_000956105.1 Propithecus coquereli | reverse complement strand
TTTAAAAAAGAAAAATAAATTTTATTGTGTATATTTACAGTATACAACATGATGTATGGGATACATGTAGATAGCAATAATGTTACTATAGTGATGGAAATTAATATATCCATCATCTCACATAGTTATCCATTATTTTTTGTTTTTGTGGCAAAAACAACTATAGTCTATTCATTTAGCATGAATTCCAAATACAGTACAGTTTTATTACCTATAGCCTTCATGTTGTACCTTAGATCTTTAGACTTGATTATCCTGCATCTTATCTTATGTATTTATATAGCATTTGTGCATATCATGTTTTGTGGTTGTTCCTTGGTTGTTTGCTTAGTCGGTGATAAATAATGTACATATTCTACACTTGATTTTTGTTACTTTACAATAAATGCATCGTAGAGATCATTCCATGTCAGTGCATGTAAAACACAGGACCTATTTCCTTTTAGCTCACACAGAATAGTCCATAGTTTTGTACATGTAATAGCTTGTTTATTTTTTCCTTGACGATGATTTTAGCTGTTTTTAATTTTTCCCTTTTACAAACAATATTGCAGTAAACATTAACCCACATATGTGGAATATCAGAGTAGAGGATTATGCACATATTAAGTCAGAATAGATGCCATCTAACTGCCCTCCAGACAGAATTAACAATCTATACATCCACCGGTACTATACGAGAATACCTATACCTTTGCTTTTTTTTTTTTTGCCACTCTGATTACCACAAAATGGCATCTCCTTGACTTAATCTTTATCATTTCACATGTTTATTAGATGTACATATTTCTTCTGCACATCTACTATTCTCAGAATCTGTTCTTTTCTATTAGGTTAGTTTTTTTTTGCTTATTTGAACCGTCGGTACTTATATGTAAAATTGATAACAATTCTTTGTCTACTATACATGATGCAAATCAGTATATATGTCACAGTATTTTCTTACTGTGCAACTAATTTGTTAATTTTGTGTTCAGTTGCACAGAATTTTTTTTTTTTTTTGTAGCTGTATTGATTGTCTTTCCTCTTTGGCCATTTCTGTTGATGTTTGATATAAAAAACTAGACCTCGGACCCCATAAATATTAAGGATTTCTGATCAATGAAGGAAATTATAGACAACTTTAACAGATGGGTGACAGATTAATAGAAGATATTTGCAAAATAAAAGAGAAATTGACAGCAGATTAGTATATAATACATACAAGGAATTTTTACAAGTCAACCAGAAAAAATATTGGGAAACCTTATAGAAAAATAAGCAATGGATATAAACAGCAATTCATAGAAGGAGAACCCAAATAGCTAGCAAACTGAATCAAGGGATATTCAATCTTTCTAGCAGTTCGAGAAATGAAAATGAAAATGGAAACGACAATGAAGTATGTTATACCTATTAGATTAGCAAAAATTTTAAGAAGTCATATAATACTAAGTGTTGCTGAGAATGTTAAAAAATGGGAAAACTCATGTACTGCCAGTAGGACTGCAGTCTGTTGCAGCCATTCTGGTTATTGTATAGGGGTTGGTGGTCACATTCCTTGCTGTACTCAGGAGAAAGGTATCTGAGGTCAAGTTTGTACCACTCACTGCAGGACAGCCAATAAATTGAGAGGCAAGGTGCTAGGGGAAAGGAAAGCAGCATTTATTTGGAGAGCCAGCAAACCAAGAAGATGGAGGACTAATGTCCCAAAGAACTATCTTCTGTTAGTATGAACTTTAGCCTTTGCCTTCTTTTAATCTTAAGGGAATGGGAAAGGGGGAGGCAGTTACTGCAAGAAGTAACTGAGGACCACAGACATCTGGGCATCAGTGAGGGTCTGAGGAGGTTGTAAAACTTCTTTGCTCTCGGTTAGTTAACTTTGGAGGAGGAAGGTCAAGATGTTCCTACAAATCTTTAACATAGCGTTGTTACTCATATGTCTGCTTTCCTTACTTATCTCCCCAGAGTTAGTTTCGAAGAAGGGCTAATTGTCACCTTTCATCTAGCCTACATGCAGAGCTAAGCAGAAGCTTTTAATGTAAAGGATATTACCGCTGGGGATCAGAAGCAAAATGGAGCTACTTGTGCTAAGTTTCCCTTCCGCTGTTACAGAAACTCATGCTTGAATCTGTAAAAAGGCATGTTCCACATCTTTGCAATTGTGAATTGTGCTGCTATAAACATTCTAGTGCAGATGTCTTTTTTATAGAATGTCTTTTGTTCCTTTGGGTAGATGCCCAGTAATGGGATTGCTGGGTCAAATGGTAGTTCTACTTGTAGCTCTTGGGAGTATTTCCATATTACTTTCCATAGAGGTTGTACTAGTTTGTTGTCCCACCAGCAGTGTACATGAGTGGATTAATAAAATGTGGTATATGTATACTATGGAGTTCTACTCAGCCACAAAAAACAATGATGATCTAGCACCTCTTGTATTATCCTAGATAGAGCTGGAGCCCATTCTACTAAGTGAAGCATCACAAGAATAGAAAAACTAGCACCGTATGAACTCACCATCAAATTGGTATTAACTGACTTAACTGACCAACACTTAAGTGCACATATAGTAGTAACATTCATCAGGTGTCAGGCAGGTGGGAGCGGGGAGGAGGGGATGGGTATATTCACACCTACTGTGTGCAGTGCACACCGTCTAGGAGATGGACATGCTTGAAGCTCTGACTTGGGTGGGGCAAAGGAAACATATGTAACCTAAACATTTGTACCCCCATAATATGCTGAAATAAAAAAAATAAAAAAATTTAAAAAAGAGACTATCAGTGAGTCTTATAATCGGTATTATCTTGGGGAAAAAAAGGCATGTTCTAGAGGACTCATTGCAGCCTTCTTTGTGGCAGCAGAGTTAAAGGTAACCTAAGTGTCCATCTCTAGATGACTCGATAGGCCAGATGTGATGGGCACGAAGGAGCTAACAACACAGAGTTGAGAACAGAAAGTACATAACAATATCTATAGCTCAGTGCCAATTGTGCATATTTATAGCATTAATGTAAAAAATGTAATGTAAATTCATTACAGTGGATGCCTGTGAGGGGTGGGAGAAGTGGAATGCTGATCAGGAATGAGTAGGGGGACAAAACACAACAAGCAGAATTCTCATACAGGTCATGATGATGACTAACCACCAACCGGGGAGTTTGATTAACTTAATTCCCAGCATCTCGGTTTCAAAGGTGGAAGGGTCTTTCTTATTCCGCAACTACAGACATATTATCCTACAATTGTTTCTAATATTCATATAATTTGTTTTCTCAACTTAGCTTTTTCATCTATTGGAATTTATTTTTCTGTATGTTTTCAATTAGAGATGTAACTTAAATCTCCTCTCACTGATAGTTAATGGCTTCAATGCTATTAAAGAATCCATGCCTTTCCCACTAACTTGAAATATAACCTTTATCATGTACTAAATTCCCATATGAGTGTGTATTCCACTCATTAATTTGGATATTTTGTGGCATTTTCATGCTATTTTAACTACTATAGCTTTATAAAATGTTTGTGGGTCCTGTCAAGCAAATCTCCACTTCCTGTTCTTCCTTTTCAATGTTTGACCAGCTATACTCCCACTTTTATCTTCCAGATTAATTTTATAATTAGCTTCTAAATTGTAAACAGCCAATAAATCGTCATTAAATAAAACAGTCTATTCTTATTAAAGTATTTTTGAAAAATATTAATGACAAGAGAAATGCTCATGATAACATAATGTGTGAATAAAAGCAAGAAGGGTAATACATTCTTGAAAATCCCTAGAAAGATAGTGCTAAGAATGAAAGGAAGAGCATGTTAGAGTCCCAGTAATAGGGAAGAAGCCCCTCTTGGGCAGGATCTTGGAAACAGGCCAAGCTTACATGCTCAGGCCTCTCGAGGGGGAATTTGCACAAACACGTAGCTAGCCAAGGTTATCTGGGGGCTGCAGCACGGGTATCTTGCATTCCTGCCGCGTAGCTGTTGGTGTGTTCTGTGTCTGAGTCTGGTCAATGGTTGCTCCATATCAGTGAAAAATCTGCGTCATCATCCTGTCTCTCTCTGGAATCCTCTGCCGTTTCATCCTGCTCTCCCGACAGCCGGCAGCTGTCACAACCGGCTCTGTCTCAAGAGCCCACCACCCTTCATTTTAATGACCCTCTAGACAAGGCAAATGAGGCAGCTCTGTGGGTCCCTTCTCTTCACCTGGAAATGAATTAGTGGTCCATTAGCTTAATGAGGAGCTCTCCCCACCTCCCCCAGCAGAGGGATTGGTGCTTTCAGGAACATGGAGACATTTCAGACTCAGGTCACAACCACAGCCAGTCGGAAACCATGGGCCAGGCTTCTCTCTGTCCACTTACTAACTTTGTGGGTGATGTCTGTTAGCTTCTTTATTCCTTCTCTTTTGCAAACAACTTGTCATTTGATCTGAATTTAAACAGCCCTGACTTGCCTGGGGGAAGAGTGTAGATGGGGGGTGGTACAAATAGCAAATGCTTCTCACAGCTGATATGATAGCCTATAAGAAATTCCCTTTGCAGTCTAGCTCTTATTTCTGCCTCTAATTCTTTCTGTCTGGGGCAGGGATCACCTCTAACAAATAAGGCCTGAATGTGGAGGCTTGCAGATCCTTTCAGAGTCCTTCTATGTATTAACTATAAATTCTCACCATGTGTCAGGTGCTTTGCTAGGTACCTTCTGAGAATTATGACATTAAATCCACACAACAATACATTTTGTTGGAAGCTATTACTATCTCCATTTTAGAGAGGAGAAGACTGAGACTTAGGCGGGAGAATAAACGTGGCCAAGATTTCACAGCCAGTATGTAGCTGAGCATAACAGTAGGGTTGACATTTGCTGAGTGCTTTCTATCTGCTGAGCATGTTACCTTCATTAGCTAATTTGTTGTTACAACTCTGTGACATTGTTACCAAAAGTTCAGTACCTGTCCCAGTGGCCAAACAATGAGGAGAAGTTTGAGGAGAAGGAAATAGAAGTTTATTAATTTGCTGGCAAATGAGGAGGATGGCAGCCTCTTGCCTTAAAGTACCATCTTCCTCCCTTTAAGCAGAAATATAGAGGTTTTAAAGGGAGTTTTAAGCTTCGGTCTATTGCTGTTTAACTATGGCATCTCCGGTGAAAACAATCTCTAGACCTCTGCCCCACAATTCTGTTGAGCCATCTCCTGTCATACAAAGAGCAAAGAAAACTTCCCTGCCCCTCTGATTACTGGACTTGGGCAGGAATGCAGGTTTTAATTCCCAAAAACAGTGAAGAGGTGGGCTTTAAAAAGACAACTTGTAATGTATTTTGCCCTTTTTCAGGCCCTTAGTTCTGTTACAAAATAGGTATTACCATCATGGTTTAGAGCTGAGGAAAATGATGCTCAGATGTAAAGTAACTTGCCTCAGGGCTACTTAGGAAGTGGCAGAAGTGAGCTTTGCACCCACAGAGTTCTGACTCTAGAACGTCAACTATTGCATTCTGTTTCAGCAGATACTTATTTAGTGCTGTTAACTTAGTATTTACTGTGTGGAATTCTCGGAATCCAGGTGGAATAAGGCCCTACCATCAAAGAATGCCTGGTCTAGGGAGAAGGGGACACAGAACAGACAATTCCAATGTAAGAGAGCAAGCGCAAAAGGTCTGATATCACAGAAGACTTCCCAGAGGAGATATTTGATTTAAATATAAAAAGGTGAGTTGGGATTCGTTGAATATGGGGGTGCTGTGGCTGTGCGATGGAGGTGCTGTGGGCAGAAAGTGGGGTGCTGTGGGCAGAAAGTGGGGTACAGGCAACAGTACAGTGGAGGCATGGCAGCACACGGCTGTGAGGGTGGCAGGGGCTATGGGAAGGGCTCGAGGTTCGTTCGCCTGGTGAGTGTGGGGATTTGGCGTTGGCAAAGTGGATCAGGTGGGCAGCATCCCAATCATAGAAGGCATATGCCATGAGAAGGAGCTTTGAATTTCCCTTGGACATAGCCAACCATTCACGGGATTTTCAAATCCAGAGGGCAATATGATCAGAAGGCAGGGAAGAGAGATTGAGGACTAGTTAGGAGGTTTGGGCAGGCACCTGGAGAAGACAAAGGCCTGAAGGGACGCGTGCTGGTTGCAATTTCCCACCCTCTGTTTTCAGTCCAGGAAGCCGAGCCTCCCTGGGGTGGCGTGGGTGGGGTTGTTGCCGGGCTAGAACCCTCCGCTCCACATCTGGGTTCTAGGGGCCAGGCCTGGGAACCTTCTGAGGGACAGTTTGTTCTTCCAGGCCTGCAGCTCGGAGGGTGATGGGGAGGCAGAGCTGCGTTAGCCTCCTCTAGGTCTTCGTTGACAAAGTTTAAATTTGCAATTTCATGGTTTGGTTACGGTGAGGTAAGTTTATAAAATTCATGAGCTGTTAGGGGGGACTCAGAAATCCCTACAGATCAGTGCATACAATGGCAGCCGCCACCAGCGTGGAGAAGCACAGCTGCTCTGAGTTCTCCTTGGTGCCGTTCTAAAGCCCTTGATTGGAGACTAATTTCTCCTGGGACAGATTGGGATTGGGAGCCCCCAACCAACAAAATGTTTAATTCCAGATTCCTTAATTGTGCCGGGAAGGGAGTTTTTGGGAATGGTGCAGCAATCAAAGGAGTGGAGTGGTGGTGGAGATGAGGGGTGGAGTGAAGACTGCAGGAAAAAAGAGAAGCAATTCACTTGTGGTGGATTCAAAAGACTTACCTGGAAGGAATGTTTTCAGACCAGCATATTGTAACTGCTTCCTGTTAGATAAGAAAGTTAGAAGTCCATGAAGCGGCTTGTTATAAAAAGATTTTGATTCTAACCGTGTCTCTAGAAAGCTGGGAGATGCTAGAAAGGTCATTTGCATTACTCTGAGCTATTTCTTGGTCTGGTATTTGTGACCAGTTGCCTAGATGATCCCAAACTTATCCCTAAAGAGAAGCTTAGGAATGGGCAGAGTCCGGAGTGTGAACTGTGCGGAAGTTGAAAATGGGATGATGGGCATTTCTGGCAAAGAAATGCATTCTTCACTCTTGGAGCTGGGACTGAGAACTAGAGGGCTGTGGTGTGGGTGTGATAACTGCCATTTAAAAACAGATTTTTATTTCTAATAAGTCATATGTGCCTGGGACAAAATTAAAGAGGTATCAAAAGCTATGCAGCGTAGGAAGTAAACCTCCACCCCTCCCTTGCCTATCAGCAGCTTGCTCCTCCCCCTGGGAGTAGGGGCTGTTAGTAGTGCCATGGGTTCCCTTGCAGAGACAGCATATGCATTTGCTGTGGAGCCCTGTGTGCATGTGTCATTTTTGAACACGAAACAGGATATTATATGTATTATTTCTAGCCTTGCTTTTCAATGGTGCCATTTTGAAATACCCTCTACAGCAGAGCCAGTTCTTTGATTCAGTTTGTTTTCAGACTATTTGCAAAGTTCCCTTGCACCTCAGAATACTTATGAGCTCTGAGCTTGAAATGGCATTAGCAAATTCTGACCCTTCAGCTCCAATTTTCCTGGACTGATGTTTTCCCTCCTAGCAACCAAAATTGATTGTTTGATTTTATAGCTGAGAATTTTTCACTTGTTGATGAACTGAGGAAGAACACAAAGAAGAAAGAAGAAATAGACTATGCAAATAGTTACCAATTAATTTGACAGACAAATAGTTCAGGGTGGGAGAAGGAAAAGGGTATGATCTGGGAAATATTAAATCAGCACACTCGCTGGAGAGAGCCACATGACAAGAGCAGTTTATGAATACTGTGAGATTTCAAAGGAACAATTGTTTATTAATCTCATTCAGGATATTGGGGTAGAGTGGATGCAAAATTCACAGGCAATTGTCCTGTTTCCAGATTGCCTCCTCTGGCTGGAGAATCACAAATCCCTGAGAACGAACAGCTTGATAGAGCAATGACTGCCAGTCTTTAATCCTCGAACTCCGGTGGGGTTTGCTGTGGGAATAAGAAGGCCAATTTCGCCTCATCCATATGTGTCTTGTACTCAGAAATAATGCATTTTGACATGTGTATTTCCTATAGGATCTCTTTTCTCAGCAAAACACCCCAATTTTAGAGGAGTAATTACAAGGATTACATAGGCTATGGAATATTAATTAATGTTCCTTGAGAATGGAAATATTGCTTCTCACGCTATTTCTCTCTTGGTAGCTGACATATTTCTGTAACTCGATAGTTGTTTCCTATTTGTATTGACTGTATCTTTCTCTCTACCCTGATAACTCTCTGCTGAGATGGGATGGCCTCCCAAATTTTTAGTGCTTTATGGGAGCTTTTCGATTTTCAAATATCATCTTCTCCTAAGTCAAATTGCAAATTCCCATTTATTTCCTAGGTGTTTGCAATCACTAACATTAATTTTCATTAGCTCCTTGGGCTGCCAGCCAAATCTGTTGAGTAACTCTGTAGGAACTGGCCTGCTATGAACAGCAGCTATCTAGGAAGTGAGGCTGACCCTCATTTGCTCCAAGGACCCTGGAAAGCTACATGGCTAAACATATAATATGAAAGGTCTTTACAAGTCATTGAATCATTTTTCCAGATTAGATTTCCAAATGTCAAAAGAAACATCAGCTCATTAAAACAACAGCTGTAAAATCCACCAACACCACACATTGAAAAGTGATTACAGAGCAAGCTTGATTAATTAGGTGTGAAAATTTAGGACCAGCGTGGTAATAAATGATGGAACTCACCCAGCAGCCTGCTTCCCTTCCACTGTGTTTTGCTGAATGGCCAATTTTCCACTTGTCTCTTGTACAGAGATCACATTTCAGAGCTGGTAAAGTTTACATCTAAATCAGGGAGCAAACAGAATACTGTGCATGAGCTCAGAGTTCTGACTTTGTCTTGGTTATCCTCTTTCTTTGTGGCTTTTGATACATTACTAAATCATTCTGAGTCTCATTTATTCCATTTATAGATGGTGAATTTCTGTTCCTACTTGTATACCTTGCCTTTGAATAGAAGCAATTTCAATAAAAAAAGAAAGAACTTTACATAAGTTCTGTATGTGATTTGAGATCTTTTGGTATAAGAGATCCTATGAAATATAAATATTATGCTCATTATCCAACATAGATTGGAAATCTGATGTTCTGGTTCATCAAATTAATCTCTTGAATGGAGTAAAATAACATTTGTAAAAGTGCCTAGCCTAGGGCTTAGGACGTATTATAGAAGATATTCAATAAACATTTGATGAGTCACCACATTTGAATGGGGAGAGAACATTAACAATTCCAAAGAATGACAATAGAAAATAATAAACTTATCAAGACAGAACTACTATGGTGAGTACAATATAATCCTTCTTTGATGATTCAGAAGATAGGATTATGCCATGCTTTAGGGCCATAAATATTAATCAATTGTTGCTAATATAGAGTATATTCCATTTCTCTTAAGTCCCAAACCTTCAGTGAGTTCCAACTGACCACAAAATAAAGCCCAATTTTCCTGGCCTGCTGTTTCAAGGCATCCATTATCTGGCTCCAGTGTTATTTCTTGCTATTTATCTCTGTGCATCTGAACCAGCCGAATTATATTTCTCCTTGCATATGTCCCAGACTTCCCCACTTCCAAGCCTTTGCCACTCATTAAATCATCTGCTGAGTGCTTATTCTATCCCAGGTATGCTGCTAGACCCTGGGGAAGAGAAACTTAAATATATATATAGTCCCTGAACTCCCAGAGCTCCAGGAGCTCTTTGTGTAGTAAGGACATACCCACCCACAGACATCGGCAGCCCAGCGAATCAATGCAATGAGAAGTGCTCCACCCTACTATGCAGCCTCAGAAGTTTATGGCTACCTCAGCTTCGGGGAAGTGTCTTTTACCTTCGCTTCAGATCAGCCCTGCACTCAAGCTGACCACAGCCAGAATCACGTGCTTCCCGAGATATGGCCCCTTTCCAAATTTCCCTTTAAGCACACCTCTCCTGACTGTTTCCTCTTTGCTGCCACCTTCATTCCATCCCTCTTAAGTCTTCTTGAAACTGCCAGTCTTTCACTTCCACTATTTTTTATTTTCTGCCAGCCTGTTTGTTCTCTCCTTTTCCACTTCCCACTCTGTCAAGCCTGGACTCCTTGAAATATTCCTTAAAACTCTGGTGGCTCTCTGGACAATACCCTAAGCTCTCTGTTATTCCAACACACCAGTTCTGGATGGATCCTTCTGTAATTATCCTCCATGCTGTGCTGAAGACATCTCACCAGGCAAATGCCACTACAGAAATCATGTTCTCTCAGTCCATCTGGGTCATTGGTGCTACCCAGAAATTCTTCATGTGTTCCCCATTAGCTACCAAGTGACTATTTCAGAATTTCTTCTCTCTTCTGCAATGGACAGATCATAAAGGGCCTTGTATTCAAGAACCCGAATCTTATTCCCCAAAAATATGTTGTTGGGAAGACTGAAAGGTGTGTGTGTGTGTGTGTGTGTGTGTGTGTGTGTGTGTGCAGAGAGACAGAGACACAGAGAGACAGACAGAAAGATGATCAGATCTGCAGCTCAGCTAGATTCTTTCTGGAAGATGTTTAGAGGTGGTTTTGAGGGCTCAAGACTCAAGTTGGGGAGGCTCTCAAAGTAGCATAGGCAAGGCTGATAAGGTACTGAGTTAGGGTCTTGGGGCGGATAGGAGGAGTAGACAGATTTGAGAAATTTGTAGTAAGATCAGTAAACTCCAGCTGAGGCAGAAAATGCAAGAGAAGGTGACTTCTTAGGGAAAAAACTAATGATTTTCACTTTCAACATGTTGAGTTTTGGTTGCCTGTGGGATATTGAAGTGGAGTTCTGCTATATGCATCTGAAGCTCAGGGGATGAGGCCAGGGCTGGAAATATAGATTTAGGAGTCATCGGCATATAGATGGTAATTAAAATCATGAGAAGACTGTGGTTACCCAGGGAGCATGTGGAGTGAGAAAAACAGCGGGTGGAGGACAGAACCCTGTGAAATGACAGCCTTTACAGAGCAGATGGAGGAAAACGAGCCCACAAAGGGGCCAGAGAAGAAACCATCCAAGGTACAGGGAGAGCCAGAGAGGGTGGTGTCATGGAAGCCTCAAGAAGGAAGGAGTGATTAATTATATCACATGCAGCAAAGAAATCCAAAAGATTAGGATTTAAAAATGCCCATTACATTTGACATTTAAGAGCTCCTAACTGACATTTTCTGAGAATATATTCAATTGAAAGTGGGAGCAGAAGCCAAATTACTGAAGGTTAGGGAGGGGAGGAAGGGGATTCAGTGAGGATAGATTTCTCTGGAAAATGACAGAAAAGAAGAGGAAGAGGTAGACCAGATGGCCACCACCTAGACGGTTACCAGGTAGACCAGATGGTTATGGTGTAGCTGATGCTGTCCTTTCACTAGAAGGTCCTTCCTTCGTAACTGCTCCACATTCTTATCCATCGTTCGCGGAGTAATTAAATTCATAGTTCTTCCGTGAAATCTCTGAAGATCTTCCCATGAACTCCCACAACTCCAAACCTATGGTTTTCTGGAGACGTTCATTTCTGTTTTTCTTTAAACCCCATATTATGGTTATTTATCTATATATTCATTTCTCTTTTAGATCGTAAGTACCTCAAATGTACCCTGTTTGTTCAGTATTTATTTTCCAACATTCTGTATTTTAGAATGAAATTACCCCACACAATGCTGTCAGGCCACTAGGAGCTCAGTGGACAGTTATTGATGGAGTGTATCAATCTGAACATCAGTCAGACACATGTTCACAACTACATGGAATTATTTCGGAACTTTGGTTAGCTTTGAGTTTTGTTAACAGAATCAATTAACAGAAGGCGACTTGTAGGTAATATTTTTACCTTGATAGTTGACAAAGTTCTTTAGACTGGGCTTCTGCTACAAATGGTCCTTGGAAAAATGAAGCTGAATCCTCCACTCTAAGTTGGCAATTCCTAGCGCCTGGTGGTATGACAAGTTTAAAATGTTGGGAAGAAAAGTCAACAGGACAGGCTTAAATTTGGTTCTCTCATTGGCTCAAGAGAGTCCTTTGTAGAAATATAAGCAGTCTTTTCTCTTTTTGTGTCATTGTAAAGGGTAATGGTTGTCAAGTTCCAGTTGTTCTAATATTTAATTTCTATGAAAAATTGCATACAGTTGGATATTCTCATAGTATTGCTTTAGAAATCAATACGGATGCATTTTTTTCTTCCATTGGGAAGTAACTGTTGAACAAGGACAGAGAAAGGCAGGGTTACCTATTCCTGTGTCTCCCCAGAAGTCCTAGCACTGGGATAACACTTAAATTGTCTTCCAAAAGAGAGAGAATTTTAGAGAGAGACTGGGCACTTAAGAATTTAAATGCATTTATTTCTTTCTCAAAGGCGGTCTTGTGTTGGACCTCTTCTGACACAAGACAGGAGGAAACAATGGTTTTGATTGTTTTTCTGCGTGGGCAGAGGAAGTTTCTCTTGGCAGAGCTAGCTGGGGGGATTCTCTGTGGACAGTCCATTTGGGCCCGCACTGGCAGTGCAGCAGCGTGCCCCTCTGCTGTCGTGTCTCCAGGGGAAAGATCCAAGTAGCAGCCGGGCCAGCGTCATGGGCCTGCGGCTCTCTGGACTTTGTGCTTAGTTTAATGTCCTGCTGATACTCATTTGAAATTCTTAATAATTTTTGAACAAGGGAGTCCACATTTTCATTTTGTGATTGGTCCTGAGAATCATGTAGCCTGTCCTGAATATCAGCATCGGTTCATGCTTAAGGTGGAGCCTGAGCTCCATTTGTTTACGTGACTAGAAGATTCCCCCGGTCCTGTTGCAGGTCACAGGGCCTTATCTCCGAGAGCAGTGAGTCGGAGAGTGGAAATGGCTAAACACTCGCTTGTTATTACTCTGGAAACAGCTCTGCGTATTCACGGGCCAGCAGAATCACCTTTGTATATGATAAAGTGAACATTTTATGTACTTAATGAGAGCATTGGAGTGTCTGTTCCAATTACCTTTTTGGAGAAAAAGAGTGGAACATGCTGGCATGAATGAATAGCAACTGAGTGTTCATTTAAAAGGTCAAGTCCATTCTGTCTCTCCACTTGGCGCTCTGGTCTCACTATGCTACTCCTGGTGGCTTAATCAGATGCTTGTTTCAAAGTCCTGTGTGGCACACCCAGGGTTCACCAGGGGCAGGACATTGTACATTTATTTGTACTAACGTGTCTTTTATTAAATTTCCTTTTCAAAGAGGTTTATGCAGGTAATGGACTTTCTGCTGAAATGCCGTCAGGAGATATGAAGAAAAGCATCCACTGGATAAAAGATGTTTTAAGATTGTGAATTCAAACAAGTGAGTCTGAGCCTGCCTGGGGAGTGATTTTCTTAAAACGGTTGTGACAAAAATCTCATACAGATGCAAAGAAGACGTCTGGAAGCTCAGAGCCATCCTTCATTTTGGATGACCGCTGAAGACTGCAAATATTTGTGGAGAAGTTACAAGCTGCCAATGGCGACGTGGTCCTTACGGTGGAAGCATAATTTGAGTGTTAGACAAGGATGGCAGAGCAGAGCTTCTTGATTAAGTTAATATGTATTGATATTTCTCCTGTTGTTTTGACTTGCTAGGCTGTTTAAATTCAGTCTTGTCACAACAAAATACAAAAGAGGCTGCTATGATATTGATTTGTTTCTTTAAATCCTGCCTTTGAAGGATAGTGTGTTTTTTTGTTTTGTGTATAAGTGTGTGTGTGTTTGTACTCCAGGGTTGACAGTCAGGGAGCCAGAAATGTTAAAATAGTGGCACAAATAATTATGTTAAATTGTTGAGCATAAATTATCAAGGGAAATACATGTTGATTGTAAGCATAAATCAATTTTATGTGTTACAAAATTGCCACCATTCCAGTTTGCTGAGGCGACTTATTTCTGGCAGTCATGAACACAACGATAGCTTGAAAACAGACACTCCGGTGTCTGAGGACTCCGTCAAAATCCGGACTAATCGATCCATCGGGAGCAAACCACACGTGAGGAGGGGTGTGTGTGTGTGTGTATGTGTGTATGTGTGTGTATGTGTGTGTGTGTGTATGTGTATGTGTGTATGTGTGTGTATATGTTTGTGTATGTGTGTGTATGTGTGTGTATGTGTACATGTCTGTGTGTATGTGTATGTGTGTGTATGTATGTGTATGTGTGTGTGTGTATGTGTGTGTGCGTGTATGTGTGACGAAACGCCTATTTCACACTCTTTAGCCGGAGACAAGCAAGCTTTAACCAGACCCACGTTGCTTCAGCAAGGCTTTAGCCACGCGGATTGAGCTTGTTCATTCAGTGTGACCTGTGATACCTAAAGCTTCCAATTCAGAACCAAATTTAGCTGCAAACTTTCTGCCTATTCTTGTACCATGAAATACGCCTAGTCAAAATTTAAAAGGCTTGTTTGGTTTTAGCAGACAGACAATACACTATTATCTAGCCGTGTCTCAATTATCTGAGCAGAAAGAACCAATGATATCTATAACCACAATGTTTATAAACCAGAATGTTAGTCTCCGCATTTTGGACTGGGAGTGTTTGAGGTGGGGGGTGGGGAAAGGGGTAGTCCCAATTGAATATAGATGCGTCTAATCTGGGATTTTTCAGTACTCAAAACAAAATAATAGTTTTGAGTGCTCCTCTTGGGGACGCAGAGTCCGAGAAGCTAGCAAGGTGTCTTTCTTCCCAGATGGGGAGCCTGCTCACTGCTTCCGTCTGTGGGCAAACAGCATCGCTGCGACGCCTGTGAGCACCGCGGGCCCTTCTCGCTTCTCATTTTCTGTGGTTCAGCGTTCTTTGGGACTCAGGGTGGACTTCACTATTTCGGTTTGGAGAGTCTACCAGTGGGACTGAAGGGAGCAAAAAGAAGCCAAGACCAAGGTCATGGTAATGAAGGAATCTCCCCCGTTCTACTTAACTGTGCCAAAAAGGACGTTAAAACAACATTGGCTGATAAAGGTGGTGACACAAAGCTGACCACTGATTGCTACTGAAAGTGCCAGCACTTTCCTTCTGAGGATGGCAGCTGCCCTGGCACCCAGAGGGTGGTGTGGGGGGCTGACAGCATGGACTCTGGGCCAGCCTACTGCAGTTAGAGTCCTGGCTCTGCCTCTCTCTCGCTGTGTGGACTGTGGCAAAGTATTTCACCTCTTTCTACCTCAGTTTCACCACCTGTGAAATGGGGAAAATACCCACTTCAAGGGTCTGTTAAGTGAAATCAGGTAATATGTAGAAAATGGTTTGAAGAGGATGTGGCGCGTTGAAAAAACAGTATTTATCTATATATACACAATTCAAATGCGGCAATCACCCCTCACACAGGCATTCAGGAAATAGCTGTGACGACACCTCCACATCTAAATTTATTTCTACCCTTTGGTTTCGAAAAAAAAGTTCCAATATTCCTTCAATAAATGTTTTTTAACCACTTTTATTTCCCCATCCACAGGATGAGATAGGTATTTTAGTCAAATCTTTGGAAATTTTACAGGACTCTGCCAAATGAATTGGGGTGTTGAGATGTCTCAAAAGGAGAAGACACCTTTCTAGTCTCGGGGAGATAGCCAATATTGTGAGTTCAACTGACCTCAAATTAGTCTGAGTTGAAGCAAACGCGTTAAAATGCTTTTTAGAAAAGAATAAATACAAAAAATAAATCAAAAGGGAAATGATTGGAAGATCAGAAAATGTATTGGCAGATAATATGATCATGTGTAAAGAAAATCTGAGAGAATTAAACCATTAGAACTAAAAGCAGGGGCAAGTGAAGTGTTCAGATATAATATTAACTCAAAAATATCAAATGCATTTCTGTATACTAGGTGTAACCAACTAGAATATTTTTAAAATCTAAGATACCACCTATAACAGCCAAAACAAAACCAAAATATGTAGTAATTAGCAAAGAACACACTAGGGGTTTATGGAAGA
>NW_012145967.1:4004362-4024772 GCF_000956105.1 Propithecus coquereli | reverse complement strand
GGGGGTACAAATGTTTAGGTTACATATATTGCCTTTGCCCCACCCAAGTCAGAGTTAATAGAAAGCAATGCTAGAGAAATCTTTGTGACCCAGGCCTGGGAAAACTTTTTAAAACACCTAAAGTACAAAAAATACATAAAGGCAAAATTTGATTACAGCAAGATTGAAGCTATCTGTTCAACAAGATATCACAGATAAAATCTGCAGTAACAAATTGAGAGATGACATGTATTAACATGATGATAAACTGACTAGAGAGTAACACCCAGAAACTCTTGCAACTCAGCAAGAGAAAGACAAGAACTCCAACAGAAAAATAAGGTCTGAGTCGTAAATTTATGCAGGATGAAACGAAATTAAACCAAATAAGCAATACAAAGAGATGCCAAAAATTATTGGAACTTAAATAAAATTGATGCTCCCATATAATTGGCACTGATTAGGAAGATGGTTGATATGTCATGAGGGTGTGGGGACACAGGAACCCTCATGGGGGGAGTACAGGCTGAGGCCACCATTTCGAAGAGCAATCTCACAGTCTTGGCTTACATTAAGTATACATGTACCCTACTATCAAGCAGTTCCCTCCTGGCTATATATTCCAAAAAGCTTTTTCCGGGCCAATGCAGGCACATGTACAAGGATGTTCATCACAGCATTGTTCATGGTAGTGGAGCGATGTATGTCGATGGAGAAATGGATAAATAAAGCAAAATGGAATCACACTGTGAATTACAATGACACATTGAAAAGCAACAGAACAGATCTACCCAGCACAGCATGGCTCGATCTTAAAACCACAGTGTTCAATGTAAGAAGAAACTGAGTGAGGTCTATAACACAATACAATATGGATAAAGTACAATACATGTAAACAAATCAAATAACATGTTTTACAAGAACACATATAAATAAAGGAATATATGTGTGTGTATATATACACACAACTATCTATTTATGTATGTCTGCCTCCCTTCCCTTTCCTCCCCTCTCCTCCCTTCCCCTCCCCTCCCCTCCTCTCTATCTCTCAAAGATGTTCAAATGGTTCCCTGTGGAAGAGAAGGAAATAGGGGTGAAGAATGGCACACAAATGGGGCTGTGTATGAACCAGTGGTGTAGTGCGCTCATAAATAAGACTTATGATTAAGTCAATTCTCTGGACCTGAAGTTAACACTCGTGTATGTGCACGAGCACACACACATGCACGCAGAAGGACTGGGAAGAGATATTCGAAGAGTTTAGGAACCAGCCTCTTCCACATCCCCACCAAACGCCGTTAAAGAGCATCCAGCAAGGCTGCTTTACATATAACCCGAAAGCCTTTGTGTTATTGAATGATTCCTCTGCTGCTGCAAGCAGAAACTCTGATTTCTCCTATACTGAGGCTGATACAACTTTATTTTTGGCATAGAGACACTTCCATAAGTGGAATATCAAGGCATTCCTCTCCACCAGAGCAATTTGGGAATTTCATTTAGCTTCATTACGATAAAACTTCGCCCAACCTGAGTGCATGCTAAGCAACTTCTATTGCATTTTCTATATTCATATATTTAAGGAAAAGGCAAGTTGTTCTCCAGATTTATGCAGATACTAGAATTCTAAGATGAAAAATAGTGGGAAAAACAACTCATAAGTCGCAGATGCTAAATAACAACAAGGTTTCAAAAACTGTTTCCAGATTTTCAGAAAATCTTTAACTTCATCAAGGGATAAATCAATTTGCAGGTGCTATTGACAGCTATTTAAACTGGAGGATGGCACATCTTGATTGGGAGAAGCAAAATAAAAGAGGCATCCAATTAATCCTTTATGCATGTACCATTTAAAATATTTTCACAGACTCTTTAGGTACTTATTATACTTTCTAAGAACTTAATTATTAGAGGTCACTATTTTTTAAATCAAATTTTATCTATTAAAACCCGCTAAATTTACAAAGAAAGGAAGGATAAAAATATAAATGGAGTAAACACTCTCCAGCGTGAGATGCATTACAACTTTCTGGGAATTAGAATATTCTATGTCAATCCAGAAATGCCATGTATTTATTGTACCCTCTATATACCTACTAATGAGTATTGAATAATTATTTATGTGCATTGAAATAAAAGGTTAATTGAGCTCAAAAGGGTAATGGACTTCCTTATTAGCAGAGTTTTTCTCAAAAGCATTTCCTATGCAAGTGATTGGTATGTATTATTTTCATAGTTTTCATTTATTTGTTTGTTCTCAAATCTTTTCTTTCACTCATTACATACTGAGTGCCTATTCTAGGCCAGGGACTGCTCAGCCTTTGGTATCACCCTCACTCACCTGCTTGTCCACAGCAGGGTCCACGTCCATATGTAGTCCCCAGCACCAGCAGGGTCCCTAGAAATAGGATGCACATGTGGGCCTGGCGTAAGGGGAAATTTTAAAGGGTCATTTGGCCTCCTCTTCCAATTCCATTTGAAACATTGCCCATTTTCATTTTCAAGACGTTTTAGGGAGGTCCTTTTTCTCACTCGCTATATCTCTGCACTCTGTTCTTGCCTTGGTATTTAATACTGAATATTTAGTAATATCAGTGCTGGCATGATATTTCATACTCTTTGTGAGAAAATTTAGTTCCTATCATTATTCGTCAGCACCTGAACAAAGAAAATGAATAGCAATACTTACACTTTGTACCAGGTACTTTTCCAAGGAAATTGTCCATGCATTTAGTCAACTAGGCCTCACCATAAGCCTCAGAGGAGGTGGGGAACAACCAGTTCACATATCTCAGATGCTAAACAACAGCAGATCAAAAACTGCTTCCAGATTTTCAGAAAATCTTTAACTTCATCAAGGGGATACATCAATTTGTAAGTGCTATTGACAGCTACCATCATAGTAATTATTAATTCCATTTTACAGGTAAGAAAGCTGAAGCCCAGATGGTTTAAGCTCTGTGCTCAAGACTGTGTAGCTAGCAAGTAAGGAAGACATGAATTCCATTATGGGACGTGGTTGGTTGAGAGCACTCAAAGAACTTTTCCAGCTGAATCTCCATTTCCTTAGACTTGATCTGGAAGATAGAGAGTAGTGTGCTCAGCTACCCTCCCTCCTTGTGGGCTGAGATGATGTCACTAAAGGTCTCAGTGAGGAGCCCCACTGTTCCAGCAATTGCATAAACCAAAATAGTGTTCTGAAACCAGGTGTCCTGTATGTTGGTGGGAGAGAGAGCCCTGGGAAGGGAGGCAAGATAAGGTTTGGATGGAGAATGGTCAGACCACAGAGAGGAAGATATTGAAGGAGGTAGTGTAGATGCCATTCACGAGAGGCCACAGGGGAGAGTATTAGAGCTAATCTGGATACCTTAGCTGGTGGACACGTGACAGAGCAGGCCGTCCTAGCAGGGAGAAGAGCCCTTCCCCCTTCATTTTTACTTGTCTGTTTTGATGAAAGGCTCCCCGTTTTTCCCCATGCTTACCCTGTTGAAGGGGATTTTGTGGAGGGCAAACACTTCATTTCAGAATCTTCTACAGATGGGTTGATTATGATTTAAACTCTAGGGTGTACCTTGCAGAGCTGACCGTAGCTTATGTTATTTGGGGGTAGAGAATAGCAACTGAGAGTTCATTTTTTCTTATTTCCCTTTTTTCTCTCTTCTTAAGCAAAAGGTTTCTTGTATGTAGAACAGCTCTCATAAACTAACATTTTGATGAAATTAGAAGCATACATATTAATGCCACTTGTTTTTCCAAATTTCTCAGAGAATGGTCTTGAAGTACAATGTTGTAGGTTCTGTCAAATTCACACATCAGATAGGAGCTGCTTGAGAGCTGAATTTATTATCTGAATAGCCCCTCACTCCCCTGGCCCCGCCCGCGTGCACCCTGCAGCATCGCTCAGAGTCTGCAGAGCCATCGAGGGTGCCACTCTGTCAGGAATCCTGCCTGTGCCTTTGGCTCATGATGCTGATTGAAGTATGTGGCATATGTCCCCTATATATAGACATGCACATATCTATACCCGGCTATGTAGCTGCAGATAGGCACACTGACACCCCCACACGTGGATCTGTGCAAATTTTTTTTTCTTGACTCTTTCCTTCAACCCAATGATTTTCTAACGATCTGTTACCCATCTAAGACAGATTGCTTTTCATGGTTCAGCGGTCCCAGCACAGACATTCATTTTAATCAATAGAGCAGTCAAAAGAAAGAATAGATTTACTTGTTTTTTTTCTTTTTTTACGTTTAATTGGAAATTTTCAAGTGATTACCAACTTGCATCGGTCTCAAAGTTTAGGAAGCACTGGTAGTCAACACACGGGACTGGTGTCCCTGCAGAGTTATCGACGTGCAGCCTTTGGGTCCACAGAGTCTGGGCTTGGGCGGAGCACAGACTGTGTCTGTGCAGTGATAACCCAGTTCCCCTCTTCTCTCTCTTCCACCGTCATCACCAACACCTGATTCCCAGGCATGTCTCTAGGATCCAGTGCCTCTCCTTCACCTCACAGCCAGCACCTTAGCTCAGGGCCGACATCATCATTCCCTTGTGCTGCTGCACATCTGGGCTCCCTGCCGTCAGCTCTTCTTCCAACTGTTCTTTGAATTAGCTTTCTAAAGAAAATGATCATCATGCCACTTCCTTGCTCAAAAGCCATATTTAGGTTTCCACTGCTATGTGACCTTGAGCTTGTCACTTAAACTCTCTGGCATCAGTTTTCTTAACTGTAAAATGGGAATGAGAAGTCCAGATGCCCTAGCAAAGCAGTCAGAGTTCTCACCCTCTACTGAATATACTAGTCTCTGAACACCCTATGTCTTTGATATAACCCTGTCTCTAAGGCAAACTCGTACTGTTCCTTCAAGACTCAGGCCAGATGCCTCCTCTCCTGTGAAGCAATCGTTCTTAAAAAAGTTAAGTGTCTCCCAGTTCTGGGATGCTCCTGAGTGTTTATTGGCCATTGCTTGATGACAACACAGACTGCTGGGATCACCCAGGCTGTGGCCCCATGATGGCAAAGGTATGTCTCACCTTCCTGTCCACTGCAGCCCAGCACGGCGCCCGGCACAGAGTCCAGCAAACCACGTGAACGAGTGAGCAGAGTTCAGGGTCATATAGTGATGTCTGGAAACTGGTCCTCTTTGTGTCAAATTCTGACTCTGCTAGGAAATTTAGAGGAAAGTTTTCTATTTGAAATTACCCTATTGGTTGATATAGCTTGGATTCTAAAGGCCTCCTAGATCCCTAAAGAGAGAAAACCATTTTGGGGGCCAACTTGAGTGGCTTTGAAACACTCCTATATTCTCCTTTGATGCACTTAAAATGTAGAGATCATTTCCTTCTACAATATTTTTTCCATACAGCTTATCTTGTATTTTGCTAGCAGGACTATAATCTATTGGGATGCTTGTTATCACTATCCTTTCACAGGCAGAGAAACCGAGGCCTTAGAGCAGTGGCTTCTCAAGCATGTTTGCATGAAATATCACTTGGGAGAACCTTAAAAACTCCTGCCACCCAGACCAATTATATCAGAATGCTGGGGGTGGGCCCAGGCATCAGTTTTGCCAAAGCTCCCCACGCGACTCCAATTTCCAGCCAAGTTGAGAACAAACATCACCCTGGAGAATTTAGATTCCATATCCATGGTGACTGCGAGGTGTTGGATTCAGGGCTAGAACCCCAGTCTCTGGCTCATGCTAGGCCTGCTCCGGCACCCTCACCGTCTCTGCGTTACGACCTGCGTTACGTCATGCCTGTTACACGGGACTAAGTTCCATCCCAGAGGGCCTGCTTCCTCTGCCATGACAAGAGTGCATCTTCTGGTCTCTTTTTCCTCATCTGTAAACTAGGGGCACTAAGAATTCTTCTCTAATAAAGCTTCTGTTTGAATCCAATGAGATGAAATTCTATAGGTGGGTCAATTTTTAAACTAGAGGGCCATGCAATATTATAAAGTTCAGAAGCAATCACTCCCATCATGAAAATAGATCCTTCTAAGTAGCCTGACTTGATACAGAAGACGTGGTGTGAGCCTGAGGCTGAGAAGCTTGAGCTCTGGGGGGACGGAAGCAGTGTCCCCCTCCACGGCAGCATCTGGGATGGGAACTTTCAGTAGCAAGTATTTAGAGCTATCCTTGGAGTCTCACCTTGGGCAGGGTATCTTCTTAGTATGTTGTTCTAGTCGGCTTTCTGCCTCCAAGGGTATGGTAATTTGCCTACCCCCTGAAAAGAGACCAAACGCAGACTGAGTATTCTGCAGGCAAAATCATACTTAGAGTGTCTCAGGTTATCAGAGTAAGTGGTAGTTGTCTGATTATAAAGTGGTAAGATATTATTCAGACATGGATGTATCTGTAATCAGCAATGATGAAAAAGAAGGTGTACAGGAAGTGAATGGTAATTAAAGGGGATTTAGGGGACATTTTTGCTTGGGCGTATTGAGTCTTATGCCTAGAGAATGACCCATTGCCTATAATTTTCAGGGACACATTAGCATTGCAATTCTCATAAAACTTGGGAATATAGATGCATGCATTCTATTTTTGGAAGGATTCAAATAGCATCATTCTTGAAAAGATCTGATAAGTTTGGTTTCTGATCAATAAAAGTACAGAATAAAAATCTGGTCTTTGCCAATAGTTGCAGAGGATAATTAGGCTAAAGACTGCTCACTCATGTTCAGGAGAGTTATTCTGAGAAGTCTAAGACCAAAAGGATTTGGAGACAAAGAATTATACTTCCAAGGGAAGGAAGACAAGTAATTCGAGCTGGTTGTGGGGCCATCGAACCGGGAACATGGAGAATCTGATTCGATTTCTCATCTGCCAGCTGGCTGACTTCTAAGGTCATCTTTTTGTTTTTAGGCTTATTTAGCTCTTAGCTGCTGGACAGGCGTAGATGGAGAATCAGGTAAGCAACTGTTAGTTGACTCTTTTCAACTCTGATACTTAAAATTTAACACATTCGTATGTTTGATAGCTTGTAAAAGAACTTGGCTTTCCTAACCTGAGACTGTTGATGCTAGTGTTTCCCCAAAAGAAGACTCTCAGAGTTCATGGGGTTCTGCGAGGAAACATGGCCACAGTGTAGACAGCTGACATGCACTGGCTCAGACAGCCTCCTTTGTCACTCCAGCGATGGCGAGACCACTTGCCTTTGTGCTCGTGTATAACCTGACCTCATGAACTGAATCTGTGTAAAGACCCTCTCCCAAATTATGCAAACTTCTTTTATAGTGGGAGCAAAGCAGAGACAACCTTGTTTCATATGCAAATTGTAGGAAATGTTCCACCTGTCCCTGTGGTTTCCCTTGACTTAGAAAATCATTCATAGCCCCACTGCCGTCTGGTGGGGGGAACATTCACAAACCCTCCTCGTCCCTTTAAATGGAGGTTTAATAAGCTTGGAAATGGGATTGCCTCCAAGGAAGCCAACATTGGAGAATTAGAGCCTATTTCCTTAGATGAATATGAAACTTTAAAAGAGTCCAAGAAGACCCCTGCAATCCCTGCTAAATGAGATTTGATTTCTCTTTAAGCTGTTTTTAATAGCGGGAATTACAGAACATTGCTGTTTACCAGCTAATAGGTTTGTGAGCAAGTGGCTGGCTTTGTGCTCACGGTGATACGATTCACCTGTGTTCACACAGCAACGCCTCGGGTTGGCGGGTCTCTCCACAAATGGAAGCCAAGCGTATTGCTCGCGGAGTGTCCCTGCCTTCTGCTTGCCACTCCCTCTTCCTACTTCCCTGTCACCTCTCTGTCCCTGTCTGTGCATCTGTCCCTTATTTCTCGATATATTTATTTGTCTTTTTGCGGGGTTGGGGGAGCAAAGGAATTGGATCCGGATTCTGCCTCAGGTCTGTGTGTTTTGGCAGCAGGAGATGAGGGGAATGAAAGAACCCTACACAGCTTGGCTCTGACAGTTAATGGAGAGAAATGCAGGCCGAGGCAGGTCAGACTCTCGTGGCCTTCAGGAGACCAGGTCTTCCTTTGCGCATTTCGTTCTGTGACGAGATCCGGGATCACAGACATAGCGTGTCCGTGAGGAAGAGGCAGCGGGGAGGTTTGTGTTAAATAGGAAGGGGCCATCGGCTCTTTAAACCTGTGTCGTCTGCCCAAAAACATGAACGACAATTAGCTACAATGATTAACGTCAGCCATAATCAGCGTTAGTGCTATTTTTGAGCACTAACAATGTGTCAGACCCTGAATTTTATGAGCATCTTGTCATCTCCTCCTTTCAACTGCTTTTGGATGTGGTGTAATCAATCCCGTTTACAGACAGGGAGCCTGGACAACCTCATCACCCTGAGGCCTACGGCAGAGCCGGCAAAGGGCTGAGCAGGGTTCGAACCCGGGGCCGCCTGACTCCAAACGAGATGCTGGTAAGGCCACTGACAGCAAACACGCGCACGGCACTGCCTGCCGGGAGCTCCTCTGAGCACTCTGCCTGACTCACTCACCCAGTCTTCACAGCCGCCCTGTGAGTAGGTACTTTTAGGATTTCCCACTTTCCAGCCGAAGGAATGGAGGTCCAAGAGGTTATGTACCCCGCCCAAGCCACACAGCCCTGGCCGGACGTGAGGCGGGGGCAGGTGCTCCAGGGTCTGGGTGCTGAAAGCATGAGGCCTCACGGCCTCCCGTTCCCTAAGCTCTGGAGACAGCACCTGTCATGTTTGAATTCACTTGACAACCTACAAGATTCCCAGTCCCTGCCACATTCCTCTCTGTCAGGGAGACAATTGGAAACACCACTGCCACCTTTGGCTTGAGTGGGTGGGCAGGGGGCTTGCAAAGGGGCTGCCCACTCCCCTTTCTGAGTGTCTTTCTTATTTGATTTTGAAATTCCTGTCTTTAAACAAAAGCTGCTAAGAGTGGCGTGTCCTCTTGATAACTGCAGTCGTTTTGGCCGAGCCCCGCACTACCCAGGATGGGTCGTCCTGGGCCTGGTGCCCTTCCGAGGATGGCCCTGGTCCCTGTGCTAGAGGGCAGAGGGAACAGAGAGACTGCCTGGGAAAAGAAGCCCTGTAAACCAGCAAATGGACCCATGCATCTGTCCATCCGTCCACCCGGTATGAACGGACTCCTCGTCTCCTTTGTCAGGGGTGCCATGTTATGGGCAGGTGCTTGGTGCAGTCCAGCGGAGGTCAACGGAATAGGTGGTTTGCCTAGGAGAGGGGGTGAGAAAAGGCTTCATAGAAGGCTTTGTGATCTTCTGGCCTCTTCCGGAAAGGGGAGAGGGCAAAAGGGGCTCATGAATATTTAGAAATTATCTGGAACCCCCCCCATGACCTGGAGGGTGGTGTCCTTTCTCGTTTCATTCTCCTGGTGCTGACGTCACTCCTCACACCCCAACCGTCAAGCCAGCCTCCTCTGTCCCTTCACTCACCTTGTCACGTTCCCCTTCCTCATTCGCAGTGAGTTGTGGGAACGTGAGAAATAACAGACACTGCAAACAGTGCGGGAGCATATTAATAAATCATTTTAAAGTATTAAAATTGATATTGGGTTTTTATGCAATATTTTATCATTTATAATTTATTAAGCACATTATTTGTCACCTGGTTAAGCAAGAACAACCAATATTTTATTGGGGGTCTGATTGCTCGATGCCCTTAACCAACATGGAACGGAAGAGACCGGGTCTTTCCTGAGGAGGGGGGTGGGATGCGGCTGGGGGTTGGCCGGTGGGGTGACCTCATGGTTTCTTAGTTCACAGATCGTGAAGACAGTCCAGGTTTCTCGGGCAGTACACAGGCTGCGCCCTCTCCCCGTGCCTCGAAACACTGAGGAAATCAAGGACTTTCTGCTCACAGCCAGGAGGAAGGATGCCAGATCTTCCAAGATTATGAAAAATAAGAATAATGTGAAGATTGAAGTTAAATGCAGCAGATACCTTTGTACCTTGGTCATCACAGACAAAGAGAAGGCAGGGAGCCTGAAGCAGTCCTTCCACCCTGGCTGGGCAGTGAAGGAGCTGAAATGAATCCGACACGCTGATTTGAATTGTATTAAAATTTTAAAATTTCAAAAATAAAAACAAAACCAACAGCAATAAAAACAAACAAAGACAGTCCAAAGCCGTCTGAATGCCCAGGACAGGCAGAGGCATGAAAAGTGCACATGCTTCCCCTCCCTCGTGTGTCTCCCTTCTCCTGGGGCAAGAAAGGGGGTGGGCAACTCACATTCCTGCTGTCCAGTCCCTCCCGTGCCTGCCATCACTCTCTGAGTATTTATGGAGCGCCTACTGTGTACCAGGCACCATCAGAAGCAATAGTGATATATCAGCGAACAAAACAAACCATGATCCCTGCCCTTGTGGAGCTTATCTGCTAGCAGGAGAAAAGAGATAATAGAAAATAAACGCAATAAATCCGTAAATGTGAGAGCAGATGAGCAGGTGATAAGTGCTATGTCCTAGCTGGAGCTGCTATAACAAATTACCATAGACTGGGTGGCTTAAACAGCAGACATGTATTTCTCACAGTTCTGGGAGCTGGGAAGTCCAAGATCAAGGCGTTGGCAGATCTGGTGTCTAGTGAGGGCCTGCTTCCCGGTTTGCAGATGGCTGCCTTCTCCCTGTGTCCTCACATGGCAGGGAGAGGGAGAGAGAGAGAGAGAGGGTAAGAGAGAGGGAGAGGGAGTAGAGGGGGAGGGGGAGAGAGGGGGAGAGGGGGGTCGGGGGGAGAGGGGAACACACAGCTCTCTCCTGTCTCTTCTTACAAGGGCACTAATTCCATTCATGAGGGTTCCATCCTCATGACCTGATTCTTCCCAAAGACCCCCCTGCAAATACTATCACATTACGGGTTAGGGCTTCAACCTATGAATATTGATTGAGAGGACAAAACCATCCAGTCCATACCATGGTACACAGTAAAAAGGAGGGGAAAAGAGAGGCAGAGCATGTGGGGTGGGCTGACTGACAGCCCTTGTGGCAAGCAGCAATGCTATTTGCTAGAGACCTTGTTCCTGCAGGTTCCCGGCTGAATGGCATTTGGATCCCGATGAGTCGGGGCCATGTGCAGGCTCCCAGGCTCCCAGCTCCAGGAGGTGTCTCTCTCCAACAGGGAAACACCATCAAGGAGAAGCTTGTCGTGGCCTGTGCTGCCGAGTTCTAAGCCCAGGCTTGCCCCCTTCCCCCGGCACACTGCCAACTTGCTTCCCATGACCTGTGACCCCCAGGAAGACTGTGCTGGCTCCTGGAACTTTCCTGTCCCCATCTTTCCAAGTTCCTCCAGGAAGCTAGAGCCGGGTGTAGGTTGGAGAGGCCAGATGGAGGACACTTGGCCGTGGAGCTGCAGAGCTGGCCTCTCCTCCCAGAGGATGTCAGGGAGAGCCCAAAGACTGGAGCTCCACGTCTGCGGCCACTGAACACATCTGGGAAGCTGGGGAGTGAAAGCATGCAGCAGCAAGCACCTGCATCTGGGCAGCCGCTGCGACTCAGCTGACTGCTCTTCAAATCACTGCTGACCACTCCTCAGGGTTTGGCTTTGGGTTATCCCTGCGGAGAAATGTAAACCCTGGGGCTTTGTTCCTGGAATCCATGGGGGGAGCTCCTGGAGAGAATGAATTCGTGCATGTCGGCCTCCCAGCACTGGTGTTAGGTTGATTCTATTTGGCACAGGGATCTGGTCTGAAGCATCTCATTGATTTCATCTAAGAGGCGGGCTGTACTTCTTGTTTCTGGTCACAGGGCATCTCCGAGATGGGAATTGGGGAAGAATGGACAGACCTGGGAACTCCACTTTTATAAGCCACCAGTGCCACTTGAGACAGAGCTTTGGGCATATGGGGCTGTTAAGAATCAGTGAATGAAAGAAGGAAGGAGTTTATAGTTAGCATGCAGAAAATTACACAGTCATGTAGTTTATTATATTTATCACAGCCTTAGGAAAAAATCTGGTTTCCCCATGGAAGTGTGTCAGTCACATAAATGGCATCTGCCACATGTCTTGCAGTGGGGGAGAGTGAGCGTCATTGACTCTGGAGGAAGGGGACAAGACAGCAAGGCTAGACTCTTTCAGAGGCAGCTTAGTGTTTTCTGAAAGTGCCTTACCCTAGGAATCTTTTGGGAACTTGATAAAAGTATTGATTCTTGGGTTGCACACCCCCAAACTGATAACCAGCCCTCTAGGGAGGAGCCTGGGAGCTAAGCCGCACCCCCAGTGACTCCTACAAGACGGAGCATGTGGCTCTCAACGAGGCTGCACGTTACACTTAACCAAGGAGCCTTTGATGAGCGCGGATGCCCAGGTCTCACCCTAGAGAGTCCACTGTAGTTCGTCATGTTTTTAAAAGCTCTGCACGTGATTCTGACGCAGGGAGGGTGGGGCCCTGTGCGGACTGGAGGGTTCCGGCTTCTGTACAGGAGACCTGCCCTCCCTCACTGTGTTCCTTTGGGCCTGTGACATCTGCCTGGGCACCCTCATCACAGGAAGGGAAGGTTGTCCCTGCCAGCCCCCTCTGGTGCCCACAAACCCAAGCTTTGTGGAAGCAGCCGTCAGCCCCGCATCCTCTGGGCTCATTTCTGCCCCCTCCAGCCGTCCTTTCTCCCAGGGTCTGTGGTCCTCTGGAGGAGAACGCAAAGGGCACGGAGTGCCACGTGTCCCAGCGCCTTGGGCAATGAGGAGGGAGGGCTCCGGGCAGGCGACCCACCCCGGTGCCGCCCTGTCCACCCCCCCATTACCCTGACTTATTACATTGTAATAAATTGAACCATTCCACTTCATTATTTCATATTCGAGGAGATTTATAGATTGTCCTGGTGGCTGAAGAGGCAGTGATTAAGGAAGCAGCGTGCTAATGAATGAGGCCAGGCACAAAGCTGTTTTAATTAATGCACAGCCCAGGGGCTGTAAACCGCTTGCTGATAACAAACCTGCCCATCCAAGAGTTGCATTGACAACTTCCCATGGAATAAAGGCTGCCGGGGCTACACGGGGAGTTTTTCAAGTGGCAGTTAGGACTACGAACCTGCGTCTCTCTCCTCACCCCTGGGCTCACCAGAGCAGAGCCACCCAACACATATTTATTTATTTGTTCCTGCAAAATACTTTCTACTCTCTGGTCCCCTGACACCCCACTGTCCCATCTGCCTCATGGAGCATCCCAGTGGCTCTGGACATCAGCGTTGTACTTGAACTCTCTGAAGGTTTTGTTTGGCTCAGATTCATGGAGTGGAAGACGCCTGCCATCCTTCACAAAGCTCCTGAGATACCATTCTTTTCACTCCAGACTTCTTCCAGAGCTCCGGAGATGCTTTGAAATTTTTGTTTTTGCTCTTTCCTTTTCATTTTTGGTGGAGCAATACTGCTTCGCAGCTTGGCTTTGAGGCTTCCATCTCCCCAGCATCTTGACTGCTAGCCCGGCGTCCCGTTTTGGAGGTGCCCGGGGTCTCAGAATGAGCCCACGCATTCCCATCCTTGTCACACTGCCCTGCACCCCGGGGTTCTCAGGAAATGCGCTTTCCTGACACATGAAGTCCAAAGGGTGATGGGCTGCACAATAGCCTTTCTCTGTTCTTTTCATGGCTTCCTGCCAGGATTTGCTGTTTGGAGACACAGGCACACTGTGGTAAGATGATTTTCAGCAAGTTTGTAACTGTGATGCTTTTTGCCATGAAATAGAGCATTATTAGTAATATGACTAACGTGAATAATAGCGATTCTCATAACAAAAGAAATGCAACCACAATAAGAGAAAAGTCCTGGCCAACAAAATGGTTGGAGAAAAAGAATTTTGATAATGAATTGGGATTAATTGAATTAACGGTTCCATTTAGCAGACACATCAGCAGAACCAAGGCATGGACGAATACAATCAAGAGTGTGGCTCTGGTGACAGAGCTGAACTAGACGTGGAGATTGGGGAACAGCACAGTAAATTCAGCTACAGTCTCTGTGGCTGGGCTGCCATTCGGCTCAAAGAAGCCACGCAGCCCGGAAGAGATTTCTGATGCCTGCCAGAGAAAGTTTGGCAATACGTTATTGTCGCTTCTGCCCTCCTACCCATAAGGACACCCCCCAAAGGAAGGCCGTAGTCTGTGTGACAGTGACTCAGTCCTCCGAGGACTGGCATCTTTGGAGTGTTTTCTGAGCAGACCTCTCAGTCAAGAGGAGCAAAGCCATCTACCATCTGGGTAGGCCTGAGATGCAGGAGCAAGTAGCTGATTTTCCTTCTCTCCTCTTTTCTCTTGAATAGACATACCCGGTGCATACTTGTCCCCCACCTCTCTGCTGTCTGTGTGGTGCACAGCTGGGGTCCTGGTGGCTTCTCAGTGGCTTCAAGCCCACCCAGGCTCTGTGACCTTGCTGTGCACCCACTGGGTCTTCCTGTCTGTGGTGCATCATGCTGGCCGTGCTGCGCCCCCTTGCTGAGGCTGTCTCCATCCCCCTCTCAGGAACATATTATTTTCTTCTCCGTAGAAGGCAGCTACACTATTTACATAAAAAATAATAGTTTGAGAAATTCCAAGAAAAGTCTGGGTGGGGCAGAGAATTAATGTTTTAAGGTAATATACTAAGAATATACTAATCTCAGAAATAATAACAATGGAGCATTTTTTCCTAAGTGTCCAGGAATTATTTCTTTATTATTTAATTTACCTGCTTTTAATATTACCTGCACTTGACGTGTGGAGAAACTGAGGCACCTGGGAGGGACGTGACTAAACCAGGCATAGTGGTATAGCAGACGCAAAAAATGTGGGACTCTGAGTAGGAACTCGCCCTGGAGGGGGACCTGCCGCCTTAGTGAATTCCGCATTATTTGCCTCCGATTTTTGGCAAGCAATTCTTAACTACTGCTGGGCAGTTTCTGTCCAAGGTGAGGAGGAGCCTGAGACTGAGAGCTTGGGAAGAAGGATGATGGGCAGAATTTTATAATTTTCTTGTAATTATCCTAGATCCCACTTTCTGCAACATCCCCAGACTGCCAGTTATCTGTCAGGTATATTTTCATAATTAAATTGAGGAAGAAAGTGCATTTGGGAAATAGAATAGAACACACTTCTAACTAACATATTAAGCTTACCTTTTAATGGCGGAGAAGGTCACGTACATATGATCAGTAAACACCAAGGGCTAAGCAACACAACTTCTGGTGGAATGTGTAACATGGATAGCCGAATGTTACATTAAAACCAAGGGAAAATGATCTCTTCACTCGAGATCCACCTCGAAGAACCTTCTCTGGTTCAAGCGTAATCAAAGCCCTGGCAGGGAAGGCAGACGTGGGAAGAAATTCAAGCCCTGAGGGAGGACGGAGGAGGGCAGGCTGGGGTTCTCATTTGCCCGCGCAGCGCTGGCTCTTGAGAACTGCCGGGAACCAGGGGGAGGGAGGGTGCAATTAGTTTCCAGTGCCACAGCTGCTCCAGCAGCACCTCCTTGGGAGAAGCAAACTCTTGGTAATTGAGATTTTCTTACGCGATATAAAAATTATTTCTTTGTCCTTAAATTTATACATGCTGACCAGAATTTCAGTAATTTTGGCTTCTGCTTCCTTGTGTTCTTTCTGGAGTGTGAACTGATTTATTCTTTTCTCCCTTCCTACTCCTAGTTATCACCAAAGGCACCACCCTCTCTAAAGGAGATTGCTGTGTTTAACATGCGTTCTAGTACTTTCTTTGATTTCTTGTACCATTGAGCTGATCAGAAGAACTGAATCAGTATGGCATCTGCTTGAAAACATATGAAATCCGGTATTTAGAAAGGACTGTCAGAGGTCAATGCAAGAGGCACAGGCAACTCAAAGGCCTAAGGACACAGGCATTTCACACACATGAGAGAGATAGTACCCATCTCGTTATGCCAAGTGGCTCCTGGTAAGATCAAGTGTAACACGTGTCCAGTTTCAGTTACTTTTTGCACAGCCAACCTGGCTTCCTGGCCAAGGAAGCATGGGGTGGGTCATTTTCCAGGTGGCTCTCATGTCAGAGGGATGTCTTTTATTCCTTTTCTCAACCAACTATCTCTTATCACCTCTCTTCTTTTCTCCTGTTCCCCTCCCTAGAATTTCCTCTATTGTTTTCCTTCTTTTTCTATGTTTTTTGATTAGCATGTCTTCTCTGACACATGGTGAACATGAGGAGGAAGACAGCCAATGGCTGTCCTTTGAGCCAGTCTCAGGCAGATAGGCCTGGACACGGACTGGGGAAGGGATCCCACAAACTCCCAGTCAGTGTGTGCAACAGTTAATAAATCAATTTTGAGAAGTTATTCTTCTCTGACCTAGACTATTCTCATTTCATGGTGAACATTTCTTATTTTCTTCTTAGTGGGTTTAGAAAACATCCCATTATCCCCATTGTTGTAATTAGTTCTGATACATTCAGTGTCCTAGTCAACTTTCGGCTTTGCAGACCCCATTTCCTAAGTGCTGTGAGTCAGGTTCCTGGGGAAGCAGACCCTGAGGAGCGCTCTGGGCACAGCCCCACAGGGAGTGAGAGAAGCAGGGCCAGGCAGTGAGAAGGGGATGGCTCTGTGGTCTCCACGAAGGCCTCAGCTGATCCCACGAGAGTTCTAGGACCTAGGGTGGCCCTCAGAGTTTTGCCTCCTGAGGGAGGCAAAAGTCCCAGGCCTTTGTCCTACTGTGCTGACCCCTCAGCAAGGCCGTTCCTGTTGGCTGGGGGAGTTCCTGGGGAGGGCTTAGCAGAGAGACCACAGGCAACATCCTGGGGAGTGGGCTTCTCCATCTGGGTGGGGGATCTGGGCTGTGCACCGAGAAATTTATGGAAGGGGTAGATTCCCACTTCATTTCTCTCTGGTCCAGATACCGTTTTGCTTGTGAAGGCTTACACAAGATAAGATTAACTTCTGGCTTTAAGAGCGGGTAGCACTGAAACACCAGTCTGGTTATGATTTATGGATGAAACATCATGCTCTCTTTACACTCTCCCTTTTCACTCTATGCACATGTTTTCTGTACAATTCTGTGACAATGTGCATGATTCTTTCCCCACAAAACTTCCGCTGGCTCCCTGACAGCATTTTGTAGCTGTTTATAAGTGACATATAAAGCCTGTTCCAGGGAAAACAGAAAGATATGCCACTGTATTTCGAGACACATAGAGCATTTTTTGAAAGGCTACTCCAGAGGAAGAAGTTTAAAAACGCTTGCCTGTGCGGCAGATGTTAGCAGCTGTGGGATTCCTTTGCCACCCCTACCCCCCATGTCCTATTTAGAAAGGTGCAGCTCAGAAGGCTTCCCAGGTTGGATTCTGAAGGGTCACCAGTGTCTCTCTTGGACTGGTCTCTCCCAGGTATGGCTGCGGTGAGCTGGCATGCAAGGGAGGGGCAGAGATAAGTCACAGCAAGCTTTCAGGATCTCAGTAAACAGAAAACAAAATATGAAAGATGGTGCCGGTGGTCTACAGTGTTGATGATATTTGCTGGGTGATGGATGAATATGGTGCATGAGGCTGTGTGGCCTGATCAGGGTGAAATGGCTGAGCAGGAGGACTGGGAGTGAATCAATCATGGGGCCTGCTCCACCCGCCAGCTGGGTTCATCAGTTTCACAGCCTCTCTCAACAGGCTTATAAATTAACCCTGATGGAGGGATGGCATGTTGGGCCAGGTTGCGGTGACTTCTCCAGCAGAGATCAATAGGCTGCGGTGAACAGAAGAAACAGAACTCCAGTGAACTCCAATGCGATTGTTGATGATGCACTACACTTCATTTCATCAGCCATACTTGCTTTTATAAACCCATCTATTTTGTACCCAAGCTTAAATCCTCCACTGAGAGAGAGAGAGAGAGAGAGAGAGAGAAAGAGAGAGAGAGAGAGAGAGAGAGAGAAGATTTGTACTTAATTTAGCATCTATGTAGTGTACTGTAACATATAACATTTAAGAGCATGCCTTCCTGGACTTAAGTCCTGACCTCACTGGTTGTATGACCTGGATGATTTAGTTAATTAACATCTTCGTGCCTTTGTGCCTGTGACTCCTCACCTTTACAAATGGCAATAATAATAATAAGAGTATTCCCATTGTGTAGGTTGTCTATTCTGTTGATTATTTCTTTTGCTGTGCAAAGCTTTTTAGTTTAGTTAAGTCTCATTTGTTTATTTTTATTTTTGTTGCATTTGCTTTTGGGGACTTAGTCATGAATTCTTTGCATAGGCCAATGTCCAGAAGAGTTTTTCCTAGATTTTCTTCTAGGATTTTTATGGTTTCAGGTCTATGTTTAAGTCTTTAATCCATCTTAAGTTAATTTTTATATATGGTGAGAGACCGAGATTCAGTTTCGTTCTTCTGCATGTGGCTATCCAATTTTCCCAGCACCATTTATTGAATAGGGTCCTTTCCCCAGTGTATGCTTTTGTCTGCTTTGTCAAAGCTCAGTTGGTTGTAGGTATTTGGCTTTATTTCTGGGTTCTTTATTCTGTTCCATTGGTCTATGAGTCTGCTTTTGTATTAGTACCATGCTGTTTTGGTTACTATTGTCTTACGTATTAATTTGAAGTTGGGTACTGTGATAACTCCAGATTTGTTCTTTTTGCTTAGGATTGCTTTGGCTATTCAGTCTCTTTTTCAGTTCCATATGAAATTTAAGATTGTTTTTTTCTAATTCTATGAAAAAGGACACTGGTATTTTAATAGGAATTGCACTGAATCTCCAGATTGCTTTAGTCAGTATGGGCATTTTTACAATTTTGATTCTTCCAATCCATGAGCATGGGATGTTTTTCCATTTGTTTATGTCATCTACAATTTCTTTCATCAGAGTTCTGTAGTTCTTCATGCAGAGATCCTTCACTTGGTTAAGTATATTCCTAGATATTTTTTTTTCAGTTATTGTAAATGGAATTGAGTTCTTGATTTGAGTCTCAGCTTGGTTATTATTGGTGTACAGCAGTGCTACTGATTTGTGTACATTGATTTTGTAACCTGAGATTTACTGAATTCATTCATCAAATCTAGGAGTCTTTTGAGGAGTCTTAAGGGATTTTTTAAGCATAAGATAGACAACCTGCAGAATGGGAAAAAAATATTCACAAACTGTACATCTAACAAAAGACAAATATCCAGAATCTGCAAGGAACTCAAACAAATCTGCAAGGAAAAAAAAGGAATTCCATTAAAAAGTAGGTAAAAGACATCAACAGAAATTTTTCAAAAGAGGATATACAAATGATAAACAAACATATGAGAAAATGCTCAACATTGGTAATCATCAAGGAAATGCAAATTAAAACCACAGTGAGATACCACCTTATCCCAGTCAGAAAAACCATTATTAAAAAGTCAAAAAACAATAGATGTTGGCACAGATGCAGTGAATGTGGGATGCTTTATACACTGTTGGTGGGAATGAAAATTAGTACAATCTCCATGGAAAACAATATAGAGATTCCTCAAAGAACTAAAAGTAGACCTACCACTTGATCTAGCAATCTCACTACCAAAGACATGCCCATTCTACAATTCATTCATGTAACCAAAAACCCCTAAATCTATCAAAATTTAAAAAATGAAAAGAATTCCTTCTTCATAAAGTTCTTAGTTCTTCATAGGATTAAATGAGCTAGTATTTTTATAAATCAGTATTTAATGATCTTAGCAGCTATTCTTATGGGCTTAGATGTTATTACCTGATCAACCTCAACTCCATTCGCTTTCAGAAGATGAGCTTGTCCTTTCCTTCACCAACCAAGTAACCTCCTGCATGTCACCCTGAATTACATATGTCCACACCTACCCTTCCTTTTTTCTTGCAATCTGAGCGCATGAAATGCATCCCCTGTTCCAATTGAGCCCCTCTACCTGTGACTCTCCACACCCCCTTCCATATCTTTCTGGGTTAGGTGCCACATCCCGCATTCATTCACACTTGGTGTTTTCTCTCTAAAAGTTTTATGTTTTCTTTCTAATGATCTCATATCCTTACTCTGTCTACGTATCTATGTCTCTCTAATTCAAAAACAATAAACAAATTAAACAAATCTCTGTTGATTCTGAATCCTAATCTAGATACTTTTGTATTTCTCTCTCTCATTCTCATTTAAACATTTCAAAAGAATGTTCTAAACTTTATTTCTCTATTTCTTCACCTTTTAGACATTTTTTTCTACTGATAGCATCTTAATCATTCCATTAAAATAGTAAAGGTATCCTGGTCTGTTGAAATTATTCTGGCAAAGTCACCAGAGCCCTTCTTATTGCTAAAGCCAGTGAACGTTTTCAGTCTGTGTTTTTGGTAGGTCTTGCTGCGGCTGATGATTCCTTCCTTGATCCTCTAGTCTCTAGACTTCCGTCACACTAAATTCTTCCGATTTTTTAGAGAGTGCTTTGGGTTCAGTGTTTCAGTATATCCTTCTAAATGGTCTCCAATGTTATTTTAGTTACATTTGGTACCTAAGAGTTCTTTAGAAGAATGTTTTTCAATTTCAAAAGAGTAGGTATTTGTTTACTTATTTTTCT
>NW_012145967.1:3986501-4003627 GCF_000956105.1 Propithecus coquereli | reverse complement strand
ACTTACTCTGGTTTGTTTTACGGCCTCACCACTTACCCAGTCACCCAAATAAAAAATCTCAGGAAAAAACTTTAAGGATTGACAAACTTGGATCTATTGTTTTTGGGGTTAGAAGAAAAAAAAATAATTGGGAGGCAGTTATTATTCATACATTAGGAGAATTTCCTCCTGATTTTTTATTATAACTTTAAATGAAAGAGTGATGATTATCCTATGGCCAGGTCATGGCATAGTTCTCTTCTTCCAGATGAAGTCTAGGAGCATTTGGGAGTAGGGGTGCTGGCGAGGCAGCAGTGGTAGAAATCAAAGACCCCAGGATGTGCCATTACAAATTCTGGATCCAAGTTAACAACTAGGTGATCTTGGGCTATTGGCTTCTGGGAGACTCAATTTCTTTACCTTGGAATTATGAAGATTAAATAACTTGATATGGATGAAGATAATTTTTTTCTTAAGCATACCAGAAAAATGATTCTGATAATCTCCTGATCTGGTTTCAATGATTCAGAAAGTTAATGACACATGTACAGATGGTCCTACCCAATTCTCAAATGCCGTCTAAGGCCATCTTTCTGTGATGTATCCTCATATCAAAAACCAGAAGCACTGGCTTCTGGTTTCCTTAAAATAATGCTTTCTTTATTTCAAGATATGTGGTCTACCCTCATTTTTCTATGCCTTTGATAAATCACCCACATTCGTTTAACCTTTTTCCTGAGTTTTTACTCTCCACCCCTTTAATCGTTTTCACTGCTCTGTCTTGGACCCCCTCCAATTTCTCTGTACCTTTCGGAAAACTAGAATCCCCAAACTGCACATAAGACTGTAATAAGGGCCAAGTCAATGCCAAATATAGCTCATTACACTCTTTCTTGTCACTTGAGTGACAGACAACACTGTTAAGACTTCTCAGTAGCTTAGCAGTGTTAAAAGGCATAGATCTACATTGCAGACCCCAAGATCAAGCTTCAGGGATGTGATCGGCATGCATTCTTGGAAGGAACTTAACGCTGTTATTGATCCTCTCTGGAGAATGAGGAGATGTGCCCAGAATTTCTAGAAAGTGCAGCCTAATGTCTCCTGCATGGATCCAAGGGAGCCAGCATACACTTGGGATTTGGGAGAAAACCACTGTTTAGACTTTCAGGTTTTGATAATATTAGAGACTATTCTCTGATCATTTAGACCCCCATTATTTTAGGGTCATCTTAATATAGTTACAGTGACTCTAGTTACTCAGCTTGCATGATTACTTTAAGTTTCCTTCTTCCATGGAAAGAAAGCATTTAACTTTCTTAGTTTAAGAGCAGAAGGCTCCACAGGGACTGGTGAGAAATAGAATCTGGAGCAGGAGGAAAATTAGTGCCGATAAGTGGTCTGATTGGTGTCCTGGAAAGTCTGAAATATTACAGGCTCATTACATAGGCAGTACTGTGATTCAACGAGCTATGGAACAAGTGACATAAAGAAGAAAATTAATTTGGGAGTAAGGGCGGGTAGAAGATCTTGGTTTAGAAATTTTTACCAGGGTTAAAAGTTTAGGGACATTGTAATGAAGATAGAAAGTGATGAGTTTTTAGGAATAAAGTGAATTGGATAGTGCAGCATAGAGGTGCATTATTCAATTGTGCTGCTCCTGCAGCCTTGTGCTGGGAGAAGCAGCTATGCAGGTGGTAGATCTTGCAGTCAGATACTCATGCACCGGGCAGCACAGGCACACAGGCATTGAACTGGCATTTGGGGGGCTAAGTAGGTTGATGGGAGGATCACTCACTACTAGAACCCAGGGGCAAAGTGGGAGATGGGTACACCGTGCTCAACTACTGTCCTTCTCAACTGGCTCATGGCAAGAGCCAAAGATTTTGCTCTTCCTCTCTCCTTGCCTGGATGAGGCTGAGCTCATGCTGAGCTGGTTAAACTTTTTCCACAGTTTGGAATGATGAAGAGTGGATTGTTTTGGCTGGAACTAGATGAGGACAGGTGGTGCCACCTGCTACAAGTGATTTCCTTCCAGTTGGCTCTAGAGCCACCATTCTTGGTCTTTTTGTGGTTTGGTGAGGTTGGTGGGGAGGGGAGGGAAGGGGTGGGAGTAGATGAGCGAGGGAATTTGGATTTGTCAGTGAATCATGATGGGCTTTCACAGGTTGGCAACCCCTTTCAGATGCTGCAGCAGATGCACTGGCATTGAGAGACGGTTGAATAAGGACATGTTTGAATTATTGATGTTCCAGGATCCCTGTGGTGGCTTCTTTCTGCTGCAGATGCTTGAGACCTTTCTGCACTTCATCAAGGTGACAAAAAGTGCCTGTCTCTTTAGAAGGCTGGAGTTCCTTGGAGCCAAGAGTCCTGATAAGGCACCCTCCAGGAGCACTGCCTTCCTTCCGCTGTCTCCTTGGTGGACGGACCCTCAGCCCTTCGATCTGTGCACGGAAGCTGACCAGCAACAGGCTGGCCAGAACTTTGGGTCTTTATGAAGTTCAACCACAGAAAGCCATTTGGACAATTTTTCTCTGGAGCAGGAAGATTGAAGTGGGGTGTCTAAAACTGTCTTCTTTAGTTATTGCGGGTGGCAACCTAATCCCTTGCAAGACCTGGTGGTGTCTGAAAGCCCATATTTCCTAACAGTGGCCCTGTATTTGAATACAGACGTGCTCAGTGTTGGAAAGGTTCTCTGTGGAGCTGGGATGGTTGTGGGCAGCTTGCTGGAGCTCAGCTCTCTGAGCCTCTCTCTCCCTCCCTTGGGGAAAGGGGTGCCTTGTTTACAAACACCAGGCAGGAAAAGCAGGAGCAGGCATCACAGCCTCCCCTGGCGGCCGAGAGAAACTGGGATGGGCAAACTGATGCGCACACTTGGTGATTTTAGTGACTAAGCTCAGAGACTTCCTTAGCTTCCAAGGGCTGTGACTGGCTCTGTGGGACTGCTGGGCGTCGCTCTGGCCAAAGATCCTGGTGCAGGCGGGGGTTGCCTTCTGCTGTTCTTGACTGCCCAGGACAGCCCCGCAGGGCCAGGGCGATGAGACGTGCCATGCCCATTCCTGAGGGATGGCACTGCACTCGTTGCAAGTCTATCGAGGGCCAGACACTAAGCCAGGCCCTGTGCCTGTATCGTCTTTGATCTTCACAACATCCCTATGGGGAAGGTTTATTTCCACAGTAGATTGGGGGTACAGCAGTAGGGGTACTTGGGAGATAATAATGTCCCTAGGGTTAGGGATGATGACTGGAGGGGTGGAAGGCAGGGGTCAGTAAGAATGCTCCTGAGAGGGGTGAATCAAACAGGAACAGCCAGAGCGTGTGGAGTGTGGTCTCTGGGTTATCAAGGGAGAGGCCTTTGGCTGAAGCAGGAACCCAGGCAGATTTTGTTTTCCCGGTTGATGGGACACATGTTCGCAGAGTACCCCCACCCACAGAACCAGCAACAAAGCAGTCTGTGTGTCCACAGGAGGGAAACAAAGCAAAACAAAGCCCAGCCCAGTGCAGTGCTATTAATTCAATGACCCTCACCTATGAATAAAGCTGGTGCCTGACAGATCGCTGGCTCTCGGAGGGCGGTGATGAGAACAAACGAGGGGCTTTGCTGTCTGGGGAGGTGATCGATGCCTTCTGGTCCCTGGCTGCCCACACCCAGCTCCGACAGGTGTGCCCTGTCTTCTGTGGATTCTCCCATCCCGCTCCCTTTTCCCCTCCCAGACCCCCCCACCGGCAGGGCAGGGCTGGCCCAGGGGGCTTGCCTCCAACGGAAAGGGCCGCTGACAGCCCCCAGATGCAAAGTCGCACTGCATGGCGGAGCTGGGAGGGCACTCGACTGAGAGACGTCTGAAGTGGGTGGCAATCTCTGGGCGTAGCATTATTGTCATTTAGGCATGTTTCTGCCCATGTCTGTCGGCTCTTATTTATCTCTGCCAAAATGTGTTTTATAATAAAGGCCTCCCTTATTTAGGCTCTCAGTCACTATGACACAGAGAGGAATCAGATGTTGTTCTTAAGCTATAATTTTATCTTCATGAAAACCCCTTTGAAGTAGTAGGTAAGTGTAGTTTTACTTTAAGGCTGGGGGTCCAGGGAGGTTAAGAAATTCTCCAAAGATCACTCAGCAAGTACGTGTTGAAGACAGGATAGGAATCCAAGTCCTCTCATTCCAAAGATGTATTTTAATTTTACCGCAACACCGACCCTGTGTTTTTGCCTTTGTTCTCTTTTACATAAAGGCAGAACAATCAAATAGCTAATTTTCAGAAGGATTACAGAGAGTTAGAGTTGAATAGTCCTTGAAAATCACCTAATCTACCTCCCTGATTTTACGGAGGGAAGCCATGGCCCAGGGCAGTGAAGAGAATGGCCTGCCCTGCCTGTCGCAGGGAGGTAGGGGTGTTGGGACCACATGCCCATTCTCTTTCACCCAGTAGAGACGCCCAAGAGGGAAAAGGTTGGGGTGCGTGCATTTTCACACATGTAGCCGCATGCATGACACAGGCACACAGACCCTAAAGACACCTGTATTGTTCACACCACATCCTTCTGCCCTTCTGTCATGTGAGTATTGATAAGAACTGTATTAGATTCTGAAATAGCTTGCCTGCAAGCCTGGATCTTTGCCTCCTAGCCATCTGGGGAAAAGCCTTTCTTTTAAGAGCAAATGGCAATTTGAAAGATCCCTGTCCCACTCTTGACCCAGACCCCCAGGATTATTTTTTGCGAGGCATCCAAACTCTGGTTTTCTAGATCGTGGCTTTGATGATAAGAAGCACTGCTGTTTAAATAAGCAATGCCTCTTTGTTTTCTTTTCTGTGAGGAAGAAATCTCATTCTTCACAAGCATTTCCATACATCTAACTGCAAACACAAAAGCCCCAGGAAAGTTAGTGGATCTTGGATTTGTCCCATGTTTGCTAATTGCCAGAGACCTTTCTATTTAAACATGTGCTTCTTTCATTGCAGTCTTTGCACAAACACAGCTTTGGAGAGAGTTTATATTTTTAGGGGAAAGTAAATAGCTCTGCATTGTGCTATGCTAGCAACTGTGGACGATATGGGAACCTGGTTGCCAGGCACGGCGTTCCCTGCTTTAGGAACTGTACTCAAAGGCTTCCCTTTGCTATTTCAGTCCTTCATTCATTCCTTCATTCATTCAATAAATCCACATCTATTAAACACCTGTGTACCAGGTGCTGTGCTAATTGCTGAGACTATAGAGGAAAAATAATTTCTAAGCCATTCTTTCAGGAACTTCACAGTCTAGTGAGGGACAAAGACAAACATACAGAACATTATACAAAAAAGAAATCATGGAACACTATGAGATAAAGAAAAGGGACATCTACTCTCTTCTAAAAGTATGGAGGAGGGAGTCAGAGCAAGTTTCCTGGAAGAGGACATAGGGTTAAAATTTCAAATGAGGAACAGGAATTAGCAACACGGAAGAGTGGCGGGTGGTCAGAGCCATATAAGTTGAGAGAACGATTTTTTAAAATGGTGAACTGCAAGTAGTTTTATTTGGTTACCTGGGGTCCATGCAACAAAGAGTAGTGGCAAGAGGATAGACTGAAGCCAGGAAGGTAGGGACCAAATGATGGGCTTCCTAGCTTACAAGGCCATGCTAAGGCAGGCCACAAATTACCCAGTAGCCATGGGGCGCCATGGGAAGATTTTATGTCAGAGAAGACCTTAACCTACTGGCATTTTAGGAAAACCACTGTAATGGGAGCATGGAGAATGCCTTGGAAAAGGGCACGGCCATGTTAGAAGGCTTGATGAGACCACGGTGTAGCACGTGGGCAGGGGGCAACTCCAGACATACGAGGGAAGCAGAGCTGAAGGCCCAGACGGAGGATTGCAGGCAGGAGAACATGAGGAAGAAGAAGGAATAATCTCTGGGGCACTGGAATGGTGAACTCTGAAGGAGTGAGAGGTTGGGGAGTGAAGAGCATTCGTTCTTTCTTAGATCTGTCTAATCTGAGGTGCCTGGACACCGTCCAAGTGGGGATGTCCAGGAAACAGCTGACTATGTGGATCCGGAGTTCAGAGGGGAGGTCTTCTACACAGTCACACCTGGACCTCAGGTGAAGCAGTCCAGGGAAGGCATGCTTAGTGGGGAGCCCCTGGAGAGCGTAGGTTTGTAATGGACGGGCAGATGAGGAGGAGCTCACAGAGCACACGAAGACCTGGCCACCAGGACAAGGCGGGAAACCAGGGAAGAGACGTCAGAAGAGGGTAGGATTTCAACAATGGAGTTGCTAATAGTATCAAATGCTGCCCAAAGATTATGAAGGATGAAAGATGAAAAATGCCCACTGAATTTTATTAAAATAGTGGAGACCGCAGGAAATCTTTAGGTGCAAGAATGTGGAGAAAATGCTCTCGAAGCTGGGTTTTGAAGCAAGAGCAGAAATGAGTCAGCAGCTAGGGGCGTGTGAGATTGAGGGAACCAATCACCCCTACACCACATAGGTTAGATTCTGCACTTGTGACACCAAGTCTGGGTAAGGGGACAATAGCGAAAACTGTAAGTACGAACTGTAAGTACAAACTGTTACGTCATGAACTGGTCAAGAAGTGCTTGGATAATTGGTTTGCAGAGGAAACTACTACAAGTAGATCAAGAGGAAATGACAAAATTGAAACTACTCATGGAAGATAGTTTCTTGATTCATACATTAGAAAGAGTTTCTGATTATGAAATCCATTTCTTTTTATTTTTTTTAACTTTTTTTTTATTTCAGCAATTACGGGGGTACAAATGCCCATGTCTTATGGTGTTATGAATAAAAATGTCTAAAATTAAATTGCTTTGGTTCACATTTCAGTTCTGACACTTACAAGCTGTGTGAACTTGGGAGAGTTACTTAACCTCTCTGTGCTTCAAGTTCCCTGTTTGTAAAATGGGTATAGTGAAAGAACCTCCCTTTTGCAATTATTATTAACAAGGACAAATAAACACTTTGTGTAGTTTCTGACACACAATTATTATTCAATAAACATTAGCTGCATTATCCTTATAATATTTTGTATCTATATAGTGCTTTCAATCATATGCAATGTTTAAAGCTGATGAACACTTTTATTAACATTATAGAACATAGAAAAAGTATTAATTGTAAAATTAGTGCAGTGTTACAGCTGTGTGGTTCTTTCACAGTTTAAATCATCTCCTGGGAAAACTGAGACCCAGGGATCTAAGTGATTTGTCTAAGGTTACATAGCTGGTAGGTGGAGCAGACTTGTACCTAAGTCTTCTGATTTCTTCTTAGTGTTTCTTCTATTACTGATCATCCCAGAACTCTAGATTTCAAGGGGACTTTTAGTTAGTGATTGTAACAGAAAGGACTTTTTATATCATTATAACTTCCAAAATGTTACTTTTATTAGTTTTTGCCAATTGATATTTTGGTTAATATTATCTTTTCACACTTTTACCTTCAAAGTATTAGCACTTTTTAAAAATGTATCATATATTTTGCATTCTCTCATTTAGTACCTGGCCCATAGCAAGCACTGACTTTTCTCCTGTCATTGAATGTCCTTCCTCATCTCCTCCTCCTTCTCTCCTTCTCCCCTTCCTCTCTTTTCTTGTTTTCTTATTCTCATTTCTTTAAGATAATGACCCTCAGACTTAGTATTCATAAGAATCTCTTGAGGAACTTGTTAAAAAGAGGGGTCTTGGGCTTTGCCTCAGAGATTCTGATTAATTAGGTCTAGGGTAGGAACAAAGAGAAGCATTTTTTGTAAATATCTCCATTGATCCTGTAACTGAGGGACCTTCCCTCAAAAATAGGTTTTCCATGGAACTGGAGCTCATTCTTCTAAGCAAAGTATCACAAGAATGGAAAAACAAACACCACAGGTACTGACCATTAAATTGGAACGAATCTATTAACATTTATGTGCACATATGGAAATACCATTCATCGGAAAGGAGGGGATGGGTGAATACACACCTAGCAGGTACAATGCACACTATCTGGGGGATGGACACACTTATAACTTTGACTCAGATGGTACGAAAGCAATTTATGTAACCAAAACTTTCGTGCCCCCGTAATGTTCTGCAATAAAAAAAAAGATAAATTAGCAACCTTAAAAAAATATGTTTTCCTAAAAGTTTAGGTAGGTTAAATCCATTAAAGGAATTGCAGTTGCTGAATGGGGACATTACCATCTGAGGGAAAAGGATAGAAAGCCACAATGTTGGTGGCATTTCTGGCCCTTCGCGTCCCAGTTCGGCATGGGATTTGGAGTTTGGATGCACTCCGCAGTTGAGATTTGCTAGTTTTACTGCTAAATATGAAAAGTAGCTGATCCAAGAAAGGGGTAGCAAAGGGAAGGTGGCTTCTGTTGGGAGAGCAGGGATTCCCTTTGGCTCTGAGGGAGGAAAATGGGTGCACTCTCTTTCCAAACAGGCAGCTGCAGGAACCTGGGCTACGAACTATTTTAATAAGTCCTGCCAATCTCCTTATTCTTCTATTCAGTAAGCATCTACTGAGACACGCGTGACAGTGTGTAGCGAGATTGTGATGACAAGCAAGGAACTTGCAGCTTACTGGAGGTTTGATGGGCATGGGGCAGGCATGGTGACAGGGAAGGGACAGGAATAAAGAGGAATAAACAAAAAATCAATTGTAGCAGGGTGGGGGTACAGTTGTCCTAAAAGGTTTTTCAGAGGTTTCAGAAAGAAGTTGAAATTGCAACTCGTTCTTGATGACTAAGTAGAAGTTTCCCCAAAGTGGAAGGATGTATTGTAGCAGGTGGAATTGCTTTTTTATAGTCATATTAATATAAAATGGCACGAGCATAGCTCATCATGGGGTTTAGTGAATAATTTTAGAACCCCAAACTGATATTCCTTAAGTCACCCATCCGGTCTCTTTGTCTCGGAAGTTCCCGGAGCTTTTGTGGTGAATGATCTATTGCTCCCGCCGGCATCGGTTACACATCTGCAGGCAGCAGTGGCCTCTGGTCCTCTCCTTACTGCACGGTCTGTGTTTTGTTTCTCTCCCTGCATTCCCACTCTCTCTCCAGCTCCTGCTACAGTAGAGCTTCCTCATTGTCTCATTCAATTGGCGTTTCTAGTGCCCTTCTGGTTATTGCATTTGACTGCTGCAAACAGCATCTACCTTCTGTGAGTCTCTCTTCATCCTCTTCCGGCTCTGCAAAAACAGCTGGGTCATCTCAGATATTGACTTATTATTTTCTCAGAGAATAAAGTTCTTAACTTCTTTTGAGAATGCCAGTCTCTGAGGAAGATGAAGGAGAGGTTGCTGGGGGCAAGGACCTAATAGGGGATCTTGAATAGCAGGGTGCAATTTCAGGATGATGATAATGAGAACAATGATGCTATCAAAAATTGAGATTCGAGGAACCCCTTAAAAAGATATGTGGGGCTATGTTGAGGGACATCTCTGATACTGTCGCATGCTGAGCAGCAGGTTTGCAAATAGTGCTGTAGTTGCTTGTCTGGAAGGTCTCTCAGTTTCAAGAAAATTGGGGCTTAGAATGCTGAATAAATCTCCTGCCAAGTCAGCAAATGATGAAGTCTGTCAGACAGTGTGAGACTCACCAAGAATTCAGATCTCTGTCCGTTGCCTCTTTACTTACTTTCAATTTCCTTCCATTTTCACAAGTCTCATATGTTTTGTTTTAACCTTCCCAATGGATACAGGATACTAAAGAACAGCCAGCCTATATTTGGGGACCAGAGTAAGTCAGACAGAAAAAGATGGTGGAGTCTGGCAAAGCCTCCTTTCTAGAGCAGCTACCAAATGTTACTGAGCTGTCTAATTTCCCTTTTAAAAAGGATAAGAGATGCTTCAGGCAGTAGGCAGGAAGCCGATTTCCCACGGATGGATGGGTGCAACAAGAGAAGGGAGAGAACAGGAGATTTCATTTAGTTCATGCCCCTGCCTTCAAGCAGAGCTCCAATTAAATCACACCAGGAAGGTCTGAGTTCTTTTCTTATTTAAATACCGGAAAAAGATACAGTTTCTATAATACATTATGAAAAAATATTTTATTATCTAATAACTTTGCATTAAGAAAATCATAATCATAATTAACAAATATTTACTGAGACTTAATTGGCATTCATTGAGTACTTATTATGTCCTAGGAGCTATTCGTAGAGCTTAACATAAAGGATCTTATTAAAGCCAAACAACAATTGCATTGTGTTACCACATTTATTGTACAGATAAGAAACTGGGGCTTAGAGAAATTACTTCTTCAAGGTCACATGGTCAGTAAGTGGCAAAGCCCTAATTTCCTTGACTTTAAGTTGTGTGCTTCTGGTCGCTACTCTCCATTGTACACAGCACAAGACATGAGGATGTGTTTAAAAGTATGACACAGTCTCTATTTTCAATGCATACATCTTGTTATGGATTCTAAATTCTTCACACTTCACTTAAACCTGCTGACTCTCTTTTAATCTTAGACAAGAGGAAAAGAAAAAAAAATTTGTATCATCTTAATCTTAAATAAGAAGTTACTAAACCCACTTTTTAATCTTACTTTGATGGTAGAAGAATTATCCTCTAACCCAGCTCTCAATGCATTCTCAATTGTCATTGCTGTTCTCTGTGCTCCTGCCGGTGCTTCTTGTATGGCGTAATTGTAAGTGACGTTCCTATATAGAACCAGCATTATGTCTCATGGGGAGAAGGGTCTGCCATTCATATACATCAGTCTGGTGCTGCACTGGCCTCAGCTCTCTCCGCTCCCACCAAAACTGTCAAACCTAAATCTAAAAGCCAATATAATGCCATTCATGAGAACTCAGAATTGCAAGTTCTCGGGCACTTGCTGGCTTTGGCCTCAGACTCTGACCCTTTCCCTGCAGCACTGCGCTTTCCTTCCCCCGATGCACAGAAACCCGGGGAGCTGCTCTAGCCAGGCCGAGGCAGATGGCTGAAGCTGGGCTCGTCCGCTACTCCCTCTCTTGAATCTGAGTCTGAAGCTCAGTGAAAAGAGATTAAAATAGCCTGTGTGTCTCTGTGACTGGCCTGCTTCTATCAGCCGACATTCTTGCTCCTCTAGAGCTGCCACGGTTTTTGCACATTTCCTACCTCAGTACTCAACATCCTGCCCCAGAACTCCTTTTTGCTTAAATTAGCTTCAGGTGGGTTCTCTTGCTTGCAATCAAATAATCCTAACTAACTCTTTTCTTGGTTACCTTTCTCTGTTCATTCATTTACTCAGTAAAGATTTATTAAGGCCCCACTGTGTTCCAGGTACTTGGTAGGGACTGACACTACAACGCCAACCAAGGCAAACAACATCCCTGCTCTCAAAAGACTTGCCGGGTGCGGGGTAAATAAGAGAAACAGACACTTCCAGTTTGTTATAATAAGGATCCCACCGCACTTTATGGAAGGTGCACCCACACAAGACTTTCAGAAAGGGCAGAGAAAGTGTCCTGGGGAAGAGAAATGCCTGCTTTTGAATGACATTTCTGACTGCAGTATGGAGAATGTCTTGGAGGGGGCAGGTCGGCCTCGGGGAGGCCTGCTGCAGAAACCTAGGGTGGATGTGGCAATGGCTGAAGCCAGAGTTGCTGCAATAGGGACGGGAGGAAGATGGCTGCAGAGCCTGCGAGGTCTACAATACTGAGGGCAAAGTCGTCGTTGGCACGAGGAGTCGAGTTTGGGTGAAATCATGAGTCTATTCTCTCAAAGCTGTCCTGTGCCCTCTGTGAGCTCATAATCTAAAGGTATTAGAGATCGTCAACGAGACAAAAAAAGTGTATGTGTGTGAGTGTGAGTGAGTGTGTGTATATGTATGTGTAAGTATGTGTGAGTGTGTGAGAGTGTGTGCGTGTGTGTGAATGTGTATGTGTGGGTGTGAGTGTGTGAATGTGTGAAGGGTGTGTGTGAGAGAGTGTGACTGTGTGTGAGCGTGTGTGTATGTGTGGGCGTGAGTGTGCGTGTGAGTGTGTGTGTGTGAGAGTGTGTGTGAGTGTGTGTATGTGTGTCTGAGTGAGCGTGTGTGTATGTGTGGGTGTGTGTGTGAGTGTACGTGTGTGAGTGTGTGAGAGTGTGTATGAGTGAGCGTGTGTGTGTGTGTGAGAGTGTGTGTGTGTATGTGTGTGAGTGTGTGAGAGTGTGTGTGAATGAGCGCGTGTGGGTGTGTGTGAGTGAGCGTGTGTGGGTGTGTGAGAGTGTGTATGAGTGAGCGTGTGTGTGAGAGAGTGTGTGTGTGTATGTGTGTGAGTGTGTGAGAGTGTGTGTGAGTGAGCGTGTGTGGGTGTGTGAGAGTGTGTGTGAGTGAGCGTGTGTGTGTGTGTGTGAGAGTGTGTGTGAGTGTGTGTGTGAGTGTACGTGTGTGAGCGTGTGTGGGTGTGTGTGAGAGTGGGTGCTGGAAATTAATTTCTTTGTTCTACGTGACGAACACACCTGGGAAGGATGCAGAGAGGGAATGAAGTGCTTAAGACGAAAGCTGAGGATGCTCTGTCTGACAACCCCACATAAAATGTGAAATAAGGAGGGTCCCGGGTGAAACTCTGCTGTCTGGAGTCTGTGTCCTTTGGGGAAAAAAGAAACCGTTCTTGGCCGTGGCAGAGCCGGTCCGCGTTCCGTGCGCGGCGGGAGCCCGTGGCGTGCACCCCTCAGGGCTGTTGGTCTCACCGAGAGCGGGCGTGTGGGAGCGTTTACACTGGGGCTATTTCCGCCCAGGCTGGCGGATAATTAATGAGTTTGTTTTTGAGCTGGGGAGCTGGAGCTGACACAACGCCGGCAGGTGCCTTTGTCTCAATCCCCTCCATCCATCTTTATCGAATTTGCCAGACTCTCCTTCACTCTCTTTTCTTTCTTTACTTTACACGGAAGGCAGCTGGGGAAGGATCTGCAGAACGATCCGCCCAGGACAATAATGGCAGTGGAACGTCCTCGGTGTGCTCACGACTTTTCTAATGACTGCTGCCCACCCCCAGCCCATCCTCCGCCTTCGTCATCTATGTCCTGAGTAGACCGAGGAGAACTGCGTTCTAAAGAAATGCTTGGCAGACGTTCCCAGGATGATTTTCTCAGTAATGAACTTAATTGGTCCTTCACGCTCTGTCTCTGTCTTCGTTTTTCTTTGTGTGTGTGATGAAGGAAAATGGTAGACTTTAGCCACAGTCTCATACAAGACCCATTGGAAACCTTGTGTCACAGCTATTCTCGTTTTCTCCTCTGTTGGAAAAATCTCCATCTAACCTCCAGACCAGCCCTGATGCCCTCTTCTGGTGACGTCTTCTCAGCCTTCCTCCCACTGTAGTCCTCTGTCCCCTCCGGCAGCAACACGTGGCATCCTCAGGCGCCCAAGCCAGAAACCTGGGTGTCAGCAACAGTGGCTTCCTGTCCTCAGCTTCTGTCACCACATCCACTTAATATCCCTTATTATTCTTATGTCTCTACTCCCACAATAGTTTACATTTTTGGGGGGCCACTATCATTTTTGGTCAAATTTTTCATTATATAATTAAAAAAAAAGACTCGACAGATTCTTATGGGGTTCACATACATTTTTATTTTTCATCTGAATTATTCTGACATTCTAAGGGAAAGCCCTGCCTTCTGTTTCCCCCTATTTGTACTTCCTTAATCCACATTTAGAGGATATAAATATTAATAAAATCCTGACCATTTTATTTCCTTGTTTAAAAATTTTCAGTGGGTTCCCACTGTTCTCAAGACTAGACAAATTACTAAGCATCTTATGGCTAGATCGGGCTTACAGTTAGAGCTTCCTTTTCCTTGAAAATTTGTACTCTACCTTAAATTCATCACGATTTAACCATGTGCTTCCTTCTTCCTAGCATGTCTTTGTGCCCTTCCTCTTCTCTCCTTTACCTTCACTGCATACATTTTACTCTCGTTTCAACCTGTCATTTCAACTTACCTGTCATGTCCACTGGAAATCTCTCCCGACCTTCCTCTAGCTTGGGCCACGTGCCCTTCCCATGTGTTCCCAAAGTGCCCTCGTATTTCCTCAGATCACCATTTACTACCGTGTCTTGGGAATACCTCTTTGCATATTATTTTTGCACTAGATAGCAAGCTTTTTTCGGGCAAGGAGAGCATCTCATTCACTATTATTTTATTCTCAATGCTTATTCTGGTATATTAGGTGCTTAATTATTGGAAGGCCTCAGGCAGGATTATTATTTCCCCCGCATTATCTGCTGGGTGCCTTGTTTATATAGTTATGAAAGCACAGACAACATTGCTTTGTAATTTTCTGTTACGTGTCTCTGTCCCCCACTAGGTGGTGTGTTCCTCATTGGCTGGGGCTGTACTGTATCCACCTCTGTATCCCGTATGGCATTTTATATAATTCCTGGACCCCAGTAGGCACCTACCTGCTGGTGTTTGCCAGACATTGAAAGTATCGTGATGATCAAATACTTATGTTCCCAGTGTTTTTATCACTTACGTCCCTGTCATTAATTAGCTATGTGATCTGAAGAAACAGCATTCTCATCTATAAAATGAATGCTTCCTGGATGATCCTTAAGGCTTAAGGTTTCTTCCAGAGCCAGAATTCTAGAATTCTAACTCTGAACCCAGTTTGCACTCTGTGCATACCGAGATGGTTACAGAATAAAGGCTAGAATAGGTTGCTCTCTCCCAGGGCCTGCTCTGTGCTGCGGCTCCTTCTCAGTTCATCCAGCTGTGACTGATTCGTGGGTTTGGGGCACAACGTTAGCTACTGTTGCCAGCATGACGCCCCCTTATAATCTCTAGATCCACACACAGTTCCCGTTACAATCCCTGGATCCAGGCAGCCTCAGGTGGTAGATCTGAAAATCCTTGGAAGGGTAACGCTCGGCACCACCCTCTGCTAAGAGCCAGAGGTGAGATGGAATGGAAATTCTTGTTATTGCCAAAAGCCTGGCAGCGGTTCCAGTAAGTTTTAAGAAGCAGCTGAGACTCTTGATTCCTTTTCCTTTTCCTAGTGTGGCTGCTGAGTTTGGGAAGACAAAAGAGACTGTTTGCATAGTCTTTCTCAAGCCTGCCAAGCGAGTATGGTGTGGAGAAGATCGTTTGGGAGCCTCTTGGCAGGAGATCATCTGATGCAGCTTCCCAGGATTGTGGTGACCATCTCTGCAAATAAGGAGCTTTCCCTCCCATCTTCCCTGAACACCGAGGGCACTCAGAGGTATGATTCAGCTACACGCTGCATTTCCCGTTCTCAAGAGGTGAGCAGGGCATCCGTGTGGCCTGGAGCTCCACTGTGTCCTCTATTCCTGGGAGCACCTCATGGCTGAGCGTCGACTGCTCAAAGCCGCCTCCTTGGATCCCTGCAACAGATCTCGCAGCAGCCTGGCTGGGGAAGCCTAATCCTGAAAATCCATTTAGGGAAAGAAAAGCCTTTTAACTTAATTTCTTCCTCAGAATTATTTATGTCTCTTATCAAAAAAGCGCTCTTTTACCCTTGCAGTGTCTTCTAAATGATGTCAGATGTTACAGATGTCACCCAGCGGCAGTATTCTCGAGTTGCGGGCTGCTTAATGCTTTGGAAATGATGTAGGGCTGAGAGCAGAGTGAAGTGCAGTGGTGGGGAAAGCTTATTTCCAGGGTCCAGCATCCCCAACCCATCTGAATTAGGGAGACCTGTGAGTTATGGCAGCCGAGCAGGCTTCAGAGTGATGGTCCCTTCAATTGCTAACGACAGGCCTAGGAAGCTCCATTTACCAAAGTGCCCTCCAGTGGCTTCTTCCCTAGCAGGCGCTAAATGTCTATAATGGGGAAGTCTTGAAAGATTTTCTCTCTTTACTGATTTGGGGTAGTGAGGGCCTCTGTGCTGAGGTGCGTAACCCCGATGATGATGGGTCAGATTTGGTGCCACTTCCTGCTATCTTATTACCTGGGGTTTCTGCCAGCCTGGTCTGACTGTTGGAGAGTGAAGAACAATTATGCCCCAAAGATTAAGATGTTCTCATCTATAAAATGGGAATAATAAGAGTTTTTCTTCACAGAGTTTTTCGTAAGTAAAGGCACTTTATAAATCCTCAGGTGTGAAATGGAAGGCAGTTGGCTACCTCAGAATTTTCACATCTCCTGTTTACTTCCGTCATAGCTTTTACGATCCTCTGAAATTACCTTGTTTAGGTTTTGGTTGTTTCTCTTTTATCTTTTGATGCAGGGTCTTGCTCTGTCTCCCAGGCTGGAGTGCAGTAATGTGATCGTAGCTCACGGTAACCCCGAGCGATCCTCCCACCTCAGCCTTCCGAGTAGTTAGGACTGCAGGCACGAGCCACTGCGCCTGACCTGGTTTTTGTTTATTGTTTGTCTTTCTTGCCTTCATACCTATAGAAATATAAGATCTAGAGTCAGAGAATTCTGTATTTCCAGTTCTGATTCTGATAGGTTAGATTGCAGCAGACCAGTGATCTCTCTGAGAACAACTAAAAATGTCAAGTAAAAAATATCTATTTGGAGACATCAGAAATACACTGAGATGTTGAGAACTGGAAGTCCAAAATATCCCAAAAGAGAAAACCTCAGAAATGTAACACAATAGTTCACATTTCTTTTTTTTTGGGGGGGGGGTGAGGGGTTGGTATTTGCTAGTTTTTGGCTTAAAACATGGGCCTGAGAATTCAGATGGAGGTCTCAGGCAGAGGACCACTGCTAAGATGTACAGAAATGAGTAGAACTTTTGGCAGTGTTCCGAGGCTAGAGGAACACAAATTAAAGATTCAAGGGGCTAGGATCTGGGTCAGAGGGAAGACTGGAGAATTGAGCCCAAAACTTGGCCACTTTTTGCTGAAGACATTTGCCAAAATCTGAGATTGCAGAGACAGGAAGCTAAGGACCTTAGCAGAAAGCCTTTGAAAAGCAAAACAAAGATTTAATGGTCTTATAAGAAAAAGGAAATAAGCATTAAAGTTAAGGATCTACCCATGTGAATGGTGCCTGGGCCCTCTGAAGGGCAAGCAGGGGCAGATAGAGCCTCACCAAAGCTCTATCCTCCCTTAAGGCGATTTTGCTAAGGTGCCAGCTCTGTACTCTCTGCCTAGCTGGGGAAAGGGTAGACCCTCCCGGGAGCCCGGAGGGATAGAACACCATTTGGAGCTGCTACAATTCACTCTTTTGGCATCATACACTCAGTAAAAAATTCCCAGGGATGACAAGAAATGGGACTGAAAACCAA
>NW_012145967.1:3984504-3985806 GCF_000956105.1 Propithecus coquereli | reverse complement strand
AGAGGAGAACTAGAATGAGTTAAAAAAAATTTGAATGTTTGTAAGTTTTGTAATTTTTCCCAACTAATAAAAGACAGCAAACCACAAATTCAAAAATCTCTATTAGGATAAATATAAACTAACCCTGGCACATCATAGCAAAACTACAGAAAATCAAAGATAAAATGAAAATCTTAAACCAAAAGAAAAATACACATTATCTTTAAGGGAGCAATGCAAAGTTACAGCTAACTTTTCAGCAGAAACAAGGAAGACAGAAGGCAACAGAATGGTATCATTAATTATGCTGAAGTGACAAACAAACCCCCAAATAACCATGTCAACCTAGAATGACATATCTAGCAAAATTATTCTTAAAAAATTAAGTAATGAAATTTATAGACATACAAAATCTAAGGAAACTTGTTACCAGTAAATGTGCTCTAAAAGAATTAGTAAAAGGATTTCTTCAGACAGAAGATAAATAAACCCAGACATAAGCAAGCAAATGCAGAAATAAATGAAGAACAACAGAATGTGCCAATATGGGGACAAATACATATGAATATTACTGTACAAAACAATAATATTAATTTCTTGTTTTATGAGGTTTAAAATAAATGCAGAATTAAAATGCATGTTAATTAAAAACACAAAATTTGGGAGCAGAGATAATAGATTTAAAATATTCTCGGGTTCTAGCATTGAAAAGCAGTGGTAAAGCTAATATTCTTTATTATAATATAACCAGTTAAAATGTATATTTTACTCCATAGGATTACTACTTAAAAAGCATAACTAATAAGCTAATAGAAGACAGTGAAATAATAAAAATTATTAATTAAAAAAAGGCAAGACAAGGGAGAAAAGGAACGTGAAACAGAACAGTGAAATAGAAATAAACAGTAATCTGGTAAATAGAAATTCACATCTTTCAGTAACTATGTTCAATGTAAATGGACTAAATATTTCAAGTAAAATACTAAGATCATCAGACTGAGGATATTCTACTTATAAGAAATGTATCTTAAATATAACATTACAAAAGGTTCAAAAATAAAGGTATATAAAAAGATGAAACATAAAAGCAAAAAATTAAAATTATTATTGGCTCATATTACACATTCAATAAACAATTGTTGGGTTAATATATATTATTCTTGTTCAAATCCTTATGGTAGTGAATAATTCAAATATTTTATATGGCCTTATAAGAAGGCATATTTGACTTAAAAGTTTGCGTTTACTGACTGTTGGTGGTTAGAGATGAACAACTCTAACATGAAAATTTTAACGTGAATAATTAGTAAAATTTGTAATGAA
>NW_012145967.1:3984149-3984409 GCF_000956105.1 Propithecus coquereli | reverse complement strand
CAGAGAATGGGAATTTACCTTTTAAAAAATCAAATGGTGTGATGATGGTTACTCAAATCTACACATGATAAAATTTCATAGAAACACACACACATTTCAAGAAAGTTCTTTACTTTATAAATACTTGGTAGCGTTGTACCAATGCCACTGCTTTGTTTTGATAATGGACCGTGGTAATGTAAGACATTATCATCAGGTACATGAAAACTCTGTACTATTTTTGCAACTTCTTGTGAACTTTAAACTACTTAAAAATAAGG
>NW_012145967.1:3942952-3982479 GCF_000956105.1 Propithecus coquereli | reverse complement strand
GTTTATTTATTTACGGTAATGTCTGGCCTATCTGGTGTTTCTGCTTGATGACAAGCTCTGAAAAGCAGGGATTGGGTTCGAATCAAATCCCAAGGACCCTCTAGTGTTAGTCTGGGACCCTTGCCTGTAGTTTATTATAACAATGGTGGCTGCATGGCAGTTCGAGTGAAGAGCATTCTTTAAAGGAGTGGCTGGCTGCAGAAGCTGACCCCGAAGAGTGTTTCTTGGCTTTTCCAAATATATAAAACTCAACTAAAACTAGTCTACTTTTAGTGCCATAGAGAAAGGTTACAGTGATTTAAAAATATACATTCAAATTTGGAGCCTTGGTGGATGGGTTGAGTTTTGCAATTAATTTCTAAAAAGGTAGAAAATTATATGATTCTCATTGAATCATCATTACCTCATTTAATCATTGCAGAGTAATTCCTCCAGTGAAATTCACCCACTAACTTATCCTGAGTAATTTCTCTGGTAATTTATTCCCCTTCACAGGAGTTTCTTTTGTTCCTGCTCCTTCTTCCTGGCCCAGTCCCTCCTTATTTATTAAAAATGGCCATAGGAATGATAGGAGATGCTTTGATGGAGGTCAAAGATAATGAACTTAAAGATTTAGGTTTTAGGATTGACATTCTAATGTTCAGGAAGGTAAAATACCATGTGTCCCTCCCACCTCCTCATTGCCTCCCATATTTCCTTACTCTTCTTCTCTTTTGACCTGTCTTTTCTTTTCTTTATTTTTTTTTCAATAGTAATACAATTCAGCTACTGTCTTCTTTCCTAAGAGCTATCTGGATCTTTGAAGGTGAATGCTGCATAGACCAATTGAGGTTGACTGTTGAGTAATTATCCATAGTGACTGCAGCAGAGATGAGTAATAGGTCATCGGTGGGTTGAGCCAGGATGTAATTCATTGTGCTGTTACTTTGCGGATTAATTGTAATTTGCCCTGACATGACCTTGTCTCTAAAATAGTGTAAACCCAGTAACAAACAAAAGAACCAGGACTGTAAGCCATCATAAAATCACATACTAAAAGAATTTTCTCAGTGGTTTTTAAAATTTTGTGGTCAGTTTCCTTTCACCATTTGAGGAAAACTATAGACAAGTGCTTCTCAATTGTTAATGGGCGTACCATACGAAGCACCCATTGGCCTTCCTGAAATGAAGGTTCTGTTGGTCTGTGTGGGGACTGAAATTCAGCATTTCTGGTAAGTTTCCAGGTGATGCTGATACTGGTGTTCAGACCACAATTTAAATAGAAAGACTTTAGACCAGTGATTCCAGTCTTGGATGTACATTACAATCAAATAGTGAATGTTACAAAAATATCAATGCCTGACACCTGCTCAACATGAATTAAATCAGAAGTTCTGAGTATGGGACTTGGCATCTTTTAAGAATCTTTCCAGCGTGCATACAGAGTTTAGAACAGCAAATATAGACCCTCTCCCCAGAAAAATGTATACATATATTCTTTGCATGTAATTTCTGGGGGCCAAGGACTCTTAGGATCCATAAAAATTAAAAACTTATGCTTTGAAAGAAAGATCCCTCAGGGAATTGGCACAGAATCCCCTCCCCCCATACATTTCTTTTATAGACTGGATTGTGTTCCTCCAAAAATTAATACATTGAAGCCCCACTGTATTTGAAGATGGGACATTTGAAGAGGTAATTAAGGTTAGAAGAGTCATAAGGGTGAGGCCCTAATCCAATAGGACCGGTGTCAGGGATGCCTGTATGTGGAGAAAAGGCCGTATGAGGACACAGCGAGAAGACAGCCAACTGCCGTCCAAGGAGAGAGGTCTCAGGAGAAATCAATCCTGCTGACACCTTGATCTTGGACTTCCAACCTCCAGAACTGTGAGGAAAAAAAAATTTCAGTTCTAAAGCCACCTAGTCTGGTAGTTTGTTACGGCAGACCTAGCAAACTAATACCATTCCCATGGGAAGTTCCCTTCTATTATCTCAGACTGAGGTCTGTATCCACATATTTATTCATTTATTCGACAGCTATGTCTAAAATATCTACTGTTTTTTAGGCATTCTGTGAGGAATCTGGATATAAAAATTTGTTGGATAGATAAGGATGAGAGTTAAGGATGGGACCCAGTGAAAATCATGTTTTCAGATACCTCGTCTGGTTTCAGGATTTGATGGGTATAATGGAGCTTCCCAGGCTCTGTGCTGAGGCACGCTGAGGTATCATAGCAAACTCACAGGGGTACCATGAGTTATTTTAAATCTGGGGGGAAAACACATGAACATCTACCAGACATTGCAAAAACTACTAGTTCAAGGTGATTCACACTTTCAACAGCATGTCACATTTGTTTTGATGATTCCACATCTTTGCAAGGCTTGGGTTTTGGTGGTTTATGTGACAATGAGACAAGTATTACACAAAAATCACTGTGGAATAGGAAACATTTGTCATGGTCTCCTGTCTGATTCCAAGGTTTGAGAAGTTGTGTAGTGCCTAACAGCTGCACGGGTACCATTAGTAAACATTACCATTAGCTGCGATACCATTGCAGCTATTTAAGAATAAAATTAAAATATATTTTCTTTCAATTTCTATGTTTTTTTTCCTAACAGGTACTAAGTTACTAGAAAATAGAAACTTATCAATTTGTTTGATCTATACTTAATAATGATCCATTAGGTTTTTGTTTTGTTTTATTTTGTATTTATTTTTGGCCTAGACATCTTGTGAAGAAGACACTGAGACTCTAAGGGTGCTGTGAGCTGTGAAAGTCTGGGAAGCTCTGGTGTGGTTGTTTGTCTGGGCCTCTTAGAATAATGGCTTTGGAGGAAGCCAGCCACCGTGTGAGAGGTAGGCAGCCTCTGGCTAGTCCAGCCATCTGTGCCGAGTACAAGTGCGGAGAAACTTCCTGCTGACTCCAGCTTCAACTGCTTTCTGACCACAGCCATATGAGAGGTCCACCAGGTGACAACTGCCTGGATAAAGTCATCGATTCCCAGAACTGTGAGAAATAATAATGTATTGCTGTTTTAAGCCACTGAGTTTTGAAATAGTTTTGCAAGAAGAAATTGATAACTGGAACAGAACTTTGGTGCCTCAGAGTGAGATGCCGCTATAACATAAACTCGAAGCATGTGGCATTTGTTTTTGGACCGAGCAATGAGTGGAAGTTGGAATATCCGCAAAGATTCTGTTAGTGAAATCTGGAAAGGTCTCAAGAGACTGCTGGTGAGGGTCTGAGAGACAGAGAAGAACACATTGCCGGAGGTTAAAGAAAAGGGAGCACTTGTGATATGTGAGGAGAATTGTGCTGGCACTGTCGCTTGTGTTAACGTGGAAAAGAGAAAGAGGAACAAATGAACTTGTGGCTCTGGCCAGAGAGATCCGCAGGCAGAAGGTAAAAGGTGCCAACCGGCTTTTCCTAGCTTCCTGTTATAAAATATGAGTAGAAATGGACTAAAGAAGGAATCATCTAGTTTTCAAACAGAATTTAGAGGAAATGTAAATCACCCCTGGCTTAATGGGTTCAAAAATAAAATTATTTCCTATCCCCAGTCTCTTCTAGCAAAAGATTCTCAAACTAGAAATGCCCTGAGGGGAAAGATAAAATCCAAGCCATTATGAGTAAAGTGTGGTTTCAGAGTAAAAGTCTCAAAGTTATAAGGCCTTTTGTTTAAACCTCATAAATAATTAAAGACATGTGTAGTAGGGATTCTAAAAAATTAAGTGTGTTCCTTCTTAGACCTTTTTTGCAAGAAAAGAATCCTAAAAGCATACCTTGCAGACCCTTTAAACTAGACAAAAAGCATCTAAGCATCTTAAGAGCACGATTTCACAGTGTCTGACTCTGAAGTCAATGGAGAAAAGGAAAAAGGGGCTGTCTCAGGAAGAAAAAGAAAAAGCGTATAGCTTTTGTCACAGTGAATGGATTATAATTTGATATTCAGGAAGCTCACAACATTTTTAAAGGAATTATATCAGCTTGGACCAAAAGGAAGAGATGGTATAGAAAGTGACCTGTAGACTTTCAATCTTCCATAAACAGGAAGAAACCAAGGAGACTGCTCAGTTTAAAACAAGAGCCATTTCTTATCGAAAAGAAAAGAACATTCAGAGGATGTAACCAAGAGTTCAGAGGGAAGAAGAATTATTTTCTTGAAGAAGGACTGGGCCCTAACTAAGCAACTAGCAATATTTGCCCAGCATAATTTAAGAATTGCTATGAAACCATGACTTCTATATAGCATACCATTTATTTCTTCCCTTTGGGAATAGTAAGATATTTGTGGTTATCCTATGCATGTCTCAACATTGTATGTTTGGGGTGGGTGAGAGGGCAGATGGCTGTCTTTATTTCACAGGTTTTCAGATCAAATGAAAGTGTACTCAAGATGCTATACACGAGGGTCCATAACAAAGCAGGCTCGTTTGTACCTGGACCTAACTTCGATAATAGGATCTTGGCTTTCAAGCTCTTACTGTAATGTGATGAACATTTATTGGCCATAGGAGAGGGTGAATGTTTTTTGCATGAGGGAGAGCCATACATTTTTGGAGCCACCATCCTTTTCTTCCTTTCCTGCGTGCATCACTCCCATTGAAGTGCAGTCTGCTTCTACACTTTGCTTGAGTTCGTACTGGCCTTCATAACTTGCTTAACCAATAGAATGCGGTGGAAGTGACATTCCAGGGCTTCTGTGGTTAATTCATAAGAAGACTTGCAGCTTCTGCTCAAGCCTCTTAGAAAACTTGGAATGCATAGAAGGATTCAGTTACCAAATAAATTTGAGTGCCCTAAGACAGCCATGTGTAAAGCAGCAAAAGCTAGCCACATGGAGAGGCTGCATGAAGATAGAGAGATATGCTCAACCAAATGCCAGCATTTCTAGCCACTCCAGCCCTGGCAACAGACATGTGAGTGAAGATGTGTTCAACTCCAGCCTCAGCCACCATAGCAATACAACATTATAAAGGACCCCAAGTGGGAACTACCAAAATGAGCCTATCAACCCCCAGAGGTAGGGGAGATAATATATTGTTGTTTTAAGGAAGCAAATTTCGAGGTGCTTTGTGATACAGAAGCAAATAACTAGAACTGCTAGCATTTCATTTTTCATATAGATGTATTTATAGTGCTTCACTTTTATAAAATCTATGGTAGTTGAGTCCACATTGAATTACTTAGATGTCTATTCACAAAACTAGAATCAATAGGTATTTGATTTGCCTATCTAGAAGAGGCAGATAGAACAGTGGAAAAAGACCAAGTTTCCAATTCCAGTTTTATTACTAAGCAACTGTGTCTTTGTGCAAATCAGTGAAATGCATTGAACCTCAATTTTCTCATTTGTAAAATGGGGCTAATATTTTTTCCTTCCTACCCTACAAAATTATGATAAAGTTTCAAGTAGACACTGAATATGAAAATCCCTAAGAAACTATACAGCATAGCATTAATCAAATGTCAGGAGCTTCTGGAATGAGCCTATTTGTAGGAAAGAAATTTGGCCTTGGTGGAATATTTAGTTTGAATGGAAAAGAAAAATGTTCAGTCGATGAAAGCCACAGTACAAGTTCTAAAAACTGTCCCAGAGATATAGGTACAAACTTTGGTATCCCAGTGTATTTGGTATAGCCAGTAAATCAAGAGGGTTCAGTGTTAAGAGGCTGAAACATATGATGAAAGATTCTATTAGTTCTCTGTTTCTGCGTAACAAATTACAAATTACAATACACCTTTATTTCACACAGTTTCTGAGTTAGGAATTCAGGAGTGACTTAGCTGGGTGGTTTTCACTTGGAGGCTCTCCAGGAGGTTGCATTCAAGGTATAGGGCGGGGCTGCATCATCATCTGAAGGCTTGATTGAGGCTATAGGTCCATTTCCAAGATGCCTTTCTCATGTAAGCTGTTCATGGAAGGCCTTAGTTTCTTGCCATATGGACCTCTCCACAGTGCTGCTTCATGAGTTCCTCACAGCACAGCTACTGAATTCCCTGAGCATGAGGGATCTAGGAGACAGCAAAGCAGAACCCTCATGCCTTTTGTGACCTAGCCTCAGAAATGTCATGCCATCATTTCTGCAATATCCTTTTGGCTTGCACAGGTCAGCCCTATTGCTTGTGGGTGTGAATACCAGGTAGGAGCCACTATAAAAGTGTAGTGTGTACAAAGCTAGGGAAAAGGAAGATGGTCAAGAGATAGAAAGAGGGAGAGGAAATGTGGTGCCATTGAGATGTGATGAATCAAAAGGAAAAATCAGCATGTGGGGAAGAAGTCGGCAGGCCAAGTGGAATCAAGAGAAGGTGAAGCAGGTCAATTCGCCATTTTCCCTGCGTCTTTTGTCTTTTAGCACTACCATTTCATTTGGTCTCTTATTCTTGTGAATCACGCTCAGTAGAAAGACATAAATCTGGGAACTGGCCTCACTTGCTGTGAACTAGTTCTCTCTCCAACATCCTGACACCACCAAGGGGCTCCAGAAGCACAGAATGGGCGTGGCAGAGGGACTCAGTCGCGCTGGCGAGTGGTAGGACGTGGATTCCATCATGGGCTTGTCTGACGCCAAAGCCCTTGTTCATTCCACTGTATTATCATCTCGTATTGCAGGGCTGAGAGGAGAAGTGGTATCTTAACTTTTGGTGCCTTCAGTCTGAGCTTACTGGATCACTCCTAGGGGCTGAAATTCTTCTGATTAAATGCTGAGTGCAGAATCTTCTTGGTCATCCCTCCTGCCTGTGATTGCTGCCTTGTATATTTCTACCTCATTGGCTCCCCATCTTCTTTCATATCTCAGCCTCATACTTCTTCATTTATCTCTCTCTCTGTTGTTATTTGTCTCTGTTAACAGGGTCATTTATCCCCATAAAGCATCCCGAGAGACAAGGATTGAAGGATGCTGCTGCTAAGTCATGGGGTGCTAAAGACCCTCTGCGGGAAACTGTGGATGCAGAGACACCTCTTCATCTGATCTAAGTAAAAGTTGCATGACATGATAGGAGAGGTGAATTTTAAATTGCCTTTTCCATGGGGAAAAAGAGCTTAGACAGGAAGAAATTCAGAGGAGCAGGCAGGTAAGACACATTTCTACCGTTTCAGTGCTAAGTTGAGAATGATAGACTTGTGAATGGTTTGATGTTGCTGTGACTTGCATCCTATCGAGGAGATATCTCTATTTTACAGAAAGTGGGGAAAGAGTAGGTCAGGAGATTTTTTGGATGGTCAGTGAGACCCAGACCTCAGGAATCATGGCTCTGTGCATAGGGACTATCTCTTTAACTTGGCTTCTTTTCAACCACCAAAAGATCCTGATTCAAGATATACACATACATACTGGGTCATGTGTAACTTATTTCTGGTCAGTTTGCTTTGGTTTCTTGGTCTCCTTCATCCTACAACTCTCTGTACTTGTGTCGTTTGGCAGGCTCTGACCGCCGCTCAAGGAAGGCAGTGTGGGTCTTGCCTTCCTGAGAGTTTGGTTGATTTCGTATTCAATGTGCCATCTGCAAGAAATAAAGGAGCTTTAGATATGAGTTGTCATATGGGCTTTAATGAAGTGTCAGCATTTCATGGGTTTCTTTATGGCGGCCTTAAATGCGTTGGCATGCCATAAACTGTCCCACAGGTTGTCTTAGGAGTGGGGAACAGTGGAAAAGGTAAATGAAGCCAATCCTGGGCACAATCCAGCTATTGTTTTCCCAAATAGCTAACCCTCTGGGGTACTCAGGTCAGTTGGCTTCTCTTTCACTCTGTACCTCGGGTTGAAGTGGGATACAAAAGCAATTAGGGTTTATAAATGTCAGAAAGCAGAACATCTGGGTGGCTACGATGCCTACTGAAAAGGAACAATGTAAGAATACACTTTGAGAAACCACTGCATGGGCTGCCAAGGCAGCCAGTGGGCTCTCCATTCCTGGAGATTTTTAAGAATCATGCAGATTCCTTAAGTGTTATGTTACTCTTGTGATATGGGATTCTGTGTGGAGGCAGATGTCTGGATTTGTCAATTGTGGTAGTATCATGGTTGATAACCTGCTGCCTCCCCAGGAAAACGCTTTTTCTGTTCCTTTGTCTTTTCTTTCCTTGTCCTCCCTTTCCCTGTGCTCGGTGAATCGTTAGAGTGCAGTGGCTGTGCAAGAACCAGACACCCCAGGTCCTGACCCACTTGTCTGGCATTTTGACAGAAACGGGAATTATACCCTTTGCCACTTGAGAGCTGATGATTTTTTTATTTTTTTTTATTTTTTTGAGTGTGTCCTAACAGCAGGCTTGTGTTCATAGAGTTTTAATTGGATGCAGGAAGTCTTATGAGAAAGACCCTTGCGGAAAGGGTTAATTTCTAATGCTGCATCCTGCAAAGAGAGCACTCACCAGACAGACTCTGCAACTCCCATCCCCTCGAGACTTCAGGTCAAATAGCTCTTTACACTGAGATGCTTCTCAACACAGCCCAACATCGCTGGCTGCGGAAGGACCTAGGAGGGAACAGGTACACGAATCCCTTGCCCCTGGCCCCAGCTGGGCACCTCATCTGGGCCTGAAGGTGTGAGCGAGGGGGAGACTCAGGGTGATTTGGGAGGCCTGGATCCTGCCCTGTCATCTCAGGGTAATCAGCTACGTCTGGACACTGCAATGAGCTTAAAGCCTTTTGCCAAGTACTGCAGCTACTGGACTATGCACCAGTTGCCTACAGGGAATGTCTGTCTCTGGCGGGGAGTATTCAACGGAGAGAGGAAGCAGCCCAGTCGGCTGAATCGTGCACTCAGCACGAAGGGCTAAGGGAAAGGCTGCTGGATCGTGTCTGACCAGCAACCATGTTGTCAAAAGAAGGGCCTCTTACTGGTGAGATTTTATTTTTATGTATCCCAAAAAGGAGCTCCATCTGCTCTGTTGTATTAAAGAAGCCTAGGTTGTCCCTTCTTGTGTTATAAGAGGTTGCAACAGTCAGACATCCCGATGAAAGAGAAAGGGAGGGAAGGGCTGCACAAAAGGGCCAGTCCTCAACTCCAGAAAGTGCTCAAGTCCAGGCTGGCGCGTGTCAGAGGTGGCACTCAGGGACGAAGCCTCTCTCCCCCACAAGAACAATGGGCCCCTGGTTTAAGAACAGCAGGCTGGCAGTGGGTGAGTTAATTTTCTCTTTGTCGCTGAGGCCATTGGAATTTGCACTTGTGTCTGTTCTGTCTGACGGGAGGATGGCCCTCGTTTTATTCCTTGAAGTATTCAGCCTTGTGTGAGGGCCGACTTTGATATTCAACATCACAAGTTTCTCTTCCATGTGGCAGATGAAATGGAGATTTTCCCCCCTTTCTTCAGACACAGTGAGGGGTCAGGATTTGTTATTCATAGATCTTTCCAGCTTCTTCAGGTATGATTTTATATAAGCCCATCAGGGTATGTGTGAGCAAATGGCATATGTGGATACAAATACCTTCTCTCAAGAGGCAGAATGGTGTGTTAGCTGAGTGCATGGACTCTAGTTTGAATAGAGACTCTGTCATTGCTAGTTCTCTGTGGTCTTTCTCTCTCTGCACCTCAGTTTGCTCATCTATGAAGTGGGGTTACTAACAATACAAAACTCACAGTGTCGTTGTGAAGATAATTGACTTAATATGTGCTAAGTTTTTAGGATAGTGCATGGCATGCGTAAGTTCTGTATGTTAGCTGTTATTATTTTCTCATTAGCTCTTCACTTACTCTACACACACATGAGATTTTGATACGGAAACTGCTGGCATCTCAAAAACCAGGACAGGTTCTCTAAATTTCCCAGCACTTGGAAGTTTGTACTTTTGACCCATTGCTATGTTGGGTCAGGCTCCTTGGTGTGGGATTGTGAAGACCTCTTGCTAGGACAGATCCATGTTAGATTTCTTCTTTAGCCACTTTGCATACTCACTTTCTGGCATTAGGGGAGGAAGCAGTTAACACAGAACTGGGGTGCCCTGTATTAACTGCTTCCTCCCCTGATGCGAGGGCAAGAGAAAGTAAATTGAGTAAGGAAATGAAAAACTGACACGATCTCTTGCCTTATTATAAAGTTTAGCTTTATTTGCAGACTTGTTAGAGAGAGGATATAATCCTATTAAGTTACATACACATGTGCAAAAGCTCCTTTATCTGTAGACAATGTAGCATGTAAGTCCAACGTGGTATTTGTAAACAATACCCATGCATCAGTGTAAATTTAAATTTTATTTCATTGTATCCACTTGCCTCTTCTTAGTACCATATTTAACATCTTGTTATTTCTGCACTTGAAAGGCATTATGAAATTGATAGTGATTACAAAACACCATGAAAGTAGGACAGACATAACTTAGAGTTGATATATTTGTACCTGGGGAAGTTTGTAAGTTGAAGTTTCCTTCCCTATGAGTTAATAACCTGTGTTAATATGTAAGTGAGGCTTGACTCTAAATACCAAGGCTTGTTTTTGCCGACCAGTAGAATTAGAAGCATGAGGACGTGGTGGAAGCGGCACAGGTGTTGGTGTGGGAGGCAAGGTCTTCACACGTGGCTGTGCCTGCACAAGGAACTTGTCTGAAAGGGCGAGGACGAGCCGAAGTCCACCCTGTGCTCCGCTTGGCAAACTGTGTGATTCAGCCCAGCACCGCAGCAGCCGCAGGAAGTGGAATCTGCCCAGAAGAGGCTCCTGTTTCTGATTGGCATGTTTTCCTAATTCACAGCAAGTGCTAAAAATGGCCCTTAGCAAGTATGAGTTCAAGTCCTGGCAAATTACTCATTAACATTGTGAACCTGGGAAAGTTAATCTTCTGAGAGGCACATCCTTGTCCACAGCTTATGTTACAGGAAGTTGTGGGAAATGGGAAAAGATATAGAGCAAGCGTGGTATGCTCTTAATTCCCGAATCCGTAGGTGCTGGGAACACAGTAGTGAAAAGACAAAGTCCCTCTCCTGGCCTCCAGGACTTGTCCACTCGATCGTCCCACGGTCATCCCAGGCCCACCATGTCCAAACCGGGACCAGCCTCTTCAGAACTGCAGAGTCCTTCACACGAGCTCACATTCACCCCCGCAGTCACCATTGAGACCCTTCACTTCTGGCTCCTTAATATTTCTTCTGTACAGTTGTCACGGCCTTGGTACAGTTTCTCATATCTTGCAGAAACGACGATGGTAAAGAAGATGGTAACGGTGACATTGATTTATTTATGCAACACATATGTACAAAGCACCCATGATGTGCCAACCAATGTTTTCAGTCAAAAGATAGTCACTGCTCAACATCATCAGTCATTAGGAAAATGCAAATCAAAACCGCCATGAGATAAAGCTACATACTCATTACTTCACCGTGCTGGCAAGGATGCGGAGCAACTAGAACTCTCATACATTTTTGGTGGGAATATAAAATAGTACAGTCACTTTGGAAAAGAGTTTGGCAGATTTTATAAAATTAAACATACATTTAACATGCAACCCAGCAATCCCACTCTTAGGTATTTGCCTGAGTTAAAAGAAAACTATGTATATATAAAACCTGTATGTGAATATTTATGGCAGCTTTATTCATATTCTCCAAAAATGTGGAAACAACCCAAATGTCCTTCAGCCAGGGAATGAATAAACTGTGTTACATCTCTGCAACGGAATGACACTCGGCAATAAAAGGATGCCTCCAACAACGTGGCTGAACCTCAGGTGCGTTATGCTAAGTGAAAGAAGCCGGACTCAAAAAGCCCACGACTGTGCGATTCTGTTTATAGGACATTCTGGGAAAGGTGAAACTATGGAGACAGGAAGCAGATAAGCGGTCTCCAGGGGCTGGGCGAAGCGAGGGGTTAATTACAAAGGGGTGTGGAGGATTAGCCTGGGTCTTCTCCTTGGACCCCCATCGTGGGTCCCCCAGCTCTGCCTCCTCCTGGCTGCTAGGCTGAGCTGAGGACTCTGGCGCAGAGGAATCTCGGCTCTCGCTGTCACTTACAGTGTTCAACACCACGGGGGACACAATTCGAGGCCTTTGCTTTTAAGGCACAAGGCCAGTCCCAAACGGGTTTTGCTGGCCTCCCTGACATCCTTTCCCCGCCACTCTCCCACACACATGCCTTTCATTAGCTCTTCCTAAATACTTGAAGTTTATTTATCACCCCTGAGGCACCCACATGGTCGTCCCTCTGCTCGCCTCTCTCTTCCTGCATGTCTTAGTCTAGGCAACTCCTACTCTCCTTCAAATGCCAGCCGGGGCCTCACCTACTGCAGGCAGTCACATGGTCTTGGTGGCACAAGCTTCTGTCTCGGAAGGCACCCATCACACTGATGGGCTGGCTGTCTTGCCTGGATGGTGTACTGCCAAGACAGAGACCTGCCTCCGTATCTCTACCCCTGGCACAGTCCTGGGTACAGGGAAGAATTGCCTTCTAATTATAAACTGCAATTATTACCTTACAGTTCAGCCCCTGTCATCTTAGCATGGAAACACATAGAAGTGCTGCATCTATTCTAGTTTATTTTGATTTACCCTGGTCTTTTCTTATATCCCAGCAGCCAATGGCTGATGAACAAGAGCTCAGGCAGGGAGTGATTGTGGGAGACTGAGCTCACATACTTTCCCTAGGTGGCTTTTCCCAGGGAACATCCAGTTGTATTCCTTTGGGCGAGGAAGATAATTAGTAGTGGCAAAGATAAACATAAGGAAAGTCTTTACTTTGGGAAAAATGTGGCTGGTTAAATAAGTTTCACCTGGTGTGAAGTATGTGGCGTGAACCTCAATGAGTGAAAGGTGGGGTGGTTTGCCGGGAAAGTAATTAAGGGAGGTGGGCAGTCATCTGTGTCTTGACATGGGGCAGCCGGAATCCGTGAGGACCGTTCTGTGGTTAATAAGGATGAGGTCTGCAGCACCGAAACAGCCGGCTTCAGCAGCAGCAATAACTATTAGGTGGACTTTGGCTCTGTGAGTGTTTAGGAGGTCTGGAGGGACACGCCAGCGATTCTAAGCTGTTCTGTGTAATTCCCTTAACTGCCCTTGGCTGGCCTAGTTATTAAGAAATCTTAATTCCCCAGTCTTGTTAGCTAAACAATCACTCTTGCTTCACATGTAAACATATATATGTGCTTTCATCTTTGTCTCTCATGGTCCTAAGTTTTATTTAACAAGAGTGGATCTTCAAACTTGGAGGGCATTTTGATATTCTCAGAGTCAACATCTATTAGTAATATTACAAGATACAATGTCTGAGAGCGTGCTTCTCTGGGAGAGGGAGCTGTAGGGTGGAGGGCTCAATTCTAAGCTTCTGTGTATGTAAGAGGCTTCTGTCTTCCCCTACCCAGTCTGGGGGGACCCTACAGAAGCTGCGTTCTCCTCGTCATCTGGGGGGCTCCTGAGATGCGCTCTCCTGACTGCCATGTTGAAAATGTCAGCCCCAGATGGTCTGCTGGTTACATTTTCTCAAAACAGTTGGGAGCCTCTGCCAACTTCTCTAAGGAATGGAAAAGATAATTTTTTAAGATGCTGATTAACAGAGCAAAATGTACTTGAGCTGGTAACAGATTTTTTTCCTCCTCCCTCCATCCACTTGCTGCAAAACAACCTATGGTGATTCAAAACTTGGGAAAGAAGCTTTACTGAGAGGCAATACTTCAAAGGAAGGTAAAAAGGCAGTGGCCAAAGAGGGAAAAGCAACACGTAAGAGCTGCAGAGTGCTAGAGGCCTCTGCTGTTTATCTCCCCCAAACACCAGGAGGCTCTGCGGGGTCAGTGCTCTGTCTCTGGCCCCTGCTTCTGACACCTGCCCTGTGGCTCAGAACCCAAGTCTGCCCGGACCCTCTTTGTGCATCCGGAGTGTGATAAGGTGGGAGCTGGGGAACTGAAGGCACTTTTGTTCTGTTTGTCCCTAGTGTCAAGCCTCCTCCCAGTGCCCTGGCAAGCTGGAGGAGGTCCGAACCAATTTTGCAGCCTGTCCTGATGTAAGACAACCAGTTGGTCCACGTTTGCTTGAGGAGATCAAGAACTGGAACACCGACTGGGTCACTGACTGCACATTATTGCCTTTGGTCAAACCTGAACACTTGTGTTTCTCATCATGCCTGGTGTCTGGACTCCAGCCCTTGCTTTGAGATTTGAAGAATTTCGCCATAGTTCCTGGCTTTCTGTGTGTCTCTGTCTGGCTATATTACAGTCTCAGAAAAGAGACCTTAAAAGCCACCATCATGAAACCACTGTCCAATTTTAATTTTAATGAGGTACATCAAATTTGGAGCAATAGCATGAGAATGGGTGTAGGCATATAGCAGAAACTCAAGACAGGACCACCCAAACTCCTTCTGGACCTTTCTCTGCTTGAGAAAGGAAAACAGCCCTGTTTGGATATGTGATCCTTCAAGATGATTAATGGGAACCAGTGGAAGTTAGTGTTTCCTCCTCCTGAAATATTGCAAACTTGCATCTCAGGGCCGGAAGTGCCCACCATTAATGAGATGTGGGAGCTGTGGGACTCTGCAAATCTCTCCCTTCACATTTCAGGACATTGTACACCAAGCTTCTGCCTGCTCAAGTGACCATGGACGCATCTTCCATTCTCAATGGCCCTAGAGGGTCTGCACTCTCTTGTTTGAGGAGGGTATTGTCTTCCTGCCCTGATGCTGCTGATAGAAGAGAGCAGTCATTTTGTGGCTTTCTCTGCTGGTATTCTTCTCCCTCCAACATTGAGGGATGCAGGGTCTTTTCCTGTGTTCAATCTGGAGTCCTTATCCCTCACCCCCTTGACGGGGAGTTAGCTGTTTTGTTCATGTAGAAATTTTCTGTCTCCAAGCTCATTCTTTGGTTGTCCCCTCCTACCCAGCTGCATTTCTTTCCCTCTTGGTGTGCTCAGGTGGCCTTTGTGTAGAGTGCCTGGTGCACACAGAGTCTCTGTTTGCCTAGTGATGTGTGATCTGCCAACAGTTGTTGGCAGAATGTATGTAATGACCTTAGGAACTTGGTAGCATTTGAACAGCTAGATTAGGTTTTCCCCAATTCCCACTCTGACTTGCAAGTTTTAGGGGATGGTTGAAGTTGCATTAGCTCTTTTAGGGCATTGAGTTAGTAAGTAATGATGGAAATGAACTCAATGGAACCTTAAAGACCCTGATTTATCTCAATCCCAGCACTTCCTTAGTAATCTTTCACCTTTACACTCAGACATGCAGTTCACACTATACTAATTAGCATTTATTTACATGTTGCTTCCTTAAACCTTTTTTCAGCATTATGGCTTAACTAACATATGTATTTGCAAGAAAGCATATTTATAGGCACATTCTTTTAGTCTTTAAAACTGCAGACTCTCTAACAGTACTTTTTTATCTCTTTACTGAGGATATGTCTAGCACATTTTGTTCAAAGGCGCATGAATTAAAAGCTGGTATGATCTTTGCCTTTAAGAAACATTCAAATACCCAGCAATTCCACTCCTAGGTAGATACCCAAGGGAAATAAAAATGTAAGTCCAAATAAAAACTTGTACATGAATGTTCATAGTAACATTATTCGTAGTAACCCCAAAGTGGAAACAATCCAAATATCCATCAACCGATGAGTGGATACATAAATATGGCATATTTATACAATGGAATACTATTCAGCCATAAAAACAAATACTATACTGATACTTGCTATGAGACAGATGTACTTGGAAAACCTTGGGCCAAATGAAAGAAGCTAGACACAAAAGATCACATAGTATATTATTCCATTTATATAAATTACTCAGAATATACAAAGCTACAGAGAAGGAAAGTACGTTAGTTCGGGAGGGAGAAATTGGGGATAAATGGGGAGTGACTTCTATTGAGTATGGGGTTTCTTTTTGGGCTGTCAAACATATCCTAAAATTGATTGTGGTGATGGGTGAACTACTCTGTGAACACCCCAAAAACTATTGAATTGCCTTCTTTAAATAGGTGAATTATATGGTATGCGGATTATATCTCAATTTGGAAAAAAAACAAAAGGAGAAATGTTCAAATATAAGTCAACACAAACTTTTTTTTACCTAAAATCCAAGATAAATTCTGCAGGATTATTTCCTCTAAAGCCCCCACACAAGAATTCATGCGTCTCCAGGGGACACAGCCTGGCAAGTTGGCCAGAGGGATGCTATTCCCACCTGAGTAGCCCTGTAGAGCAAAGCACAGGTGTCAGGGCTTAATCAGAAACAAATTGGAAGCCCTGGAGTTGGAGGAAACCTATCTCGTGACATTTATCACTTCTTATATAACAAGTAGAAAGATTTTTATCTCCAGGTTTCACTGTGCAAAAACAGCATTAATGCTGCAATATTCCATCCTCTGGATAGCCTGCGCTGTATTTGTCTGATGAGCTGGGAAGAGAGATGGAGACGGCATACTGGGGAGATGAGGAGGAAGAGCAGTCAGTCTTGCTAGGAACGTGAGAGTTAACTTGGACACCGCCTTCTCTCTTGCCCCGCAGAGCCTAACCAATCACCAAGTCCTGTGATCTACCGCCCGAGTATCTCTACTTCTCTCTAGCCCCGCCGCTGCCACTTGAGTTTAAGCTTCTAATCTCCCCCTCCATCATCAAGAACACCTTCCTCGTCATCTGTTTCCTCAATTACTATAGTAACCTCCTGAACTGGTCCTCCTGTACCATCCGGTTTCACTCCCACCTCACTGCCCCCTCCTCCAAATCCATATTCTATCTGCAATCAAAGGGGTCATTTTAAAATGCAAATCTAACCTCAAAATCTCCTTTTACAAACATATCCCTTCTTTTCAAGTTCTTCTAGAGGAAGTCCAGAATGTTCCCGCAGTTTAGATCCCGCCCACCTTTGCAGCCAGCTCACTCTTCTCCAAGTATGCTGATCTCTTTCAGATCCTCCAACTAACCCACAAAGCTCCTTCCACGCTCGAGACATTTGTGCATGCTGTTCCTTCTGCCAGCCTCCTCTCCCGACCTCTCCTTCTAATACACTCCCACTTGTCCTTCAGATTTCAACATAAACGTCATTTTTCTCAGCAAAGCCTCTTTCCCATCCAGCTTGTCTTTATACGTTCTCCCACTCCCAGGACTTTCCCTTCATGGCTTTGGAGCACTCACCATGGTTGGAATTATTATTTGCATAATTATTTCTTTAACGTCTATCTCCATAATGGCACAGCAAGCTTGAAGAGAAGGGGATTGTGTCAGATTTATTTCCCGGTAGATCCCTAGTCCCTGACCCAGGCCAGGCCAAGAAGTGTATCAGTATGAGAAAGTGGGGGGAAGACAGAGTCACAGAAGAGGGGAGGGCTGTAAGGAACGAGGAGGAGTGGGAAAGCACGGCGGGACACCAAGTCAGCCGTGCAGGCCCCCGAGTGAGGGCCGTCCTGTCGCTGAAGCTTGTTGAGCCAATGCCTGGTCACAGGCTTGTTCAGCCAGGGGTGCAGTCGGAGGAGCCGGCACGTGTGGACATGCTGGGCTAGGGCCAGGGAGGTGAGGACCTGCCGAGGCTTCTCCATGCCTGGTACTATGGCTGCGTCAAGACGTTTGGATAGGGAACGCTGCAAGGGAGACTGGCGGGGGAGTGGGAAGAGGGGATTCAGATGGCCCTGTCACTGGTAAGGTGGGGTAAGGTGTTCCCTGAACCTAGTAAGCTTGAGAGGATGTCACCATCACCTCTAGGAAGAAGCTGCTCTTATCTGCTGTTCTCTTCTGTGGAAAGCACCGTCTGACCATCATGGGTGTTGGAGACTGGACTTCTTGGGATTCAGGATTTGTTTTAGAGCCCCCTGTGCTGTGACAGGAGGGTCAGGGTTTCACCCCAAGTAGGGTCATTTTCTGGACTGCCCTGCCTCCAGCCTGCGTGGGAACATATCTGCTCCGCCTTAGGCGTCTTCTGGAATAGAAATTGTGGGTCTGTCCAGAGGCAGTGGGCATTGCAAGGCTGGGGTCGGACAAACAAAGAATCAAATGCAGCAATGCCAATCACTAACTGTGAGACCTTGGGGAAGTTTTATTACCCTCCGAGACTTGCGATCTTCATTTGCAAATTGGGCACAGTGATAGTACCTACCCCATAAGGTTATTGTAGGAATACAATGAAATATTCTTTGTAAAGCCCCTAGTACTTGGAAGGAAAATTCAATACATATTAGATATTTTATTAGAACTTTGCTCTGGTGTCCTACTGCCCTTCATGCAAGGGCTTGTTTTATTAATAATGTATGAACTGACATTCTTACAGCTCTACTTTAAGCCAATTTTCTCCTGTTGAGCTTCAGGTGAGTGTGAGAAACAGATGGCCATCATCCCCCTGATGGTGCCTTTGGGGACGCATGTTAACGAGGTCCAAAACTTGGAGTTTGTCACCGTGCAGAGCAGTCGGCCTTCCCCTAAGCCTCAGGTTGTCTTACTAACTCTAGCCGGTTTACAGCAGGTGCGGAAGATTGCCAAAGGGAAGTCTGAACTTGGATCAAGAATCCAGTATTGCTACTTACTAGTGCTAGTAAGCCATTTAATTGTTTTAAATCTTATTTATAATATCAACATGCTAGTACCAACACTTTCCCCTTTCGACTGCTGTGAGGATTAAATGAAATACACGTATAGAAAGGCCCAGAACAAATCCTGAAACATAGCAGTCCTGGTGAGCAGTGTGGTGGTTAATTTCACGTGTCACCTTTACTGGGCTAAGGGATGCCCAGAGAGCTGGTCAAACATTATTTCTGGGTGTGTGTGTGAGGGTGTTTCTGGAAGACATTAGCGTTTGAATCAGTAGACTGGGTAAAGAATATTTTCCCTCACCCATGTGGGTGGGCTCGTCCAATCTGTTGAGGACCCTAATAAAACAGAAAGGAGGAAGAAGAGTGATTCCCCTCTCTTCTGCAGCTGGGACATTCATCTCCTCCTGCTCTTGGACATCTGGTTCCGGGACCTTCAGTGTCTTGGACTTACACTGGCAGCTCTCCCCAGCCCCCATTTGCCTGATTTGCAGGCCTTCGAACTTGGACTGAATTACACCAACAGTGTTCCTGGTTTCCAGCTCGCAGACAGAACATTGTGGGACTTCTCGACCTCCATGATCCCGTAAGCCAATTCCTGTAATAAATGTCTATCTATCCATCTATCTAGCTAACTATCCTGTTGGCTCTGTTCCTCTGGAGAACCCTGACTAATGCAAGCAATTTTTAAAATTTGGATCTGATTGTGACTGGTCAATATAAATCCATCTTCAAATTAAGAAAACCCAGTTCAATCCAATATCCTACTGACTTGTTCAGCAACGCTGCTGTACGTATGGATAAGGCACTTCTTTTCCACTTATGTTACTGTCTGTAATTGTACCTCAACCCATTCTGGTTCCTTCAGTATCTTTTTAGAGGTTCTCCTTCCTTATGGAAAGATAATAACTTGAACTTGTCTCAGGTTGCTACTATCTCTCTTAAATGGTTTCCCCAATTCTTACATCCATATTCTCGCCATGTCACTCCATTAAGGATCTTTCTGAATTGTAGGTCTGACGGTGCCCCTCTTGGTTTGAAATTATCCACTGGCTGCTGTCCCTTTAAGACAATGGCTCCTCCAGCCCCATCTTTGCCTCTCAGATGCTCTGCAGCCAAACCACTCAGAACTCACCAGGCTTTTCCACATTGTCATCTCTTTCCTTGTGTTACTTCCTCTTGGCAAGACTTCCGCCATCATCCCACAGTTTAATTTACTTCTACTTATCTTTCAAAACTCAGTTCTAAGTGAAAAGACAAGCCTCAACTGGGAAAAAATATTTACAAATCATATATCTGATAAAGGAATTTTATCCAGATTATATGAAGGACTCTCAAAACTCAATAATAAGAAAACAAATAGAAAAGTGAACACAAGATTTGAATGGGCACTTCACCAAAGAAGATATATAGATAGCCAATAAGCACATGAAAGTTGTTTAACATTGGTAGTCAAAAGGAAAGTGAAAATTAATACCACAATGAAATATCACTACACATTTATTAGAATGGCTAAAATGAAAAAGACTGCCCACACCAAGTGTTGACAAGGATGTGAAACAACTGGAACTCTCATACATGGCTCCTGGGAATGTAAAATGGCACAACCATTTTCAAAAATAGCTTGGCAGTTTCTTAAAAAAAAAAAAATAAACATATGATCTGGCCATTTACTCATAGGCATTTACTAAAGAAAAATAAAAGCATATATTTATACAAAGACTTACGCATGAATATTCATATAGCTTTGTTTGTAGTAGCCCAAACTGGAAACAGCACCAAATGTCCATCTTCCAATGAATGGATAAACAAACTCTGGCAGATTCATACAATGGGAATAACTAGTGATAAACAGGAATGAACTACAGAATGATACATGCTGCAAGAGAATTTCAAAATAATTATGCTGATGAATGGAGGCAAACAAACATATGTGCTGTGTGATTCCATTTATATAAAATTGTAGGAAAAGGAAAGCAAGTTACAGTGACAGAAAGCAGGTCGTAGTTTGCCTGGGGAGGGAAGAAAGAAGGGGGTGGAGGAGCATTTATGAAGAGTTTACAAGAAAACCTAGACTTAATGAATTTGCTCATTATTCTGATTGTGGTGATGGTTTCATGGGTACACGCCTATGTCAGAGTATATCAGATTGTACAATTTAAGTATGTTGCGTTTATTATCTGTCACGTATACCTCAATAAAGATGTTAAAATTTTTTTAATTAAAAGAAAAATGAGAAGAGAGAAAAGAAAAACTTAGCTTTAGGGTCCCCCCTTTGAGGGGTCCTTCTCTGGCTACCCTTCCGTCAAAGCGGAGGTATGTTTTTGAAGCTCTTGCAAACCCCCGCCACCGCGCTTGCTGTGCGGGACTGGAGGGCTAAGCCCTGTCCCCCTCCCTAGATCGCAAGTGACTTAAGGACAGGGGCCACGCTGTTTATATCTGTACTATCTGACTTGGGCCCTCCCTCAGTGCCTGAGAGTTGAAGCCAAAAAATCCTCTTCCTCAAAATTATAACCTAGGGATGATATTTTTAAAAATCTGGAAGCCATATCCCTTAAACAAAGTTTACTTCTTCAGTAAAATTGTTTCAAATTTAAAAATAGAAATTCTATAAATACACATGCACACATAAATGTAAGAAATTTAAAAAATAAAAACTGTTAACTCAAAGGAGATTCTTGGCTTCTGAAGGACAGTACCTGTTGGAAAAAAGTAAAGCTTTTGCAAGTGGGTGTGGCTCAGGGTAGGACATTTAAGGCTGGAAGCATTCAAGATTCTTTATTCATAAAAGCAGCAAACTCTGGCCAAGTGGCACCTTTAAAATGATCCATAGAGGGATTTTTCATTTTGGAAAACAGGTTTATTAGTGAAATTATTACAAGTATTAATACCTGGAATGATATTTTCTTGCTAATGATGGTGTAATGGGTTGCAGTGGGATAATATAACTGCTCCGAGTGCATAACTTACCAAAGCTGCCTGCCTCCCTGATGACTTACGGGCTTTAGCCCTCATTAGTTCCGTGGTTGCTGTTTAGAGCCGTGGTAGGAATCTTGTGCACGTCTGGGAGAGCCCTAAGTTTAATGTCATAAATGACCGTAGAGTAAAACAGTCCCTGCTTTTTATAGAAAGGCAACATATCTGCTTTTTAAGGAGTGGTTAAGTGTCAGTACACTCAAGCAAGGAGAGGTAAGCTTGACACCTGCCAATGCTGGAACCGCTGTTGGCTTGCAGCTCCAGATGGGATAAGGTTGCCTTTAAAAAGGACTTCTGCCCCCTTCCTACTTTGTACGGCAGCTCGCCTGTATGTGAGTGTGGGACTGGGACGTGACCAGACCCTCGGTTCTCACAGCTCCAACAGTGGGACATCGTCTCTTCCTCAGATGATGCTGGACACCAGAGGATGAAGAGAGGAGAGCCTCTAGCAAGAAAATCCGTTTTGATCACATTTTAATTAAAGTACTAAAAGTGGAGATGTAGAAGTTTGAATTTTTTCCCCTCCCTGACACCAGCCTTGGGAAGATTTTTCACTCAGTACCACAGGGAACGTGCACGACTCCATTGCCCTACCTTTCGCTCTGCGCTACGTGGGATTTCCATCTCAGTGGGGCATAGGCCATGGAGTGTATTGCGGAGAAATGCAAGGGGGAGTGGGAAGACCTGGTTTGAAAGCTTCAATGACATCATTTTTGTCGAACTTTCACTCAGTGTCAGGTTCGAGGCTAGATGCAAAGATGCAGAGGGAAATAATGCATGGTTCCTGGCCAGAGGGAGGTTGGATTCACGAGGGAGACTGGCAAGTGTCCTGTGGCTGTGGTGTGATGTGATGTGACAGTGAAGGAAGGCCCCCACTGAGCCAGGGTTGGAGGTGTCAGAGAACCAGAGAAGGTGACCCTTGGGCTTACATAGGATCTAGCCAGGTGGGAAGGTTGCTCAGGTAAGACTTAATATCTATGTGACCTTGGGAAAGTCATTTACTCATTCTGGGTCAGAATTCAAGTGACAAATTGGAGGGTCACCTTGGCTTCTGTATTTTTGTTGGGTCAAATACTCTGTGAGTCCATGTTTGGTCTGGAAAGTAGCTCGTCTTTTTCTCCCACTTGGGCATCACCCTGGATGGAAGTATGATTCCGCCCTAGGCCTGCACCCCAACTCTCAGTGGTTCAGGACAGCTTGTGTGCCCCGTCGTGTGCATCAGATGGCTGGATCTCATGGCCTCCAAGACCCATCCCTTTTATAGGGAGGTTTATCATCAAGGGCTTTCCATGTATTTCCTAGCTCGACTGTAGGACAGCAGCCAGGAAAAAAGGAGGTCTCTGAAGAGTGTTTGGGAAGAGGGGAGGTCAGGGGTCGGGACTGGGAGAATACAGCAGAAGAGAAGATCTGCACAGGCTTGGCCCAGTGGGACCTTATCCCAGAAATCCGCACTCTAGGTTTTTCAGATAAAGTATCTAACAGCCTTTTAGCAGCAGCTTTTTCTCCAGAAACAAAAACTCATGTTTTACATCTCATTGCAGGCACCTGGCTGCTGATAAACCTGTCAGGGACAATTGTGTCCCAACGTAGATAGGCTGTCAGCCTCCTGCCTGTCAACTTGCAGGATTGCTCCCTCGCCTGAGCAATTGGGATTGAAGGAGAGGGGGACTTTCTTCCCCTCTCTCTTCTTCCCTGCTGGTTCCAAGATCTTGGAACCTGCCATCAAAGTGATACAATCGTGGAGGTCAGGGCTCCAGAGCCTCAGTGAGTGGTCAAGGGAGGCCAGAGGCTGCCCCACATAGTGGTGAAGAGCTGGGATTACAGCCAGAAAAACCAGAATATTGTAACACACACTCTTCTAGGGGGAGAGTATAATAGTGCCCCTGTTGCTGGACTCTTTGAAGGATGAAATGAGACAAATGGTAAGTGCATTGCACGGTGGCCTAGCAGAGAGTACTGATAATCTACAAATGTCACATCATCATTACTGTCACCATAATTACTGTCATCATCATCACCATCACCATCATCACCATCACCATCATCATGGTCATCATCATCATCACATTGTCATCATCATCATCACCATCATCATTTTCATCACCCTTGTCGTCACCACCATCATCTTCAATAGGAAGAGGTGTACTATGGCTGAGGAAGTAATAGAGGGAGGACAGGCCAGGGAAGAAGACATCAGGAACCTTACCTGCAGCATCACTCCCCTCAGGGTACCCATACGGCAGGTGAACTGGGCAGATGCTTGAGAAATGCTTCTCCCGCTGCGAGAATTTAGCAGCAGCACTTTGTGTTCGACTGCAGCGTTTGGAATCGTTTTTGGAGTGGTAAGGAGAAACAAGGCGGCAGTGGAGATTCTCCAGAATTGTTGAATGCCAACATCTGATGTCTCCATTCAGAATAGGAACCACCCCCAGCACCCACCATTATTTGTGTAACTTATAGGATTAACCGACTTCCTCTTGATCTCACTTCTCTTCAGAGTTGGGGCCCAGCTGCAGAATGTTTTCTTTCTCAAGGTTTTTCTCTTTTTTCCTCCCCCAGCCCATTCTTTTTCTCTGATTTCTTCCTCTACAATTCTTTATCTCTCCCTTAAATGGCATTTTTTATGACTAATAGAGATTTGGACATTCCTGGTGACTGTTTCTGGAATTCCAAGTTACAGCCGAAGAGATGGTTGGGCCCCCGTGGAGGACCCTTGATGCTCGAAGTAGGGGAGATCACGCATGCTGCAGCCACCCACAAACAGCTCGACCCGTAACAGGCCAGTCTTAGAAGGGCGTTATTGGCCTCCTGAGGTCTGTGTGTCACTAAGACCTGACAATTCTCTGCCCCAGGGAGGAAACTGGTTTCTGTGTGTCAGAGAGAACTGCAAGTTCTGCTTACAAATGATCATTCCTCAATCAAAATAAGAAGACGGTAATCCCTTCAGGGGGTTAGGGTAACTGGAAAGAGTGTGCTATTTTTCTTTTTATTCCACAGTTCAGATTTGCTCACTCACATCCCGTCACATGAAATATCTTGGCTCACCTCCCCACTTCCTCTTTCCTTTCTCCTGTGCCTGTTTGTGGTGGAAACTGTTGGTGTTCCTCAGGACTCATGGAATACTCTTGACTTTTTAGCTTCCCTTTGATTCTATTCTGTTCTGGCCAATGGGATACAGAAGGTAGTGAGTACACCAATTTTAGTTCTGGTTCCTGAAACAATGCAATCAATTTCTCTCTCTCTCTTTCTCTGATCGGCCAGCTACATGTAAAGTATTCTAAGTGGCCCTAGGCGATAACTCGGGCACAAAGCAGAAGGCGCGTGGGCCCTGGCATCACTGTGTGGAAGACCACTGGACACCCAGGTGGACTGTGCATGAGTGCACACTGAGATTCGTTGTTTGTTGAAGCAGTTAGCATTACTTACGTCGTCATATACTCGATCACTTTCCTTCACAACAGTTAGCTTGATTGTCATTAAAATAGCAGTAGTGTCATAGACATTTCCTTCTCCTTCTCTAGTGCAAAATCTTTACAAGGGAGGAAACTGCTTTATTGTTTACCTCTTCATTCCCAACACTTAGTACAATCATTGGCACTTAGTCTATGTTCTGGAAATATTGCTCAGTAAGTGACTGGGTCCAGCAGCCTCACTTTCCTTGCCAGAGAGTTCTGGCTCTTTCTGTAAAGTGGAGCTGTGGCTGGTGTTTGGATTGAGCACCTTAGCATTAGCCTTTATTTTCCCTTGCCACTAGCCCCAAGCCAGGCCTCATCCTTTTGGGCTAAACATAGTGAGATAGTTCTTGTGAATTCCTGTCCAGCCTGGTCCCCACCCTTCTCTTGCCCACTCTCACTGCAGACACAGGTGGTCAGAGCTGGGGGAGGCTTCAGCCTCAGCGTGGAAGGCTGCCCTCCCTGGAACTCTCACCTGACCATGGGCTGCCTGTAGAGCTGCTGTCCAAACCCCTCCGTCCAGAAGAGAGTGAAGGTGGGGAATGGCAAGGAAAGGGAAGAGGCGGCCAACGCTGTCAGCCACTGCCCCCCTCATAGTCCCCGTGAGCTTAGGTATGGATCCTAAAGAAACAAAGAACTGAGATCTGAGATGAGCTCTCTTGATATGAGTCTTGCTAAAATTAATGTCCGTATCTCCAGGTGCAAGTTGCATCTTTGAACCCAGTCTCCTGTGTCTGTTTTGGTGAGGAGCAGTAATCTTCTACCTGGAATGCATACCTAACTCTCGAAGGGCTCTGTAAAAATGCAGATTCCTAAACCTCGTCAAGCATTTCTGGGGATGGAGCCTGGGAATCTGTGTCTTTGAGTACTCCATAGATTCTGATCACACCCTGGTTATTAAAGCTACTTTTATCAAATGCTTGCTCAGTGCCAGCTCTTGTGTGCGTCCCTTTCTTCCACTAGCCTTTTTTATTTAGACAGAGTCTCACTATGTTGCCCGGGCTAGAGTGTCATGGCGTCATCCTAGCTCACAGCAACCTCAAACTCCTGGGCTCAAGCGATCCTCCTGCCTCAGCCTCCCGAGTAGCTGGGACTACAGGTATGTGCCACCATGCCTGGCTAATTTTTTCTACATATTTTTAGTTGTCCAATTAATTTCTTTCTAATTTTAGTAGAGACGGGGGTCTTGCTTTTGCTCAGGCTGGTCTCGAACTCCTGAGCTCAAACAATCCGCCCGCCTCGGCCTCCCAGAGTGCTAGGATTACAGGCGTGAGCCACCGTGCCCGGCCTCCACTAGCCTTTTAAATACTTACAGTCACCTTGTGATCTCGGTACTATTATTAATCTGGTTTTATCGATGAGGGAACAGACTTGAGCAGATTTTCCCTAAGACTTGAACACTCTGTGGCCCAGGAGGCCTCCTAACTATTTCCTTTCATGTAGTGAAAAAAAGCATGAGATGTGAAACCAGGAAACCCAGATTCCTTTTCTGGTTAGGATCTTTCCCACATCATCCTAAGGCTCATTTTTCCCCTGAAGTGAAAGTACACGTGAGCAGTGCTTGTGGATTGCAGGGCGCTAGACAAAGCCGTGTTTATCTGTTGTCATCGTCACTCTTTGGTTTGAATGAGCAAGTTATGGATTCCCCTGGGCAGATCCCCGGTCCATGGAGGATTGTGGCTCTGGTGGGCACAGTGCGTTTGCTTCCCACCTGCCGGGACACTCCTCTGATTCCTGGTCCGTGAGCTTTGCCCCACTAAGGAAGCAACTCTGCAGAGCTCAGCATCCCACACAGCACAGACTCTGAATGAGAGGGACCCACGGAGATAAGGAGTGGATGGCAGGACGTAGAATCCTACAGGCAGAGGAACGGCCACCTCTCCCGCCTCCTGGACCAGACGCCCTTACCCTCCAAAGGACGGAATGTGAGAAAGTGCTCTGAAGATCCACAAGTCTTTGCTCAATTCTTTTGAACAGTGCCATTCCCTCAGCCCCAAACCGTCCCTCCCTTCCCGACTCCTCTCGCAAACCCTCTTTCACCTGGCTAACTCCAGTAATCATTTAGGTCTCAGCTGAAATTCAACTTCCTTCCAGAAGGGTTCCCTGACCTCAAGACTTCTCTCAGGGTGCTTATTACACAGATGCTTCAATCAGTTACGAGTCTGTCTCTTCTGCTGGGCTGCCTGTTCACTCCCTTCCTCTCTAAAGCCCAAAACGGTGCTTGGAACGTAGAAGACTCAGAGATGTGTTAAGCAATTGAAAGCATCCCCGTTTTCATACCTAGTCCAGAACTTGCTCTCACCATTCATACTCCTTTGGCCAGCTGACTGTGGGATGGATATCTCCACTTTAATAAACCAAAGGCCCTTCAAACTCAGCATGTTTCAAACTGACTTCATTCCTTTGCACACTCCCTGCTTCTGTCTGTGCATTACCACGTACCCAGGTAACACAGCTAAAATACACTCAGGTGTGACCCAAATCCAAGAGATTCTGTCGTCCCAGCAGCTTTTATCTGCTTTTGCGTCTCTGTCTCCACTGCACAGAGGCTGCGGTAGGCCCTCTCCTGAATTACCAGAATGGCCTCTCTGAGCCTGTCTTCTTCTTGCTCAGTCATCCTCTGCCAAAATACCAGGGTGGTTTTTGTTTTGTTTTGTTTTAAGAATGCAAATCTGGTCATGGTGTTACTTTTAAAGTGTCAGCAATTCCTCACGGTCTGCAGGATAAGATCTCTGCCCTTTAGGGAGGCCCAAATAATCTGTAGCCATGATCCAGCCTTGAGGTCCGTCCTGCCCCTTACTGCTCCTTCCTGGCATCCTGCATCCAGACAGCCTCAGTTACCTGCTGTTCTCCAAGTGTGCGGCGCTGTTCCTTCCTCGGATGCTGTGCCCTGACCCTCAGGCCCACGGTGCCCCTGCTGAGCTGCTCCCGGGATGCCTGCTCCCCTCCCAGACTCCACCCCCGTGCCCCGTCCTGCTGATAAAGCCTTTCCTTGCCATCTCCCCACAAACCCCGTAGGGTGCTCATCTCCCGCACTGTGCCTGCTCTGTCCTAGGAAGTGTTGGTCATAGACATTTAATACCTCCTTCCCCATATTTGTTTACATATTTGTTTCCTTCTACCAGATTGCAAACTCCACATGATCAGGGACGTATTATAACTCTTTTTTTTCCCCACTGTGAGTGCTTAGCACACAACTTGGCACTTAGTGCTCAATGAATGTTGGCAGAATTATTGAATTCCAAATGTGTGCCAAAGAATGTAAAAATTTACCTAACCTAGCCAAATGCAAGAGATGACTGTACACACTCCAGGGGAATGCGGGAAGAAAGGCTGTGGCGCTTGTAGAAACCTGTTGTGTGGGTACTTGAGGGGGCAGATCTGCGCAGGGAGGACGAGTAGAGGACAGTCCCAGCTGCTGTGCTCGCAAACCCATCACTGCTCCCGTGGCCAGGCCACGCTTCCTATGGCTGCTTCTAGCCTAGGAGTCTGTGTCGCAGGGAAACCAAAGCAGACCTGGCCCTGGAGGAGGCAAGACTTTTTTACATGTGTGGCTTTGGTCGAGGACGCCCTGTTGGCCTTGTCAAAGCTTTCTCAGGGCTCCGGTACAGCCTAGGACCTTCCTTCTGTCCTTCCTTGTCTCCCTTTTCCCCTGTAGAGGGACCAGACTGACATGTAGGTCGGACAACTCCTCCCAGCCTCCTTCGTTTTCTTTCTTATTTTCCTCCACAGCCATTTCCCCCCACAATTTCTCTATGTCTAATCCCAGCTTTGTGCTACCCAAATTAACGTAAGTTATGGGCTCAATTCAACTGCCACGCGTATCGATTCCAGTCGTCCATTCAGGGCCTGGGGAAGTGGCCCCTGGGTGGCTCCGTGAATGCTGTGGGCCACCGTAAGTTGGACGCTAGCCAGGACTCCAGCTGCTACCCAGACCCCACAAATCCCCACTCGAACAGGCTCAGACGATGACACTGGGGGTCTCTGAATAGCAGTGTCAATTTAGACCCTGTCTGCTGGTCCTCAAAATGTGTGAATGTTTCTCTTCCCCAGTGTACAGTCACCCAATTAAAGGGTCACAGATTCCTCAGGAAAGGACTTGGGGATCACCGCAGTGTATACCTGCCACAGCGGGGCAGGGTCCTCCTGCTAGCAGCCCAGCCAGCTCTTCAGTCGGTGGGATTCTGATCTGAAATGCCCTCGGCTGTGGGACTGAGCCAGGCACCATGACTGTTGTGATGCTCCCACCCTCAGCCCCCTGCTCCTCCTTCTGGCCTGTTGCAGTTAAAAATGGTAAGTGGCGCCTGCTGGCAGCCTCTCTATTTTGCTCCTAGGCACGCTCTAATCTATGCATCACCTCCCTGCAAGCGCAGGCCCCTTGGCTGGCCCTGTGACCCTCCAGCCTTACTGAATCGTGGCCTCCTGCTTCTGGCTCTGACTACCACCCCCTGGCCTCTGCTGCCCCAGCCCCATCATCCTCATGGAAATGAACCAGTCCAGGTCTCTGACCACCTCTGCTGCCACTAGCCTTGACCTGCAGAAGTGAGCCACCACCGGACTGCTTAGTGATGCTAATCCAGCACACCCCTGCCAGCCTTGGCGGATGGTGTGTCCCCAGCTCTCCTATGGAACAGAAATCTCAGTGGCTCTTCTGGCTTTTGTAAGACATCCACTCCAGTGTGTCTGCTTCCCGTGGCTTCTTTGTTTCTTCTTCTACCACCTGGCAGGACAGCTCAGGCATTTCCACTTTACTGAGAGCAGCCATCACTTTCCCAGGCTTCAAGGAGCCACACTGGCAGCAAGTCTGCCCCAACCCCAGGGCCTTGCCCAGGTTTCAGCTCCCTTGTCCTGAGAAAGTGCCCCAAGTCGATGAATTCTTTCATATCCATCATACCTAGGCGCCTCTTTGGCAGGTGACTGGGACCAGAAGCCTCCTCCCTGGCCTTGCTGGAGCTCCTTAGTTCTTCCCTGCAGTCTGTGGCCTCTTCTCTTCCTCCCCGCCTTCTGGGCTGGGTCTGAGTCCCCTGCAGCCCTCTGTGGCTCCCTGTGCTCGCCATGGGCGTTCCTTCCAATCAATCTCTTTCACATCCAATTCCTTCTTGGCATCTGTGTCTTTGGAGAACTCAGATCAAATAGGACTAAGACATATGTTATCTCATTGAATTTGTGCAATAGTTTTCCGTTTTTAGCTAATTTTAACCTTATCCTAAAGATGGAGAGGGGCAAACTGAAGCTCAAAGACATCCAGATGTTTGCCCAAAGTCACACATATGGAAAGTGGACATCAGAATTCAGTTCTCAACATCTAATCAGGGAATGTTTGCTACAGGGGGATTTGTCAGAGGAGGGTTCTGAAAGAGGGATATTTGGAAGATAACTTTGGGGGAGGCAGAGTTTCATCTTTATTGATGGGGAGGGAGAATCCATAAACATAGACAGGAACGGGCAAGTTTTATGTCTCTGCATACGTGTGTTTGATTCCCGGACATCCAAGAGAGCTTTGTGCGTGTATGTGTGCATGCACACACCTGAGTCAGGGCTACCTAGCTAACACAGACTCACAATGTGCATAGGTCTCATGCAAAGCAGGGACACAAAAACATGAGAAAAATTCAGATTTGATAGCCTTCTCCAAAATTTTGCAATATACAAAATCCGAAAGCTATTTCAATTTTAATATGCATTGAATTTTTTTATGGTTAAGCTTTATATTTATGTTCAATTTCAGAGCAAGGTACCACTCTAATCTTTTCGGTACTTAGAGGCTTTGCAGATCTCAATCCTATTCTGACATGGAGGTGCGAGAAGAGTGGGAGCGGCTTTGTGCTTTCCCTTGGAAACCACCCATCTTCCAGGAAAACACTGAACCCAAGGGAGGGAGCAGCGACACTAGAGGGGGACTTGGGGGTCTCCTTGTTCTTGAGCAGGTGATCCTTCTTTTCTTTCCCTGTCCACCTCCTCTTCTCTCCTCCTTGCTGGGGGCTGCCTACCTGGCGGATCCCAGGTGCAAGCTGAGATCGTTGAGCAGTGAATGTTAAAATAATGACTCCCCTTGTCTGTGACTGTTCCTGTCACATCCGAGAGAGACCCTGCCATCTCCACAAGAGGAAAGGCTGCCCCTGCCTCTGCTTGGTCGCTCTGCACGGGCACCGGGCACCTCGGCCTCATGCTGCACGGCCCGGCGCCTGGGCGGTGCGGGCGGCTGTGTATGTTGGGAGCTGGGGAAGCTGGCAGCTCACAGAGCACGTGAGGGCCGGGAGCCAGGGTGGGCGAGGGGAGAGGTGTCTTCACTCCATATGCAAGTCACTTAATGAGAAAGAGTGCATCTGCTGTGCAGCCCCCACCCTGGGGACGGCTGCCAGCTCTGCCTGTGGGTGGCTGTAGTAAGCCTGGCCTAAACACAAGCTCATTCTCTAGTCATCCCTGAGCACAGCAGGGACGCTGGGAATAGTTCCCGCGGGAGGGGACTGCAGTCCCCTCAGGTGTGTGCTGGCACTGTGGGCCTGGGTGTGGCCTGGACTCCCGCCCAGCCGCTCTTGTGGGACGGGCTCCGCAGCTCACCTGCTGTCCCCAGCTCTGTTAATGCTGCCTTGTTCACAGCCTCTTTCCCTGATCCTACCAACAGCTCCGGTTTGGGGATCTCGAACCAACGTAGACCCCCACCCAGACTCTCTTCCCTGTAGCCTTCCCCCACCTGCGTTGTTGTCTCTCCTTCTCTTTACAGCCAAACGTTCTGAATTGCTGGTTTGTACCTGACACCCTCATGCCCCCCGATATTTATTCCATTCCTGCACCCTGGGATTGGCTCCTCTTTTGCAAGATGAGGGACTCACAGCTTCGTAAGCCTCATCAGTTCTTCCCTTGCCCCCCTTAAGGTGGTCCCTCGTGGTATCTGGCAAGGTTGAGACCCTCTTCCCGGCACTTGTCTCTTTGGCGGGCTGTGCCAACTCCAGGGCTGCACCTCTTTGCTGTGGATTCCTCAGCGTCCCCCACCAGCTGCCCTCTCCCCCGATAGCATGCTATTCCTAAGGCCCAGCTCCCTGCACTCTTTGTACTGCTTTTCTTCTTTTTTCCCGTGAGTTATTTTAGATGACACCCGGAACATCTGTTCAAAGGCAATTTTTAATTTTTTTCAAAATTTAAAAATACTGAAAAGTACAGAGAATAATATAACTTACATGCATACCTTCACATCCAAAATCAACAACCGTTAGTATTTTGTCTCTTTTGTATCCAATATTCTTTTTGCTTTTTGAAGAAATAAAAGAGTACAGAAAAAATGAAAGCTCGCTTCCACCAGCATCCCTATTCCCGTTCCCTTCAGGTGCTCCCCAGAGACAGGCGTCGCGGATCCTGTTCACAGTTTCAGCACAAAGGTGTCCGTAGATGATGCACAGCCATCGTACTGTCTCTACCGATTGCCACTGGCCATCTGATGTATTAAGAGAGATCTGGTTTATTCCTTTTAATTGCCACACAGTATTCTATTATTAAATATGTTACATATATTGAATTATTTTATGATACATTCTATTATCTATAGATATCTATATTCTTTCCCATGTTTTGCTCTTAACAATAACAAAAACTATGCTTCAATCAACATCCTTGGACGTACTTTCTTGTGTGAATATGCAGGAGTTTCTCTAAAGCCTATACTCAGAGGTACAATTGCTGGGTCAAAATGTAGGTATATTTTCAATTTTTTAAAATATGTCATTTTTTTCTCCAAAGTAGACGTACCAATTTACATTCATACTTGCAGTTAATAAGAGTATCATTTCACCCAAACCCTTGTCAACACTTGATATCCTCATACTTGAACATTTTTGACAATCTGTGGATGAAAAATTATGTTTCATTGTTACTTTAATTTGTATTTTTCTATTTTTAATAATAGCGTACAATCACTTAGCACTCTGTGTCAGCCACTGTTCTAAGCAGTTTACATATATTAACTTATTTAATCTTCATCACACACTTTTGGGGAGTTCCTGTCGCTATCATTCTCATTTGACAGTGAAATGAGAGCTTTAATAACTTGCCAAGATCTCCCAGCGCCCCGGGAGTGTGGCAGGCTCCCAGCCTTGGCCCTCGCTCCATGGTGTCAGACCATCCTGGGCCCAGGTCTGGAGAGGCCAAGCGCTATTTCGCATGTTTCTGAGCCATTTGTATTTTCTCTTCTGTAAAGTTCCCTATTTACATTCTTAGATATTTTTTGATTAGGTAATTTGTCCTATTTATTCTTTCTTATTCTTCTAAACAAATTATTTATATAGCTTGGACATCAATCCTTTGTTAGATATGATGCGATAATTTTCTCTGGATAGCACTTGTCTTTTAACCTTATTTATGGCTTTTACTTGTGCTTTTATTTTTGCCACATCCTTCTTCTGATTTTTTTTTTTCCTTTCTTGAACCAATTCTGACCCATTTTTATTGTGTCCTTGTCCTGGTGCCTTTTCCCAGTTGAAGTCTGCATCTCAACGTGTCATACAAATTTAAGACCTGGTTCACCAATTGCTTCAAAGACATCTCCATCTGTAGATCCTGCTGGGACCCTAAACTTCAGATGTCTTCTTTGATCCTGTCTCCCTTCTCAAGTAAGTTTTCCCTTCAGTCCTCTCTATTTTCATAGATAGCGCTGCATGTAGACTGTAGTTCTGGGTCACTTTTGCATTTCCTTTTCCTTTACTTCCCATATTGAACCGGGAAACACATTGTACAAGGTCTTTCAACACGTGTTCAACACCGTCACTGTTCTGACAGCCACCGTCTCAACCCGTTCCCTGACACTTGATCCCTCAGGCCCGCGTCACTGCAACAGATTCCAAATTGCTTTCCTAGAAAGTCAAACCCTTCAGTGATTCCCCATTTTCTACTGGTACGTTCTTTTTTAGCTCTCCCCTGCCGGATCCTGACATGGTGGGTCCATTGCTAACTTGCCTTCCATTGCCTTTGGAAAGAGCAGCTCTGTTCCAGCCAGCAGAGGCAGCCTTTCCTTGACATGTCAACTACCCTTCCTGGGTCTAAGCCTTGGATCAGGCAGCCTCCGCCTCTGCCTGCTCTTCCCCCCTCTCCTCTGCGCCCTAAGTGCTACTGTCCCTGGCGCCCAACCATCCCACCATTTCCCTTTAGAGGTATTTTCCGCTATTTTCTCCATCTTTGATATCTTCCAGCACATATTGTCTGGACCTCTTGGATAGCACCTCATCAGACATTGCCTGGAATTGTTATTCTGTGGTTTCATTAGGCTCTGCTCTCAGATCGCACAGGGCTGGGACCATGTCTTAAACTTCTTCTGTCTGACCCAGAGCACCTAGCGCAGTATGACACACACAGGGTGTCAGTACTGTTGTGTGTGCGAGATGGCTAGCACGCAGGAACGTTTTACTCAGAATGGTGCTGGTGCATCTCCTCACGAATAAATACCTTCTCTAAGCTCAGCTCTCTGACTGGGAGGGAGCACAGAGTTTCCAAGGCTGTGCGTGGGGGACTTGCCTAGCTCCTCCTTTGAGAAGTACAAGGTTTATCGTTGTGTTTCCACAGCCGCTCTCTTTTGTTGCCTCAACGGGCACTTTGATCCTACCACTGCTGCTCGTCCCCAAATGCAGGGCTAACACACGTGTGTCAGGCATGGCCCCCACTGGAGAGATGGATGGGGTCTGGAAGTCATTGTATAATTCAGGACGATAAATGAATATTAGCCCCTGTTTAAATAGTTAACAAAAACAAAAAGCACTAGTAGGGCTTTATTTTCCTAATTATGGAATGAGTGAGATTCCTGGCAGAATTCACAAAATTACTTTGTTTCAACTTCTCTGTGTAGGGGAAAAAAAAAAGAGATTATAGTTTCTGTTCCTTTCCTGACGGCAGAAGTAGATCCGGTAGATGGTTTCTAGGGAGGACGCTTTCCGAGTGGGTTGGGGGCCTTTCCCAGCCTCCCCTCCTGCCTGTGAACGAGCCCCAGCGCTTTACTTAAATTCACCAGGAATCGGGAGGCAGGTCTGTATCTCGCCTCCTCCCTGAGGCTGCAGGAGCACCCAGGTGTCCCCACATCTCTGTCTCTCCGCTTCACTCTTGGACTCTTTCTCTCTGCCCAGCAACCTTGGGGCCAGCCCCACGTGTGCCTGGTTGGCACAGCCAAAGCTTTGGGTCTCTTTCCAAAACCCTCAAACTTGCCTTCAGCTGACAGTTTGTCCCGGGCCATGCCTGGTGTACCATTCCAGACCCCGAGTGTCCAGGATGGGAGTTCAGACCAAAAGAGTCCTTTGTTAATTCATTTTTGCATTTTCTCCGAAACGTTCATATACATGTGCCCCTTCAAACCCAGATGCGGGATGACTGGGTATCTAAACAACAGGAGGTGCAGGAGAAACCCGTCCTCGCCCTGGGGTCTCCTGTTCCTTCCTTCCTGCTGAGCTCAGAGGCTCACTCGCCTCCTGTACCTCCAGTAATCAGTGACCAAAGGGCATGGATCTGCTCCTTCTAAGGTCAGTTTTCTTTCACCCCACCTTTTATATAGATGATCATCAAGCCCCTTTGGGCCCCGAGACCCCCTCAGCAGCCAAGCCAGCAAGTCTAGAGGGGAGGTAAGACAGGTTCGGTGACAGGAGAGAGCAGCTGGTGGAAAAGCTATCGATCAGCAGGTTTCTGCACTAGAGGCAGAACCGTGAGGCCGGCCCACTTGGCCTGAGTTGCAGAGCAAAACCGGGGCAGTGGGGACGGAAGTGGAGGACTCTCCTTGCTCCTGCCACTCCACCCTACTTTCACTGTTTTCTTATAGGGGAAACTGCTAGCAACAACTTCTACAGCACAAAACTTTCTCAGCATTTTTTTGTGCATGTTTTGACCCAGAGAGGGTTTTGTATTTCAGTCATCCTTAGAGACTGTAGCTTTATTCACATACAGTGCAATTTAGAAATGGTGTAATCAAATAATCAGGATGTGAATTAACAGAAAGGCACGTACAGGGAATATAGCCGGGTGGGGAGGGGGCAGCAGCCAGGTCAGCAGAACAGCAGGGTTGCAGAGGTGAGATGTTCAGACATGTATGGGGTGCTACTGCTTAGGACGAGTATTTCCCTTGGTTAGGATGTAAGCTCTAAATCCAAGGTCAGCCAGAACCTAGCTTGGCTGCTATGACTAGATTATAACACGCAAATAAAGCCCACTTCATCTGATTTTTCACCTTTTCTTCCTGGGAGAGGCGTTGCTGTCTTCTGTCTCAGCAGCACAGTGCTTCCTGTAGAGTAGATGCTGAATATATATGGAACGTTTTCATGAATGAGCAAGTGAGTAGACACACGGGGAACTTTCGTTGCTGGCACACTACAGACAGGTAAGGGAGGGACTCCAATCCTGGCTAACTAGCTTGCTCAACTCGGATGTTATCTAATCCCTGGAGGGTTATTCCAAGGTGGTACGACATTTTTGTTGAGGAAGAATAACCCGGACATGATGAATTTAACTCAGATTTAATAATTTCCATTAAGAAGTATTCTTCCCACCTCCTTATTCATCTGAGAAATAAAGGAACACAAAAGGTGATCATGACAGAGCCTGCTAGCTGATTGTCACCTCCCAGGCAAGACTGTATTTCTTGGCTCTCTTTTCAGGTAGGGCCAGCCAGGAAACTGAATCCTGGCCAATGGAGTACAAGCAGAAGTAATTTCTGCCACTTTCAGGCCAGCTCCATTAAAAAATATCTCATGCTTCACCCTCCATGTTTGTCCCCCAGTTGGCGAGTTGCAGGTGAGCATGGTGGCTCTTGGGGTCAGGGACTGGGAAATGGAGGGGCCACAAGTAGGTGGGAAACTGGACCCCTGACTCACCGCTTGACGGAGAACTTCAAATTGACCAGGCAACGTGTTTGTTACTTCATGTGAATGAGAATAAACTCCTGAGATTTGGATTTGCCGTAGTAGCTAGCACTATCAGAAATGATCCGGGGATATAATCGTGCCGTGTTATAGAGAAGACCATGCTCCCCTACTATTCTGCAGGGTAAATAAAACCAAATTGCTCTCTGAGTGCTTCAGGCCTAATGGCTTAATTATTGAAACTTTTAAAGTTGATTGCTCTAAAGGTTTTTGTTTTTGCTTGTTTGTTTTTCTCTTCCTACTAATGTCTAAGGAAAGTGGCTTAGAGCCTTAGGAGGGAAATGTAAAGGAGGAATAAGACCCTGACCTTATTGCTATGGCCCTTCCAGCTGATTCTGATACTTCTGACATTAGTTGGTGACCTCGTTCTAACATCCTGAGTGCCTGACCTCGGCTTAGGACTGGATTCAGAACGCTCATGTACTCAACTTGCTCGTGTTAAACCATTCAATTCCATCTAGGTACCAGTCTGTATTGTTTTCAATTATGCCCTAGTAACCCGCCATAGTTTATTACTCAGTTGAGTCGATTTCGGTGTTCCTGACTCTGCAGTCGGTCTTGATTCGCATTAGGCTGGCCACAGTGATTAACCTGCAGAGGCCAATTCTCCTTTTGTGGTGAAATTAGAGTTTGTGTTAGTTCGCTAAGCAGTGAGGAGAAACAATGTGTACTGGCTGAAGAGAGGTCAAACAACAAAGCAGGTCATAGCAAAAGTACACTTTGTGTGCCATCTACTGCCCCCAAAGTCTGTCAATCATAAGTCACACAGGTTGAAAGCCCCTAGTTAGATCGTAGTGATGGCAGCTTATTCTTTGCTGATGGGTTCCAGGTGCCTCCTCCATGCCTCATTAACAGGACATGCCTCATTATTTAAAAGCCACAGTTCCCAGGAGGAACCCCAATGGGAGGAATCAGCTGCATTGTGACATCTGAATGGGACCAAAATGTTTACACTTGAATAATGTAGCTGACAGACATGTATGCAGTCACTTATAGGTATACGTAAAGGTATAGACAGCTATAGATGAGAAGAGACATAGAGAAAGATATCTGAAGCTATTAAGCACATACATAAAGTACCTACTGTGTATAAGGCACTGAATTACATGTTTTTGGAAGGATACATGGACAGGGTGGGCAAAAAAAAAAAAAAAAAGTGAGGCATTGTCCTTACTCTGAAGAACTCTAGGATCTAATGTGAAAAAAAGATACACAGATAGTTACAAGGTGATAAATTCAGCAATACAGACATCAATAGGCACTACCAGCAAGGCGAGATAGGAAAGACTTCCCAGAGGAGGTGACAAATGAGCATGGTGGGGTAAATAGAAATTTGCCAGTCAAAGGTAAGTGATTGGTTGGGAATGAGGAGGTGTCATACAGCTTTCCAACACATGACTCAGTTTCAGCAGACATGAAAGTGCACACACATACACACACAAAGAGAGGGTCTTCAAAAGGTTTGTGGAAAATGCATATTAGGAAACACCATGCATGAATTTCAAATTTTTTTGCACCAAAATAAACTTGTACCAACTTGTTATAAAACGTATGAACAGGATCTAGTTTGAGGCATAAGAAGGATAAAGCATCAGTTTGAAGAGAGCCCCTATCAGAGCAACACGAATTCTGCTAAAATTTGAACAAAGAATGAATATCAAATTTATGGTGAAGCTTTAGTGGAAGAATGGTGAAGTCACTGATGCTTTATAGAAAGTTTATGAGGATAATGCCTCAAAGAAATTAGCAGTTTGCAAATGGAAAACTCATTTTAAGAAGGGCTGAGAGGATGTTGAAGATGAAGCCCCCAGTGGCAGATCATCCACGTTTATTTGTGAGGAAAAAATTCATCTTGTTCATGTACTAATTGAAGAGGATGAATGATTAACATCAGAAAAAATAGCCAGCACTTCAGACATCTTAATTTGTTCAGCTTACACAATTCTGACTGGGAAATTAAAGTTGAGCAAACTTTCCACTCAATGGGTGCCTAAACCATTGCGTCCAGATCAGCTGCAGAGAAGAGAAGAACTATCAATGGAACTTTTAAATAAACAGGATCAATATCCTGAAGCTTTTCTTTGAAGAATTATAACAGGAAATGAAACATGGCTTTGCCAGTATGATCCTGAAGACAAAGCACAACCAAAGCAAAGGCTACCAAGAAGTGGAAGTGATCCAGTCGAAGCAAAAGCAGACCTGTCAAAAGCAAAGGTCATGGCAACAGTTTTTGGGATGCTCAAGGCATTTTGCTTGTTGACTCTCTGGAAGGCCAAAGAACAACAACATCTTCTTATTATGAGAGTGTTTTGAGAAAGTTAGCTAAAGCCTTAGTAGAAAAGTGCCTGGGAAATTTTCACCAGAGAGTCCTTCTCTACCATGACAATGCTCCTGCTCATTCCTCTCATCAAACAAGAGCAATTTCGTGAAAGTTCCGATAGTAAATCATTAGGCTTCCACTTTACAGTCTTGTTTTGGCTTCTTCTGGATTATTTTTGTTTCCTAGTCTTAAAAATATCTTTAAAGACTATCCGTTTTTCTTCAGTTAATAATGTAAAGAAGTCTGCATCAGCACGGTTAAATTCCCATGACCCTTTGTTCTTTACAGATGTATTAAATGGCTGGTATTATCACTTACAAAAGTGTCTTGAACTTAATGGAGCTTATGTTGAGAAATAAAGATTACATTTTTTGTTTTTATCATTTAATTTCATTTTTTCATGGACTTTTTGAAGTCCGCTCATATACCTGTGTACACAAGGGCTATCTGGAAAATATCCAGCCATGTAAATGTTC
>NW_012145967.1:3937155-3939162 GCF_000956105.1 Propithecus coquereli | reverse complement strand
ATTTTTAAGTATCTCTATTTCAGTTAATCATCATAAGAACCCAATGAGGTAGTCGTTATTATCCTAATATTCTAGATGAGGAAACTGATGTTCAAAGACATTAAGCAACTGTCTGAGGTCATGTAGGTAGTGGGTGTGGGAAGAAGGGTTTAAACGTGTATCTAACTGGATGCTATGTAGCCTTGCCTATTCATTGACCATGTCTCTAAAGGAGAATTTGTAATTAACATACAAGATGCACTTAAAATAATATCTCTAAAGAGCTTGGTGAAGCTTGGATATATTATGAGTCATAAGAACTAAAATACTTTCTCAGTGACCCCTTATACAGGGGATTGCAAACTCAGAAGCCCATGGCGTTCAGGCAGGAAATATAGAGGCATGAATTGGGCTCGGCGAAAGAAAATGGGAAACTGTAGGGCTTGGGGGAAACTGGAGCCTCCTGCCTTACTAACAACTACAAAATCGGTGCTTTTAAAAACACTCTGTGGTTCAATGAAACATTTCTGTAATCATTTGTTTATTATTAAGCACCCTAACTTTTCAAGTGATGAATGTACAGAATTATCATACGTATTTTCTCCATCATACATGTTAAAAAGTTAAGCCTCGGTTCAGAGCTTTGTATGTATATGAACTAGTTGGGACCAAATTGGTGAGAACACAGTATTATTATTTTTAAATTTAGCTTCAGCGCAGTTACACTAGATATATTAGGAGAGTGTCGTAAGACCTAACCTTGTGCTGGCTGACTTGGAGATGAGGCACATCATGCCGGGCTACACAGCCAGTCAGCCATGAAGTTTGCACCGAGGCTCAGGATGCAGGGGTCAGGATTGCTGATAGGAGCTTTCAAATCCAACACAGGAAAGGTGGAGATGCACGTCTGACTAGACAGAAGCCAGATAGGCTTTGGCAGCAAAGGACACACCAGGCCAGATATGGGAAGGTAGAGCAAATGTGTGCAATTTTCTGTGTAAAGAGTTCTAGCATGAATACTTACAAGGACATGTCAGCATCTTCACGAGATCAAAAAGATATCAGTCTGGTGAGATTATGACCTGATTCAGCCTCTGTGGAAAACAGTCTGGTGGTTCCTCCGAAGTTAAATACAGAGTTACTGTAAGACCCAGCAATTACATCCCTAGGTATAGGGTGCAGTTTGGATGTTTGGCCCCTCCAGATCTCATGTTGAAATTTGATTCCCGATGCTGGAGGTGGAGCCTGGCAGGAAGTGTTTGTGTCATGGGGCAGATCTCTCATGAATGGCTTGGTGCCATTCTCAAGAGTGAGTGAGTTCAAGAACTAATGAGTGAGTTCTCACTCTATGAGTTCAGGCAAGAGCTGGTTGTTTAAAAGAGCATGGCACCCTTCCCTGCTCCTTCTCTCCCATGTGACACACCAGCGCCCTCTTGGCCTTCCTCCATGAGTGGAAGCTTCCTGAAGCCCTCACCAGAAGCAGATGCTGGTGCCATGCTTCCTGTACAGCCTGCAGAACCGTGAGCCACATAAACCCATTCTCTTTATAAATTACCCAGCCTCAGATATTCTTCTATAGTGATGCAAATGGACCAAGACATTATGCTCCCCAAAGAATTAACAACTTGTACAGGAATGTTCATGTACAGCTCAAACAAAAACCTGAACAGGAATGTTCATAACAGCACTATTCACAATACCAAAGAGAGAGAGATGACCCTAATGTCCATTAATAGATGAATGAATAAACACAATGGGATGTATCCATACAATGGACGTTATGAAATGGAATATTATTTGGCCACAAAAAGATACAAAGTACCAATACCTACTGCAACATGAGGAACCTTGAAAACAACAGCTAAGTAAAAGAAGCCAGCCATAAAAGACCACATGTTGTATTTCTTTTATATGAACTGTCCAGAATTGTGCCTAAGCTATAGAGATGGAAAGTAGATTAGTGGTTGCTTAGGGCTGGGGAGGATGGGGGAGTAGGAGGTTATAGCTGAAAGGCATGGGGTTTCTCTT
>NW_012145967.1:3934433-3936835 GCF_000956105.1 Propithecus coquereli | reverse complement strand
CTTCTGCCTGTGTCTTCTAATCTAAACCCTTAAGGCATCTTAGCAGCTAACAGGAGAGATAAGCAGCATTCTCTCTGTAATTGGCAAAGTTAGGGCACTCCATTTTCATTACAACTTTAAATCTGCCAAAACTCCCCTGCTGGCACAGAAACTCAGGACAAAACATCATCAGGAAGGATTTCATCCGAACCACCGGGTTGTCATTCGTCTCTTTCAGAGAGGGCCCAGCCTAGCCATTCAGAGCTGGAGCTACCAACTGGAAAATGATGGGGTTGGAGCTAGCGCTCATCCTTCCCACAAATGCTCCTTGTTCCTCAGGTCCTTTTGAGCATTGTCTTTTTTCCTGTTTCCAAGAATTATACCCAGAGCTTGGTTCAGTTGATATATTGAATGATTGATGATGTTTCCGGGCTGGCATGAAAACGGGCTGAGTGGATTCGGGTCTAACTACATGGCAAATGGCTCTTTTGAACATGTTTTAAGCTCTATTTCTTTTAAAAATACTATGAGACCCAAGAAATGTGAGACACTTGATGCCTGCTTTTTAAAAAATGGAATGTGGTCATTACAGCCTATGAAAAATGGGTTAAATAAAGAAGGAGGCTACACAGGAGGCCTGCGAGTCCAACTGCAACCCACAGTTCTAATATCTTGTTGCTTAGATTCCAAGTCCTGTGTGTAATTTTTTTTCCAGTCTTGGAGACCTTTAAATCCCCAGGGTTCCTACTCGGTTATATGCTGTGTGTTCTCTGAATTCCCCTGGCAGACATTTTCTCACATATTAGGAGGTTAAAAGGAATAGGGAAAAAACTCTCCAAAACATAAACCCCAAACTAAAGAACATAAGTAAGAAATGTTGAAGCCAGGAGCCTGGTTACCCTGGCAACTCAGGTTTGCCAAGTTCCCTCTCAGAGAGCTGGACCTCTGCTTCAGTTGGTTGCTTCTCGGATGGGCCTGGACCACCAGGTGTGTCGCTGGAGCCAAGCGCATTGAAAGGGAAAGCTGGATTTGGCGCGGTCCCTTCTCCTGGGAGCATCCTCTCCATGAGAGCTACTGATTCCTTTGTCTGGCTCCATCTCCAGCCCACATCCTTTCTGTGGGGAAGGGAGAGAAGGCCAGAAGCTTCTTGGCTATCGCAGCTGAGAAGAGGCTTGGGGAAAATGTGGGGAATTATCTGGTCTCTGCATGGAAAAGACTCTATAGGACCTTCGTAAGCAATTTTCTGTCTGCTGCTGATACTCTTCTCAACAAACATTTCTGGCATTTTGTCCCAGGGACAGGGAACCACACTACTTTTTGGGAATAAAAAACGGAGCAAATAGACCTTACCTTTAAGGTTCTTATGGTCTTACTGAAAAGCCATGGCATATTACGGGAGGAAGTGATCAGTGGAGGTGATATTTTTGCAAGTGCAGGAGAACACTAAGGGCAGGTGGCTGGACAGTCGGAGAAGGCAGAGCTAGAGCTGTGTGTGGGAGGAGAGCAGCAGGGACCAGGTGCTATGGGGCACACACTGGGAATAAGTCAGGGACATCAGTTGGAGTTCAATTCTGGGGCGCCTTGAAAGTAAGACTAAAGGATTAGTGAAGAGCCGCTGAAGGTGTTTCAGCGAACAAGTAGATTCATGAAGATAAGCTTTTTGGAAATTTCACCTGGATGGTAAACCCTGACAGAGAAAGATGTTGGAAGGAGAAGAACCAAAAAAAGGAAGCTCACATGATACTTGATTGGTTTGATTTTGTTTACTCCTCCCTGGAAGCTTGATTTCATCCTGGATGCTTCACAGGGAAGGTAGAACCATTCTCGAGCCGAGGTTTCCTTAGCTCCTTCAGGGAAGTTGGCTTCTGAGACCATTGGATAGGTTTTTGGTTTGCATGTCTCAAGACCCACCATCTATCTGTCAAAAGCTAATTTTCACATTTACTTAGACATTATTTATCTCAGAGAATGGAAGTTTGGTATTTTCCCTAGCAGGAAATGACATGTTTAACTCCTTTGAGCTGATCCTCCTCCCTAGCCATGCCAAGAGGCCTGGCTCCCACCAGGGGATACAGTCCTGTGCCCCCCAATAAATGTTTTTATTTCAACTGCTGTGATTGGCAGGAACAGCCAGGGCCCATCCCAGTGCACAGGTGGACACAGTAGATGCTACCACCAGACATATGGAACATATGACTGGCACCACTAGCTGTTCTTTTCTCTTACCACAGTTCCAATGATCTGAGCTGACATTCTGTATAATGTGGCTGCATGCCAGATATTACAATGGAAGGAAAACAGAGACATGGAGGGGTGAAGTATCACAACCAGGCAGGCAGAGGGTTTTCTTGTTTATCAAGGAATCAGTACTGGTACATCTCATTTTTTCCAAACTAAAACACATTGCTTTCAGATATATATAT
>NW_012145967.1:3932116-3934383 GCF_000956105.1 Propithecus coquereli | reverse complement strand
AGATCATTTTTCCTTGAATTTTTAGAAGTTCTTTGAACATATTTATAAACGCTGCTTTAAAATCTTTGTCTGCTAAAGCCAACAGCTGGATCATTTGATGGTACGTTTTTATTAACTAGTTTTTTTTTTTCTAGACTGTGGGTCATATTTTCCCATTTCTTTGCATATCGAGTTTAGCAGGCATTGTTGATGGTACATTGTAGAGACTGGTTCTGTAATCATTCTCTGAAAGTGATCATTTTTATTCTAGAAGGCAGTTCAATTACTGACTAATGGCCTTGAACTTACACAGACTTGAATTTATGCTTTATTGGGATAATTTGTGGAAAGGCCAAGGTATTTCCAAAATCCCTCTAACTTAGCAATACTCAACTCCCAAACTTTCTTCTGAGAACTTTATCAGTGCTTGCTTTTAGACTTTGTGGTCTAGCATGCCCTACTCTAGGACTTCTTCCTTACTTCCAAGGCATGACCTCTCTGGTGTCTCAGCTGGACTTCAAGAGAATTAACAAAATGTTGATGAAATCTTTCCGCTCAGGTGGGCCAAGGCTCCCCAGAACTGCTTTACCTTTAATATCTCTCTTCTATTACCAACCTATAGTATTTATTCTCTAGTAAACTTTGTCTAGTCTCACCCTGGATACATACAACCTAGCCTTTGGCCACAGACTTGTGGAAAACCCCTACGTAGACTCATGCCCTTCTCCCCTTGACTCCTCAGAAGTGCAGCTTCCTCCTCTCTGGGTCTTTGCCTTGCAGATCCCAGCCTCTTCCACTCCTCCAAGCTCCAAACTCTGCATCTTTAGCTCACTGTGTTATGATTGGACTCCAACTTGTGGTGCTAAGGTCAAAAAATTATCCATAAACAAAGATCTAAGGAAACTATGGGACTCCACTCATGACTGTCCCTTCTCTCAAAGACTGGAGTCTGGGACTGACTGTGGCCCAATGCCTGAAAACAATTGCTCCATATATTTCACTCTGTCACTATGGTTATTTAAGGCGGTAGAGCTAGTCCAATACCAATTAATATGTCTTATTCAGAAGAAGCAGTCTCATGCTCCATTTTGAATTGATCAATGCCTAAAGGTCCAGATCAAGTGTGTGGGAAAGGAAAATTAATTTGCCACTACCCTGGTCCCTGGAACATCATCTACAAGAGAGCTCCTGATACTTTGTCAGTCATTTTCTATTCAGTCTGAGTTTTTCTCTATTCATATGACATTAAGACTGAGAGCATGCTATTGTAATATTTTTTAGGAGTATGTGTGAAGTTCATCCTCGTGTTGAATGAACCTAGGAATAAACCCTGGTTTTCATATACTATATGGGCATTGCGCAGGTAGTTTCATGAGAATATTAGCATGAGAAAACAACAAAATAAACGAAACCATATTTCCTTGGTTCTAAGATGCACATTAATTGCCCCTCCTATTTTAATGATTCTAAAATGTAAATGTGTTTTACAACATAACTATAAATTTTCTTCTGTCTCCAAAGAAATCTAATCTAAACTTCATGATTTGTCTTAATACCAACGGAATTTATCATCAAGAAGATATTGGTAGGCATCTAGTAATTTGCACTCTATTCAGTTACTATTCCTTTTGGCCCCAAATTTTCAAATGATTTTTCATATAGTGTTAGTAGAAATTTCCTCCTTTCTTCCTTTCTTCACAGAAGATAAAACAATAGGAAATTGATTTTTTTTTAAACAGCAGTGGATTTAAAGAAGCCATCAGGAGAAATACACTGATTTCAAAGTAGCTGTGAGATGTTGAAATGCATCTGTAGGTAAAAGTCCGAGATCATCTTGTATAAATTTTATTAAATATAGGATAAAACATGATGATGACAGATGAAGGAGGATTAGGAGGCATCTTACCTGAGAATAGAAGAATGGACCTGAGGACTCTTGAGACCTGAAAACTTACTTTAAATTCTATAATTTCAATTCCAAATTTATGATCCTCTCATCAGATATTTTCTGATCAATATAGATTAGCTCAAATTAAGAGACAGTTTATTATGGAAGATTGATTATGGGCCTATTGTTCACCCACTATGGAACAGCATTTCCCATCACATTGCCATTTCTTGTTTAAGGAAAGAAATGCATCTCCTGTCTTGACATGTTTATCATTGTGTGCCTGAGATAATTATTTCTATGGACCCAGTTCAGGTCCTAAAACTGATAGATTATTATCATGTCCTCTGGAAACAGTGCATGCCGTATATGTGCAGCTATGTGTCAAAAGAAAAATACT
>NW_012145967.1:3929505-3931966 GCF_000956105.1 Propithecus coquereli | reverse complement strand
TTTATACTATTTTTTAGTGTTTGCTCTAAGGATAAAAATATGCACTCTTAACTTCTAAATCCCAGAGAAATGAAAATTTGTGTTCACATAAAAATCTATACACAAATGTTCATAACAACTTTATTTGTAATAACCTCAAACTGGAAACAGCCAAGATATCCTTCAATGGATGAATGGTTAAACAAACTATGGTACCTCCATACCATGGAAAACTATTCAGCATTATGAAAAGGCACAAATTATTGATACACGCAACCACTTGTGTGAATTTCCAGAGAATTATTCTGAGGGAAAAAAAGCCAGTTCCCAAAGGTTACATGCTGTATAATAACATTTACATAAATTTTTTAATGACAAAATTTTAGCAGTGGAGAATAGACTAATGGTTGCTAAAGATGAAAGAATGGGGGAAGGAACCTGAGTATGGTTTTAAAAAGGCAACAGGAAGAATCCTTGTGGTTAGCCTTGACTGTGGTGGTGAGAACACAAACTGACATGTGATAAAGTTGTATAGAACTAAATATACACACAACTGAGTATGAGCAAACCTGGGGAAATCTGAGTAGGATTGGTGGATTTTAGCAATGTCAGTATCCTGATTGTGATATTGTATTCTAGTTTTGTAATATGTTACCATTGTAGCAAATGAGTAAAGACTACGTGGGGTCTCTCTGCATTATTTCTTACAACTGTCTGCTAATCTACAATTATCTCAAAATTTCAATTAAAAATCTAATCAGAGTCAATATTATACCACATATCACTTCATATAATTCTCACTTACTATATCATTTCACAAATGAAATGGCTATCTAATGGCATAATTCCATTTTACCCACCCACCAACTTGTGCTATTATTTTACTATCTTCTGCTTATGCAGAAGTTATAAACCTATTGCACAACATTATATTTGCTTTAAATACACGTGGTCCTCACTTTACACAGTATGCACAAATTTTGGTTATTGAATTTATTTAATTAATAGCAGTCCTCTAATAACATGATTTGCATTTCAGTTAGCACAGTATATTAATTATGAGTTATTTTACAAGATACAAACTTTGCTATGAGCTCTGCAGCCCACAAATCATAATCTAAATGACAGATGCTCATCACGACCAGTGACCAATCTTGCTACTTCTTTCAAAGACTGTCTGCGATGATCTCACTCTGTGTTTGTTATTTAATCGCAGAGAGCAAAACATGTGGGTGTGTCACCTCTTTGTCTCCCAGTGACAAACCTACACTACATTTTACAGAAATAGATAATCAAATGAGGGGGTTGGCCATCAAAGACGGAAGTGAAGGAAAGAAATGAAAAGGAATAATGCTGGACATGAAATTTGAACAGGACATCTGTGGAGTCACAGAAGAAACACCTGATTATGGGAACGTTGACACTGCCACCATTCTCAATGTTCCTAATGTTTTAAATTACAGTATACTAAATAAATATCAACTGTACTATTTTTAAAATTTTGCTATACATTCATATAATCAACGTAAGAGAGTTAATATTTTGACAACAATTTTTAAAAGTCATGGAGCAATCATAACTTTTTCCATTGATGATTAAAATCACTTTGCCTAGCTTCAATGTGTCCATTTTTATGACCCCACACTACCACACAAAGTGAGGACTACCTATAGTCAGATGGATTTTTTAGGAAATGAGAAGAAAAAAAAAACAAAACCCTAGTATTCTATGTTTACTTAGAATTGAGTGTCCACCTGATGCCAAATCCTTATGTCGTATGTTTACTGGTGAAAAAGTTTTTCAGTGTTAGTTTACCTAGATATGTCTGTATTTCACCCTCAGTTTTGAAGAATATTTTCACTGGGTGTAGAACCTATGGAGAGTTCTAGGTTGAGGGTTGACTTTCCTTCAGAAATTTAAAGATGTTGTCCCATTGTTTTCTGGTTTCTGTTGTCTTGATAAATCAGAAATAAATCTGGTAGTCATAAATGATGTTTTTCTAAATGTAATATGGACTCCACTCCATCTCCCAATGCCCTGAGCTGTTTCAAGATTTTCTCTTTCTCACTGGTTTTTAGCAATTTTCCTCTCCGTATTTGTCCTGCTTGGGTTTGTCGAACTCTTGGATTTGAAAGTGATTTTTCATCAAGTTTAGGAAGTATTCAGTTATTGCATTTCTTCAAATATTTTTTTCTGCCCCATTTTCATTCTCTTTTCCTCTAGACACCTGTTATATGTATGCTGGACTGTTTGCACTTGACCTATGGATCCCTGAGGATTTGTTCATTTTTCTCCAATTACTTTTCCCCTCTTCTTAAAATTGAATACTTTCTATTGATAGCTTCTCAAGTTTATTGATCTTCTGTCATCTTCAATCTGCTGTTAAGCTTATCCAGTAATTTTTAAAAAAATAGCTATTGTACTTTTTCCTTATAGAATTTTCCTGTGGTTCCTTTTTTTTTTTTTTTAAATTATTTCTCTG
>NW_012145967.1:3876182-3917265 GCF_000956105.1 Propithecus coquereli | reverse complement strand
CATTCTCTTTATAAATTACCCAGCCTCAGATATTCTTCTATAGTGATGCAAATGGACCAAGACATTATGCTCCCCAAAGAATTAACAACTTGTACAGGAATGTTCATGTACAGCTCAAACAAAAACTTGAACAGGAATGTTCATAACAGCACTATTCACAATACCAAAGAGAGAGAGATGACCCTAATGTCCATTAATAGATGAATGGATAAACACAATGGGATGTATCCATACAATGGACCTTATGAAATGGAATATTATTTGGCCACAAAAAGATACAAAGTACCAATACCTACTGCAACATGAGGAACCTTGAAAACAACAGCTAAGTAAAAGAAGCCAGCCATAAAAGACCACATGTTGTATTTCTTTTATATGAACTGTCCAGAATTGTGCCTAAGCTATAGAGATGGAAAGTAGATTAGTGGTTGCTTAGGGCTGGGGAGGATGGGGGAGTAGGAGGTTATAGCTGAAAGGCATGGGGTTTCTCTTTGTGGTGATGAAAATGTTTGAAAATTGACTGTAATAATCATTGCACATACCTGTGAACACACCAAAAACCACTGAATTGTAAACTTTAAATGAGTGCATTGTATGGCAAGTGAATTAAATATCAATAAAGCTTTTTTTTAAAAAAAAAAGAAAGAAAAAAGACTGTGTCTCACTTTGACCTTGGTGAAATTCACTCTCACTTCCGGTAGTTCTGCATTTCTTGTTTCAGGCTTGTGTGCCACCAGTTGATTATGATAATGGCCTGTGCTTGGGTGGCACCTTCCTTTCAAGAATGTCAAGTAGTTTGCAAACACTAATTAAGCCTGTACTGTGGGCAGATTGGTAAACATTGTTTTACCTCTCACAAACATTCAAGCAAAGCTCCCTCAGGGATCCCTGCATTGATGCAACTGATCTAACCCACTTCCTCTGGCTGCTTGGCTCCAGGGCATTTTTAAGGAGGCGGGGAGGAAATCTGTGCTTACTGAATGTTTGTTATGTGTTTCCCATTGTCATAGGAACTCCTGTGAGCACTTCATGTCATTTAACTTCTCACATCAACTCAGGAAGTTTGAATTGCTGCCCCTATATGTCATTTGAGGAGGTTGAGACCCAGCAAAGTTGAGTGTACTAGTCAGGGTTCTTGGTTCCAAGCAATAGAAGTCAACTCCAATAGTCCAAGCAGCAAAGGGTTTATTGAAAGGACACATAACAGCACACACAGTCAATAGGAAGTTGGAGCACATGGCGGGGACTAAGTGGTACGAGGAAGCTGAGACCACAGAAGGTCATACCACGAGTACAACCACCGCCTGTGCCTGCCACAGGGTCCTGAAGGTGTTGCCAAGCCTGGGCACTCCGGGCCAATTCCCTGGAGTTGTGATTGAACTGCTGCCCCTGTGGTTAATCTCTGATCGTCTCCATATTTTGTTTCACTCCTTTAACAGTCAAAGTTCTAAGCTCATGCGTCCAATTTGCCAAACTACACCACTATACTCTATGGCCAAGGTGCAGAGAGAGGGAATGCCTCTCCAATTTACCTTTCCCAGGGGAGGGAGGACCTACCTCAGCCTCACCCAAAGTAGGTGAAGTTCAGATGCTGGGTGGCCAAAATGACACAGAAGACATAAACACAATTCTTCTAAAACTGGGGCTATTTCTATTGCATCATCCAGAGATCAAGCTTTATGTTACTTATATTTCACTCTGTAACAGAGGTAATGGCTTGAAAAAGGGTAAAATGTTTTATGAGCCATCCCTTTTAAACCCTCTTACCCTTTTTCCAAATTAAAACCTGCATCCCTGCCCATGACCAGAAATCAGAGGGCAGGGGAATGTCCCTTATTTTTTATACCACAGGAGATGGCTCAACGGAACTGTCCAGGCAGAGGTCATGAGATTGTCTTCACTGGAGATGCTACAGTTAAACAGCAATAGCCCAAAGCTGAAAACTCCTTTTAAAAGCTCTGGATTTCTGCTTATAGATAGGATGATTTTTTTTTTTTTAAGACAAGAGTCTGCCATCCTCCTCATTTGCTGGCAAATTAATAAACTTCTCTTCCTTCTCCTCAAACCACTTGTCCTTGTTCTTCTGATGTGGCCTTGGGGATAAGAGCTGAACTTTCAGTAACAACTCCAATGCACTTTACCTGCATCGAATAACTGCGCAAGGCGCTGGCCGACAATATGGAGAAAAGAGTTACTCCCTCTGTCTCAAACAACTTCAGGCCAGTGGGGGATAGGGGAAATGATGAAGGAAAAACACAATGAAAATATCGTGTGTTCTATGGAGGTATTTCCACCAAGAGATGGGGAGCTTCCAGGAAAGGCTCCTAACCCACACCTGAAGGAGTCAGGGGAGGTTTCCTGAAAGGAGGTGTATCCCAGTTTGTGGACTGACTTAAGTCTTAGCTTTTAACTAAATCTCTTCCCTATAGATTGTGTGTTTTTTTCTTTCCTATTAAGTATTTGCTGAAAACATAAATAACCATCTTAACCACTCGGCATTTAAATCAGTTAAATGAGAGTAGATTTATTACTCTTAGTGAAAAGGATTCTTATTATAGCAAGAATATTATACATGTCAGCAGAGATGGTTCCTGCTCATAGCGGCTTCATCAAGTTATCAGTGCCTCACCTTGAACCATTATTCATTCGACAGATATTCACTGTGCATCTCCTATGTCCCACGCCCAGTTCTAGACACTGAGGATGTACAATGAGTAAGAAAAAGTGCCCATGTATATCCTAGTGGGGAAGGCAGACAATAGACAAACACATATGCAATACATGTGTGATGTCAGGTACTGGTAAATGCTATGATGGAAAGTAAAGCAGGGTGAGGGGCTAAACGGCAGTAAGGTTGGATGCCTGCAGCTTTAGATAGAATGGTCAGAGCATAACTGAGCTGAGACTAGAAAGTATTTCTTATAGTTCAGCTAAGTGAGGAGGCCAGAGTTTGTTGCTTGGATGGAGGTTAGAAGGTGATGGGCATGGCAGTTTCTTTGACTGTGTCAGATCAAGAGTTTCTGAAAAAGTGGAAGGCTGTCTTTAAAAATAACTCCATCCAAACTTGGTGTTTGGGGAAAAAAAGTAAATAAAAATGACTCTGGCCACTTACTCATTGGTTACTCCAAGGCTGTGATGTCCGTGGTAGGCAGGCACACCTGGAAGCCAGAGTTAAATAATGACTGGGCTTAAGGTACAGAAAAATTCCAAGATTGGTTGATATTATTTGCAACATATGAACCTAAAGGGTAATAGACAAGATGACTAAAAAATGAAAAGTGTTTGGGTTGAACACCAGGGTCATCATTTTCTTGTCCCCAAATCAGGGTGGGTACAGTATGTTAGGCATTTAGAAGAGCACAAGACAAGCCTGTATATGCATGTGCGCATGCACATACGTGCACAGAAATATTTAAAACCGGCTTCAAGGACTACTGCAGAGGAGGCCTAAGACTGAGAGGCCTTGACTGATAAGTAGAAAAGAGGTAGACAAAGAAACTCAAGAAGCGTATTCCTGGTAAGGCTATAGCATGTGCAGAGGCTCTGAGGCAGTTGTGACCATGAGGGGCTGTCTGAGGAGTCTGGTTTGACAGGAGCGTAGAGTCAAGTAGGTGAGAAGTGAGAGATAATGTTGGAGAGGTAGGCACAGGCCAGGAGAGGAAGGCCTTTGTGCCAAGCTTAAGAACTTTACCCCGATGCCCAGCTCATGCTAGGCATAAATATTTGTTGGATCCATACAAATGTGAAGCCCTGGGACACCCCAACTAGCTTTAAGTGGAAGGGTGATGATATCATTAGATGGGTGTATTAAAAGGTTCAGTCTGACAGCAGGACGGAGACATTATTTGAAGTGAGGAAAGGTTGGAGTCAGGAACATTGGTCAGCCTGCAGACTACAGAAATCCAGACAAGAGGTGCAGGGGACTGAGCTGGACCAGTGAGGGACATGGAGAGAGGGGCAGATGCTCATTTTGCTCTGGTATTGGTGTCAGGCGTGCCCATGTACAGAGAATTAGGCCAAGAGTATCACCAAACTTATCCCGTTTATGGAAAACTCCTATGGAAAGTATCTTCTAGATCGGAGGTAATGTTTGTTCTTGATGCAAAGTTTGTGGAGCCCTAAAGTATATTAGTACATTCAGTAACAGGATTTTTTTAATAGATTATATTTAATTTGGTAAGTTTTCCTCCCAGGGGTGTATCTGAGGTAGGTATGCTGTAAGACTCAAGGATTTTCGGGTTCTCTGTTTGCTTTCTTATTAGTGTTGGATTGTAACGGAGGTTCCGTGGGACCACAGAGACATCCTAAGTACCTTCTTTTATATTATTGCCTCTCTGGGTCCTTCATCCTTAAGCAGCAGCATCCAGCCTCCCACCAAATCACTCCACCAACAGATCTCTGTCCTCTTGGAGGCAGAGATATTTCATTCCAAGCTCTGTTTCCTCTCATTGAAGCCACAGTTGGAGCATAACGGACAGTGATTTGCTGGTGTTAAATGTCCCAGTTCGTGCTGGCTGCCCTGTGTCTAGGTCCCAGCCGAGACCTAGGGCATAGTGTCCGAGGTGGGCATCCCACTGCCCTCCTTGCTGCGGTTGGGGATCGGCAAAGCTTATTGGTAGGGAGGAGAGTGGCTGGTCTCATCCTTAGGCTGACCAGGGTATGTATTGCACTGTATTTGGGACATTATAGAGTCAGAAGAATTCCAGACTAGGATCTCTGACCAAGAATGAAAACCCTCAGACTCAGTCTAGCTCAAAACCAGACTTAGAGTAACTTTGGCTTTGGGAACTCTTCCCTTCTTTCCTTTCTTCCGCGGATTGCGACCTATGATGTGCCAAACGCTGTTAAAGACCCTGGTGTGCAAAGGAAAACTCGATTCCTGCCCTAAAATTGCTCACAGTCTATTGGTAAAGAATGGTAAATAAACAGATGACTGAAATACAGTCAAATAAGAGCTATGGTAGAGATTTATCTTTTCACTTTTAGAAGGTTGTTTAAAAAAAAACAGAGGCTTGTAAATTTCACTTTAATTTCCTGTTCGAGAGTTTATGGATATATTTTAATGCTTCACCAACTCCACATCAAAAAAAAAAGTTACCTTAATTTTCTAGTCTATATTTCTCCGTAAGAGTCAATTGCCTACTCCAGAAAGTCATAAACGAAAGTGCCTACGAGGGCCGGGCAGGTGACATGAAGGCGTGGGTGGGGGGGCTGCGTGGGAGGGTGGAGAATGGGGAAACTGAGGAGCTCTTTATTCCAAAGGGGGCAGCTGCTACTCAGAGCAGGCAGATTGTTGCTGGGCAGAAATACACATCCAATGATGCCAGCTCTCATGGCTTTTTAAGAGAAACTGGGTTTTATGTGAAATCTTTGATTTTTAAATGTTAGCAACTAACTCAAATAATTATACAAAAAAAAAGACACAGTGCCAGTGAAACTCCTCCTGGGCAGGACTGTCCAGAGCAACGGCAGTTCGTGTTCTAAGAGGAAGGTTTGTATGAACGCCTGCAGATGAGTGTGAAGACCGTGGCAGGAACGCCTGGAGTTATCAAATAGCTCTCTCATCACTAAATAATGCCTTTGTTTTGGAAAGACAGAAAGGGAAACTCAAATACTTGTCATTTGTTTTCTTGTCTTTGTTATTGCAAAGCACATTGCAGTATTTGGAAGAAAAACAACTCAAATAAACAGCACTAGTTTTTCTGTGAAGCTAGAAATCCCCGAGCACACCCACTGGAGACTTGGGCTAGGTCTAACCATTTTCCTGCACCTCCTGACACAAGCCCAGTGAGCTGTCAAGCTCCAGATTCTCCTTTGCAGAAGCAAGTGGAAGGTCTGAGGACTCAGAGGCGTGGCTGTCCTTGGACAGGGAATCTGCTTGGACAGCAGCTCCACCTGACCTCCGGGTCCTTTGACCCTGAGACCCCGCCTCGCTCCTGCCCCATTCCCACACCCCATAGCACTGCTGGAAGACGCCTGTCGGGTAGAGGCGCTGTATTTAGTGCCATGCCCCTTCTGGGCCAGTTCCCTGAGTCCGGGCATCGCTGAATATTGCCGTGTCTGGCAGCTGCAGGCTGAGGGGGCAGACGGACGTGATCCCAGAATATTTGAAATACAGCTGATGTGACCTTCCTGGGAGGTGAGTGGGAGCAGCCTGGGCCACTGAGAGCAGTGGAGCCTCCCTAGAGGATGGGGTGGGGTGTGCAGGGTGAGCTTCTGCCCGGGGCCCCCTCCTTTGGCAGGCTGTGCTCTCCAGACTGCCGATGGGTGCCAGCTGCCCTTTTGCTGCCCACCAGCCAATGGCTATAAATACAGTCACATTTCCCACATACTGTATTTATGTTTCAGAAAATGTCTGCGTTGCATACGTAATGTAGGAGATATAATTATAATATTTCAAAACTGGCCAAATTTCGTGAAATATAAAATAACAGATGGCACCACATAATATTGGTGCGGTGCGCTTCATTTAAAGCATAACTGGGGCCTGAAAATATTCCCGTTTGGTGCAGGGTGGGGATGAGGGCATGTGTGTTGGGAGGAAGGGGGCGGAGTGGGTCCCCTTTCTTTGTCTTCTCCAAGCTTTTCTTCCCAAGGAAAGTGGCGTGACAGAGCTATCTGCTCCCAGGAGCCGCGAGTCTGGCCTTGCTGATCCAGCAACTGTTTGCAACCTGGTGTTGCCTTTAGCTGGAGAGAGGCAGTGTGACTTCTAACACTGTAGCTATGGCTCGGACGTTGCCGGCCCATCAGATGTTAGACCCCAGTTACACGGGTCGCACTGACCCCTCACAGGTGCCTGTTATTCATTAACCACCAAGAAGCTGTCGCTAAAATTCCAAACCTTTAGATACTTATTCTTTATCTCGGCAGCGGCAGTCACCCTGGATGTTCCTATGCGGGTGTGGGTTGTGCCACACGCAGCATTGGCAGGTGGTACTGGCTTTGTTCTGATCCATCGCTTGTTTCCCACCTTCATGCAAAGCCAACACAGTCTGAGACGTCACTGGTTCTCAACAGGTCCTTTGGACACTGGAGTTTAAGTGTGAAACTAGGAAGCCCTCAAAGGCACAAGCTCATCTAGAAGGAAGGTCAGATTAAGAGATACCCACACCACCTCTGCTGCTCAGATCTCCCAGACCAAACCTAAAGGCTCATTGATTCAGATAGATCAGGACTCGTATCACTGCTTACACATTCCACATTCTCCATGTGGTTGCATCCATCCCAATTGCCCTTCCCCTCTCACTGAAGAGCTCGTCCTGCTTAGCAATAAGTTTGCAAACCCTTAAATTGTTCATGAACGATATAGTCATTAAAAGCCACGAGTGCCAGTTCCTGGCTCTGCCGGCCTATGTGTGAAGTCTTTCCTAACTCAGCCTTTACCGGACCAAAGGGTAGCAGAATCAGCCCTACATGGGCTGCAATAATGGGCAGGTTGTCTGTATTTGTCCTTCTGAAGGGATCACCGCCCGTCACAGATAACCTGGGAACCTGGATGTGAGGAAATCGTTGATCTTTGGGCAGAACAACATTTAATGGACGGAGATAACAGATTTCAGCTTAATGTAAGGAAGAACATTCCAGCAATTTGCATAGTTCACAGATTAAAAAGAACTACCCGAAAAGGCAGTAAATTCCTCATCCATGGAGAAACCCAAGCGAACCAGGGGTGGGCACTGGGGGGGTGGTGATGTCGTAGGGGTCCAGGCCCTGCCTCTCAGGCTGAGGTCCCCAAACCAGCAGCCTCTGGGTGAGTTGTTCCAGGTGTATGTGTTTCATCTGAACATGGGACGGGTCGTGGCACTCGGACCCACTCAGTTCTTATTTGGAGAAACCACACACATGGAGGGCTTGAGGATACCCCTACCACATGTTCACTCAGATATGTTTTTAATATAGTGGAATTGGAAAGTTTTTCTTCTCTTGGCCAGCTGTCCACGCCTCTCCAACCTGCCGAGGGTGCTGAAAATCACACCGGCAGCCATTGCTTAGAGCATGGACATTGAAAGGCCCCATGAAAATGATAACATCTTAACTAGATACGGTAATGCTTTATGCCATCATTACCAATTAAGCTATTAATGTTAATTAGTGCATCAATTTGCTATCAGAGAGCAGGGCTGATCATCTTTGTATCCCCACTACTTAGCATGTTGCCTGACAAATATTATTATATAATTTATTTTCCAGTAGAGCTCTTTCCAGAAAAGGGTTTGAGGTAGCATCACCTGGTCCAATAAATACATGTTGAACTGGAATGGTTCAGACTCTCTGGGAGTCAGTCGAGGCACAGGAGGGTGGAAGGATTCCTGCAGGGAAATTTCTGAGGATGAGGAATCACAGGGAGCTGAGGACATGCAGGGGTGGCACCAGAGAGAGAGGGAGTACGTGGGTACTTCTTCCACAGGGTCCCCCGGGATCCCTCTGCTTCCCTGCCCCTTCCCTTTCTCACAGTAGACTCTAGAACGGGCATCCCGTGCCAAGGTTCATGAGCTCAGGTGTGATATAGTGCAATGGCTGAGGGTGTGGGCTCCAGGGCCAGAATACCTGCATTCCAGTCCTGGCTGTGTCTCTAACTAGTGTAGTAACACTAGCTGTGGGCGAGTTACCCAACCTTTTTAATCCTCTGAGTCTTTGCCTGCAAAACAGGGATAAAAGTAGGACCGGCCCATCTGGTTGCTGTGAAGATGAAATGATGTAACACACTGTGCTTTGAACAGTGCCCAGCACATATGAAGTGGCAAACAAATACTGAATGGCATTGCTGTTGCCATTGTTGTGGTTGTTATTGTTTTGCTAGGGCATGCTTCCCAAGCTACTGGAACTTGCTTTTGAATATAATCCTACATTTAGACTCAGAATTTCGTAGACCATTTTATGACTTCCTAGCACCACCTAAAGATATCTTCTGATCCTGCCTTCCTTTCTGGTGGACGTGTGTGCTCCTGGCTGTAAACGTCACCATTCTTTTGTAAATGCAAATAATTTCCCAGACAGCCTTCCTTAGTATAGGGGTAGGGAAGATCCACATTCTTGTGCAGGAAAGGGACAAGGCTAGAGGTATTTCCTTCAATCTTCAATGCCATATCATGGTTAAATGTGCTTTCCAAGAAAGTCTTCAGGCATGAGGATAAAGTACTAAAGATGGAATTAAGTTACCACCAAGCTCCTTACTCGTTCTGTAAGCAGAACTCTTCCCACATTCAAACAATGCTGCATGGAGGAAAAACCAGGTGGAAAGACTGAGGAGAACTCTTTTTTCTTAAAAAACAATTTTTTTTTTTTTCAGGAAGGTTAACTTGTTTAGTAAGGAGACACAAGGATGTCTAGGAGATTGTTTCATCTTCACATACGCTTGTGCTGGACTGCTTCGAAGGAGAGGGCTCCACGTCTCTCAGCTCTCTCTAAGAAACAAGAACCGTGGGTACAAGGACTTAGGTTCAGTGGCTCAGGCTGGGTGCACGGAGGACATTCACCACTTTCCCCACTCGGGTCCTTCTGTGCCAGGATTCAATCCAGGATACCATATTGCATTTAGTCATCGTGTCTCCTCAGTATCCTCTGGACTGTGTCCAACACAGAAATCCAATTTTGTCAACAGATACCAGCATCAGCCTGGGGGAGGGTGCTGCCTGTTTCTGCTACTTTACAATCACTACTGAGTTCCTACTATGTGAGACAAGTACAGACTATTAGATCCCTGCTCTAGGGAAGTTTATGAGCGGGAAATGGTTACAGATAGGTAAGGAAATAATTATTGCACCTTGTGATAGGTACCCTAACAGGAAGTAAGCCATGCACTATAATATCCCTGAAAAGAAGTGGATGACTCTTAATCATCCTTGCCAGGAAAGCACAATGACCCGATTCTTAGTTTCTGGTAGAGGGCTCATTGGGATGGACCGTGGTCAAATGAGTCAATTGAATTGGGATGTTCATTTATGTAAGAGATCGTGTTTCAACACAGTTCTGAAAGAAAAATCGCCGTGAGCATTGTTCCTGTGAATCCATGATCAGAAGAGAGTGGAGTGGGAGTTACACATGCAGAGCCCAGCTGTTCCAATCCAGCTGTGAAGTGCAGGCTGGGGGTTTCCTTGAGGCGGAGCTCTGGACTGGGGGCTGGAGAGATGAGTCACCACCCTGTCTTCCCCATCTTTTCATAGCTGAATTTCCGGAAAAGTTGTTTCCATGTGCTCATGCTGCCTCCATTCTTCACTTCCCACTTGAACCCCAACCCACAGAAGTCTGGCTTCTGCCCTCTTTTTTCTACAAAATAGTTTTTAGCAAGGCCTTTCATGACCTCCCTGACAATAAACCAAGAGAAGAGCGTTAAGAGTCGTCTCATCCAATTTCTTGGCAGCCACTCCCTCCTTCTCCAGACCCTCTCTTCCCTTGGGTTTGTAACACAGCCCATGCTTATCCTGCCTTCCCTCTCCTTCCCATGTCCCTGGATAGTCCTTCTTCTAGCCAGGCTTTGAGGCTCAGTTCTAGGTTCTCTTATTCCTGTGCATTTTCTCTGAGATTATCTCATCCATCGACATCTGCGGTGGCAGCAATTACTGCTGAGCTTAAAGGGCACAGTTAATAATTCCTCTCTCCCCACCAAGTTCCGAACCAACTGGAAAACACCAAGTCAAACAGGCATCAAACTATCAATTTTATTACTGGTAAGCCTGAATTGGAGAATGAATGCAGTCTTGATTCAAGTCCAAAAGGAGCTTCTTGTTCAACACCCTTCTTTCTCCCAGCTGGTCTTATTCACTCCGCCGCAGGCAGAATAATTTATCAACCGTAGCTGCAGCCCCGCAGGGACAGGGCGTGGCCGGGGGCTTCCCCTTACTGAGGACGAAGGCCCAGAAAGGAGAACACAAATGAACTATAGATAGTCCTTTTAAGGGGGAAAGGGCAGAGAGAAAGAGGGACAGGGACAGAGAGAGAGAGAGAGGGAAAGAGAGAGGCAAAGAGAACAAATGCCTGTGGGCAGAGAGTGGCAAGGCGTGAATCCAGCCCAGTGCAGGAACAAGGACTCAGGCATGTCAGACCTTTGTCATCTCTCTAATTAGTTAATCAATCTTACTCCTATGGTGGGAGCGGGGAGCAGTGAGAAGTCAAGCAAAGGCAGCAGCTTCTTCATAACGCTCTTCTTGAGAAGGCAAAAGTTTCTATTACACGAACCTGAAGAAACCCAGAGAGAGGGAAAAATTACTGCGCATGAGGAGACAGTTCACATGTGGTTGCCCTGAGGGGTGAGTTATTACCGTGCGCCAGTCTCTGAGTTAGTAGCTTCCTGTCTACTGCCCAGGATCTACTGTCAACTCTGGGTAGGTGGGTGGGGAGCATTAAAGAAACCAAGCACAGAGCGTTTCCGATCTCGCTGTCTGTAGGACGTGGACACGGGAGTAGAGCCCAGGCAGTTTGACTCTAGAACTCCTAGCTGCTGTTTGTCCTGCTTTCCCATCTGAGCCTGTAACTGTCCCTGCAACCAACTCTGAATCCAGTGTGCCCTTTCTCAGCTGTTGACACTATGTTCATGTAGAAACACAACAGGAACCAAGGTGAAAACTCTACTTCCCTTGCCCCCTTCTCCATCCAATCCTGTGAGTCGTATCTGCTAAGACCCTCTGCAGGCCATGCAGGGATGTCCACATCCATCGCCATCGAAGTCCTTCTCACTCACGGCTGGACTGTCGCAGTGCACTTCCAACTGGTCCCACCACACCCACGTCTTCTCCCTTCAGTCTGTTCTGCCCACTGCATCCAGAGTGGCCACGCACACCCCTACCCTCAGCTGAGAAACCACCACTAGCTCCTGCCACGCTTGGGATGTGGACAAGCTGCTGGGCAGAGCCTGCGGGTCTCTGTAGGACCTGGCCTCCCTGCTTCTCCGCCCTCACCTGCCCTGGCCACCTGGGCCTTCCTTCAGATCCCCGAATGGACTGTGGTCACTCCCCACATGTGCCGTGTCCTCTGCCTGTGACCTCTCTGTCCTAACCTAAATTATTTTTACTCATCCTTGAGATTTTAGATGAAACCACTCCTCCTCCCAGAAGCCTTCCCTGGCCTGGCAAACAGGGTCAAGCCTCCCATTTCTCCTCTCTTATTTATTTATTTATTTTTTTTGAGACAGAGTCTCACTGTGTTGCCCAGGCTAGAGTGCCGTGGCGTCATCCTAGCTCACAGCAACCTCAAACTCCTGGGCTCGAGCAATCCTCCTGCCTCAGCCTCCCGAGTAGCTGGGACTACAGGCATGCACCACCATGCCCGGCTAATTTTTTCTATATAGTTTTAGTTGTCCGATTAATTTCTTTCTATTTTTAGTAGAGACAGGGTCTCGCTCTTGTTCAGGCTGGTTTCGAACTCCTGAGCTCAAACAATCCGCCCGCCTCGGCCTCCCAGAGTGCTAGGATTACAGGCGTGAGCCACCGTGCCCAGCCATTTCTCCTCTCTTAATACAGTGCACCTCCATTCAGCGCAGTCGTCACAATTATAATTGACAACTGTGTGTGTGGTTACTTAACAAAAGTCTCTACCTCCCTCTAGATTTTAAACTCAAGAGGCTGAGGCCTCACCTGGTGGTGTTCTCTGCTGTATCTCGAGTGCCTAGTATAGTGTCTAGCACAGAATAGTTGCTCAATAAATCCTGACTGGCTGCTCTTACAAAGGTGGTGATGGCTAACATCATCGAGGATGTCTATGTGCCAGGCACCGCATAAGGTCATTCATTTCTCACAATGACATGAGGACATCGTTACTTTGCTTACCCGCATTTTACGGATGAGGAAACTGAGGATGGGAGAGACTAGGCACCCCGCCTGGAGATACCCAGAGCTCGATCCCAAATCCACGTCCGTTTGGGGCTTACTAGGCTCTGTGTCTCTGTGACACCGACTGCTCACCTATTTATTTAACAGCTTGAAAGAAGAATTCTTAGTTATTTACGAAACGGCCTAACCCCCACTCGCATGTATTTTAGATGTCAGCCTCACTTGACCGAGACAAAGCTTACGTGTGTTAAATGTATGTTCCCATATTTGTGATCTTTTAATGACTGGAACAGGACTATGAGAAAACCCGGGCAACCCAGAGCCAAGAATGAAGTGCTCTAGGGCATGCCGTGGGGAACACGGAGGACGAGCGTGGAGTGCAGGGAGGCGGGCAAGGAGGCTGAACGAGCAAATCAAGACATCAGGGAGGAGAGACTCTAAACTTAGGCTGAGAGAGCTGGAGGAGTCCTCATCGGTGGTGGCACTCGAGCCCACACTCCAGTAGGAAACTTCTCGTGGGCACGCAGGCCGCAGAAAGAGTGTGATGAAGAATTTCCGGAAGTGACATCCTGAGATGCAATCTGCTGGAGGTCACTGGGGAGTGTGGCGATGTTGTCTCCACCTGGAATGCAAGTGAGCCAGGAGAGCTCCAAGTGGGAACCTGCAGGATCAGCCTGAGATTGAGATTCGCCAGAAATCAATAAGCCAGGTTGTTGCTGGACCAGTAATGACAACAGCTTCCCTTTATTGAGCTTGCAAGCACTTTCCAGACTTTTTCTGCAGGATGAATACTCCTATCTCAATTCATCAGGTAAGGAAATAGAGACTCAGAGAGGGTAGGGCACCTGTCTAAGGTTGCATAGCTGAATTCCAGTTGGGGCCTATCTGATCCTAAAGTCTTCACTATCGCATTCTGCCTCCTTGAGAATGGTTTTGTGGCTGACGCTGCAAAAGTGATTTTGTAGAAACCTGGATGTTCACTCATTTATTCATAGAATTCATGCATTCATCCCACACATATTAGGAAATACCTCCTGGAGACTGAAGTTGGGGTATAGAACAGCAGTGTGGATGCAAAAAGCAAAAGTGGTGATCATCCTAACAACGAGGGGTTCCTGTTGCCCAGTGTCCCCAGTGGGTATGATGTCATGGACTGTGGTGTTTCTCCCAGAAGACTTGCTCAAGGCAAAGAGCCTGCACCAGGTCAGAAACCTGCAGAAGGTCGGGAAGATGCACAAAGCAAGGAGGCTGCGCAAGGTGAGGAGCCTGCACAAGGAAAAAGGCCTGCACCGGGCAAGAAAGTTGCATAACGTAAGGAACCTTCACGAGGCCATGGACCTGCATAAGGCAAAGAACCTGCACAAGGCAGGGGCCTGTTGTGCTCCCTTTTCACTCTCGGCTGATCCGAGCACGTGCGATGCCGTGTACGTAATCACCAGATGATGTTTCCACGTCTGCGTTACATGGAAACTCTCAAGGACTCTTCACACGAATTAGTCCCTTGCAGTCCTGGCTGCTCCCTGGCCTCCTGGGGAGGAGGGGCTGCGCTTGCCGGCACGGCTTCTTGCTTCCAAACGCCTCGTTCTCCCAGCGCCAAAATCGATACCCGGTCCTGCCGGCTCTCATTCTGTGGAACCGGCTGCTTCTGTACCCTCCCTCACCCTCCTTCTCTCTTTTCTCTCCATCCTTGTGGGCCACAGGGCCTTTTCTTTATACCATCATTCAAATTTGACAGTCTCTCCCACAAAATTTGTACTTAAGAAGGAGGCGATGAAGCATCATGGAAAATGAGGTAAGGATATTTGGGGTGGTTGTTTTAAAAACACGTTTCTCTCCTTCTTGAATACGCCACTGAAGCATTTTACTCTTTCATTTTGCATTCCTGTCCTGGAAAAAACGTCTCAGTGTCACGAAGGAAACCCCTCTAGGGACTTCCTCTTTCCTCCAGCTATTACTAAAGCCCCTGGCCTGCTCTGGAAGAGAGACCCACATTGTTCTTTCCTGTTCTGCTGGCCCCTCTACCCGCAGGTGCCTACGAAGGTCACACATGGCTTTCCACCTGCTCCTCTTTTTCCAAGCTTCCTGGAATGTGAACAGCCCTCTTGGGAGGCTGGCATTATCTGCAACTGATTAGAGAAATGTAATGACAGCTTCATGGTCAGCAAGCTGAGATATCCAGACGGGTAACACTGAGCCCTTGCAAAATGACCTCTTCGCTATTTCTCTTACTTGGGGGGAGGAAGTTGCATAATTTCTAAACTTCTGGTGGTATTTTCTTGGGTCAGGATAAAGATATTCTCTGTGCTTTAGCTTATAATAAATAATGGGGGTGTCTACACCCCAGGAACAGGGGAGGCCTGAGGAGGGGGGGTTATGTAAATGGATGAAGAGGACCCCACAGGGCTGCAGTAGCATGAAGGTACTTCCCTGTCTAAAGGGGTAACGAGACCTCCAGATGATTTTTGCTCAGATGGAATGAAGAATCAGCATGGCCAGGTCTTCTGATTTTTCACGAAAAACTAAGAATCTGGATGAGCAGATGTTTAAATACTGTCAACACGCTTCGTTAAAAAAATACTACTGGACATAGAGAACTTGTCAGAGAGTCAAATCGGGCCCTCAGGCTGCCAGTTTGCAACCCGGACGTACACTGCTCCGCACGACAGACATTGGAAGCGTGGGTATGGGTCGTGAGCCTGCTTCCCTGGGAGGTGGCTGGAGAGATTACCGAAGCCTTTAATGAAAGCACCAGTGGAAGAAATGTTTCCTCTTTGCTGTCAGAGACCAGAGTGCAGGAGCCGTGAGTTCTTGATGCTGAAGGTGGTCAGAGGTTGTGGCCTGGAAGATGCAGAGGGAAGTGCGCCCTTTGGCACGGCTGGCCCCGCTGCTACCCGTGTGACTGGCTCTGTCCTCCTCAGCGTGAACCCTGGCACCTGTGGGTCCTGGCAAAAGGCTCCACTAATCGAGTTCCACCTAACAGTGCTGTCAGGCTGGGGTGGGGACGGGGGTGGCCTACGGCTGTACTCTCGTACGTTGTTCACCCAGGAACATTCAGGACTGGTCGTGTTAGTGGGTTCCAGGGCTGAGCTGTGACGGCAGGTGGCTTCTAAAGGGACACATGGTAATGACATTCAGTGAGTTCCTAAGTGAGCCTGAGGTGTCTGGGGTAGCGGAGGCCATTTTTTGTGTGGATTTCGCTGTGACAACTGACCCCCCTGACCTCCTGTTTCAGTATTTTGCCACAATATTAATGAAGTTTTTTTCTCCAGCTGCACATTTTGGATAAGAATATATGCAGTTAAGTAGGCTCTGGAAATATTAATGTCAGGCAACAAGAGATTCATCTGGAAAAGAGGCTGAGGGTCATTGAAATGTGTCGACTTAATCATCCTCCTTGCTCCAGGGTTGCGAGGGCCAGAGGCCCAATTTTCCTGGCAAATTCAAAAACCTTTGTTGGCGGCGGAAGTAATGAGAGACCCGTGTAGTTTGTGTTAAAGATAACAAAAGGAACACAAGTCCATTCAACACTCTGCTCCAAGCTCTACCAGAACAAAGTCCAGGAAACCTTCTCCTCGCACTCTGAATTCTCATTTTACATCAGCGCCTGTGTTCCAGGCGTAACAAAGATTTGGGAGAGCATTGTTCATTCCAGGGAGTACCCAGCATGCCCCACTCAGGAACTCAGTAAAGAAGCAAAAAAGCCAAAAAAGCTTTTTTCACAACTTCCCCTCGTGAGAATTGTAGTTCAATAGTATAGACTTCTGAGCAGGGGCGTCTTCAGGTTAACATCCTAACTTGCAGGTCTTTAGTTTAACTGAACTTTGGAGGCCTCAGAGACTCTTACATCCTTCAAGGAAATATTGAAAACAGAAGCAAGTGTGTCAAACACAGGTACCTAGTGAAGCCTGAAGAATCTAATTTTGCAGGAGGGCATCTTCCCATAAGCTGCAGTTCTGTTGTGAAGCAAGGCGACTCTCGACTGAGGAGGGAATCAGATTCATTTCGGTCCTGAGCCAGCCACCATTTCCAGTCAAACAGATGTAGCTTAAGTTTGTTTTTTTTCTCTGTCATTACTGCTCGGTCCAGTGTGCATGTGGGGACTGAACCAGAGCAGGGATTATTTAAAATACCATGCTGGCCGATTTCATTTAAATGGCACTAGTATCTTTGGCTAATAGTCAGTGCATTCTTAGGGAAACACACAGATTTTGCTGGGCCTGGAGGATTTCGTATCAGCAACCACAACAATAACATGGTGCACTGGCACAACCGACCGTTCATACCTCTCCAATGGCTGTTACATCTGTCACTTGGTTTGCTCTTCCTTCCTCTGGGGAATGTGGAATACTGCATGCGGGCCAGTCTCCACCTTCTACGGGGCTCAACCTTCTGTGTGGACTCAGCTTCTCTTTGTGCACAATGGGTGCCCGGTAACAGTTACTGATTGAATGCCCAGTAAAGATTACTTGAAAATAAGCTAGAATGGTCCAAGATTAGATGCTGACTTAATTTTCCATATAGATAGATGCATATTAAGTTGAAGTAATAAACTCTTTGATTCCTTGGCCACTTTTTTTTTATTTATTTATTATTCCAGGGTTTTGTGAGGGTACAAACATTATAGTTACACTTTATGTCTTTGCCTCACCCAAATGCGGGTTAAAGGCATGCCCTTCCCTCCCTTTAGTGCTCCCCGTGTCCTTTAGTTGTAGATTTGCCCCCCCATTCCCCTAATCCCTAGAGAGTATTTCTGCCATGTGATCAACCTAGTGTTGATCAGTTAGTACCAATTTGATGGTGAGTACAAATGGATCCCGTTCTTCTGCTCTTTTGGTGCCCCACTTTGGATAATGGGCTTAAGTTTAATCCAGGAAAGTATAAGAGGTGCTAGATCACTGTCGTTTCTTATAATTGAGTAATATTCCATTGTAAACATATACCAAATTTTAATAATCCACTCATCGATTGACGGGCACTTGGGTTGTTTCCACATTCTTGCAATAGTGAATTGTGCTGCCATAAACATTCGGGTGCAGATGTCTTTATCGTAGAATGTTTTGTGCTCTTTTGGGTAGATGCCTAATAGTGCTATTGCTGGATCGAATGGTATTTCTATTTTTAGCTCTCTGAGGTATCTCCAAATTCTTTTCCACAGAGGTTGCACTAATTTGCAGTCCCACCAGCAGTGTAGAAATGTTCCTGTCTCTCCACATCCTCGCCAACATTTGTTGTTTTGTGTTTTTTTGATAGAGGCCTTGGCCACTTTCACTAATCCACAAAGGGTTAGCTCTGGGCCCCAAAGATGCCAGGGACAAGGCAGAGCCTGTCCTCCATCTCTGTGCAGCTTTGGAATGGATTCCGGGCATAATCCTTTTAAAGACTTGTGCATTCTCCGTGCGCTATATGTTGGTGTCTGGAAGGAGAAGAATGTGGAATGAAGTACCTCACCACTAGAAAATGTCAGAATCTGGATCATAACCTAGGTGGGTGATCCCTACTTGCATGCCTTTTAATTACTTGAGCTTTATTTTAAAATTGGTAAAAGCAGCTAGCACAACCATTGAAGTCACTGTCATGTAGTCTCTGGGGCCAGCCTTTGCTGACAACAAGGTCTCCTGCCTCTCCTGAGCTCCCATCCTGCAAGAAAACTTATTTTGGTCTGGAGCCCCACACAAAGGGTCAGTGTCAGCAATCCGTGAAGGCCAGAGGGGAGGAGGGCTGAAGCTGGAGCTCTTCCCTCCCAGCGGAGGGCCCTGGGCCTGGGCTGGGTGGAAGCGAGGCAGCAGCTGGTGTGATGAAGAGGCTGGAGCATTTGGGAGGCAGAAAGAGACGAAGCAGTTAAAATTCTCTGCCATTGCTTAAGCATGTCCCCCTGGAAGCCTCAAAGTCAGGGAATGTGTGACTGTGTGTTTTTCTTTTTCTTTACTCCCCCACCCCCCTTTCTCTTTTTCTTCTACCAAATGCAAATCAATAGATGTGTATTCACAGTCTAACAAGATGTCAAGGAGAGAAGAGTAGCCTTTTCATTGAGAGAAGGGTGGGGAGAGGCCCCTGCATGCAGGGAGGAGAGGACAGGAAATAGGAGGGGAGACTGCAAGAGAGAGAGGGAGACCAATCCAGTGACAAGACAGCGGGTGGCGCTCTGGGCAGCGGTCTGGAGCGGACGCTGGCCGTGCCTGCTCACTACGTGTGGTGGTGTGGTGTGGCGTCTTTCTTGCTCTTTCTTCCTGCTCTTCACCTCAAGGAAGGGGTAATAACTCCCCCACATTGTATAAGACATTTCGACTCTTGCTTGAGAGACGTTCTGGGGGAAAAAATTGCATACAAAAGTGAAAATCTGGTGCCACTTTCTTCAATACTTAGTTAAAATTGGATCAGGCATATCTAAGCAAAAGGCTTTGTGATGTTGTGAGCTGTGAGTGAACCAGGGTGATGCTGATGTGATTAGCAGCAGCAACAATAACGATCGAAAGGGGCGTTAGTTGTTGGGGCTGGCTGATAGGAAAGGACTAAGTGTCGGCTACATGCGTTCTAGACCTGGCTTCCACCTTGATTTGCTATGATTCGGGGCATATCTTTTCATCTCATTTCTGCCTTATTTCTCTGTCTGGGAAGTGGGGTTAATTAAGCCCCCCTGTATGTCACTTCACATAGTGGTGAAGCGAATAAATGACATTACAAATGTGCAAGTCTCCGAGGTGCCCACGAGCAGGGGTAGCTCATATTTCAGTGGCTCCCATTCATGCAGGACTTTAGCTTTGTCCTGGAAGCATAGCCTGATCTTCCAGGTGTTTTGAGAATGATGTTTGTCATCCTTTCTACTTTGCAGCCGCTAAGTGTACCCACTAGATGCAGTTACCACTGGGGGGCTGACCGGCAGTGTCTCCTCTAATCTCACAAAAATGATAACAAAGGGCTAAAAAGGGGGCAAAAAAAAAAAAAAGGAAGAGGAATCAAAAATGGGTGGGAGATGGAATTTTTCTTGAGGGGGAAAAAGCATGAGTAGCAACTGATTTAGTAAGGAAAGCTGAAATTTATGAGTCCTCAGAGGGAATGGCAGATGGGACTATGCAGGTTTCTACCACGAAAGCCAGGACAGACTAGGTTTGAGAGGTACAGGGTACCTTGCGAGACAGAAATGGGAGCGCTGGAAACAGTGGATCGGTTGTATGGATTAGACACTCCCCACCCCCAGAGCTCTCTACTGCTCCCATTTTAGCATGGACCAGAAGTTTATTTTTTGAGGAATTAAGAAGAGAGGCTCCAGTCTCAGCTGCAGCAGAGAGTTGAGGAGTCCTGTTGAAAACAGAGAGGTTGGCAGTCTCCATCCTGGATGGCAGAACCCCGTGGGTCCTCCTCCTGCATGGCGGAAGCCAGAATTTTACCCTCCTGGCAAGAGAATGAAGGACTCTGGAGAAGCTGGTTTGGCAAAGATCCCAGGGCCCGCCCCTTGCCTGATGATCTGTAAAGGGTCTGCCAGTAGATAAACTCCACAGATGAACACAGAGATACCAGTCGGTCTGTAAATGCTTTTCTCTTAAATATAAAAGGAAGACAGAAGATCACCAGACAGTTGAGGAAGCTTTCCTACATAAAAGCCAAAGATGAATGTAACTGAGAGGGAAAAACAGAAAACAGAGGACTCTGAGGAAATGGAGTCTGTAATGGAAGTAAAAGGAGACTTCCAAAGCCTTAATTAGTATCCTCAGAAAAATATAAGAGATACCGTGACCACGGAACAAGAATAGGGCAATATAAAAAAAAATCAGACAACAGGGAAGACCACTTGAAATTAATAATTTGATAGTACAATTTTTTTAAAAGTCAATAGAAGAAGTTAAAGTCAAGGACATCTTGATGAAAAAGGGATGAGAAAAAAATATATAAAAAATCTGGATGCTCTAATATCCTTTTAATATGAATTCTACAAACAAAGGACAAATAAAATAGAGGAAAGAAACATTTCAAAGACAAACATTTGAAATACAAAAAAAATTTATAAATTTCCAGAGTCGAAGGACATGAAATTTTCCATATTGAAAGAGTTTATTGAGTGCCTGACACCATGAAAGGAAACAGATCTACGGTAAGAAATACCTTTATGAAATTTGGGGAAGCCATGGAAGAAGAGAACACCCTAAATGTTTACTGAGAGAAAATAATACCTTTTCACATACAAAGAAACTTAAATTGACATTCATCAGACTTTTCTATAGCAACGCTTAAACTTAGAAGAAAATGGAGACATGGCTTCAAGATTTGGGGACAATATTCATTTTCAAGCTAGAACTTGATTTGCAGCAAACTAGCTATATATAAGTTGTGTGAGGTAAGAGTAAAGCCATTTTCAAATATGCAAGGTCCTCTCAAATGACCGCCTGTGTATACTTTCTCAGCATTGATAAAAAGAGGTGTTGCATTAAAACAACAAGGAAGTTCACCAAGAAAGAAGAATACCTAGATCCAAAAAACAAGGGAAAAACACAGGCCATTGCACACTTTTAGTAAAGGGAGGTCCCAGGTAATAGCTGTAGCTCAGGGTGAAGGATGGTTCTAGGGAATGCCTTTAAAAGATGATACTAATAGATTACTCAGTTTATTCAACTGTACTGAGAGAAATTTTAGATTTTTGCAGGAAGTTTGGGGATATTTAATGGGAGGTCCATAGAAAATTAAGCAAATGAAACAAAAAGGCAAATACTATCTCCAGGAAAAGCAAAAAGTTACATGAGAAAGACAATAGTTTAAGAATCATAACAATGTCAATGCCAAGTATCGATGGAATCCAATATTGTACCATTATTTACACTGAGTTAATGGAGGGAGAAGAGATGTGAGGTTGGTGGTGAATGGGCTAAATCCTCATCTTCTGTAGCAGGGAGTCAATAGATATTTTAAAAATTATTAAATCAAGAAATGAAAGAATAAGCACATCTTTAAAAGAAATAAGGAAACAAATACTGTAAGAAACAACCAGAAGAGTTGGAAATAGCTGCTTCTGTGGAGTGGGATTTGGAGTGTTGTTTTCAATCTTAACCATTTAGTACTAGTGACTCAATAAACCTTGTAATATATTACTATGATTAGGTTTTTAAATTTTAAAAAATGTATGACGTTGACATCTGAGTAGTAAATCTTGCAATGACTTCATGTAAGTGTATGAAAGATCTTTGAGGGAGGATGGAAAGAATTTGGTCTTTGAAATAAGACAGCTGTGAATGAACCTCAGCTCTGCCAGCGCTCTCTGTGGCCTTGGGGATATCCCAGTTGACATGTCTGTAGAGTGTGTGTTGTAACATCTACTTTGTGGAAGAGATTGGTGTGAAGAGAAGCCATGGTGTGTGTAAGCCACCTCACAGGAAAATTGGCACGCGGTGGGTGTTTCATAAATGGTAGTTATTGTTAAAACTATTGTCAAAATCACAAGGGGGTTTCAGTCTAGGTCCAGTTGCTCAGTGTACAAAAATCCAAATAGTGAGTCAATGAGGATTTCCAGGGAAGAAAGAATTTTTTTTTTTATTTCAGCATATGATGGGGATACAAATGTTTAGGTTACATATATTGCCCTTGGTTTCACTGATCAATACCTAAGTGCACATATAGGAATAACATTTATTGGGTGTCGGGCAGATGGGAGGGGGGAGGAGGGGATGGGTATATACATACATAATGGGTGCCATGAGCACAGTCTGGGGGATGGACACGCTTGAAATTTTTTAATACAACGGAGTTGGGAGGAGCTGCCTCAAGTGGGTCTCTCTTGGGCTTTTAAAGGAGGGGCCACGTGCCTTGGGGCAGGTCGTGGTGTAACTAACAAGGGGCTACATGCACTGGGGGCAGGTTGTGGGGGATGGCGAATCTTGGCTTTAGGAAGTCTGCCCAGGGGCCTTCAGAATCTCAGCTCCTTTGTCTTGCAGAAAATCCACCATTTCTGGGAATCAACTCAAATGTCAAGTAGTTAGTTAAGGGAGAAAATTATAAAAAAATCATATAGGGGTCATTGAAATTTGTTCATAGAGCCAGTTACAGTATCTTGGGCATGACTGAGATATTTTGTGAACATATTAAAAGTTCGGGAAAGTATCAGAAATAGATTAAGACCTGAGTCCAGAGGTAGGAGTGACTCATTGTAAGTGAGTCTCTGCCTTCAGAAGAAGAGCTCACTCTTCTTTCCAGTCATAAGCCAGTCATTTAATAAATTATTGCTCCTTTGAACTCAATGGCACCTGTGTGATTTAAAGGACTTAATGTGCCTCCCAGAGTCTTTAACTTGCTCTTCGGGAATCGCTTACAGCCTGGGAGGCTCCAGTTCATTTTGGAATATTGAGAAATAAGTGGCGGAGTCAGATTTTAATCTGTAAGGTTTTATCGTCTTCCCTTTTTTATTTTTTGCAGGTAAAAAATCCCAGTGTTTCAATATCTAAAATTTCATCCTTTCTGTCCCATCGCCGGGCTCCAAGTGCACTAATCCATCATTTTAACGTTATTTACTGTAGAGTTAATTTCAGTAAAAGGTTGGGTGAACGTGAATTGCACCAAAGAACTTTTAGTGTCTACACAGGTCCAGTCCCTGATCTGGGCTTTCGCACTCGATGTTTTTTTTCTGCCAGGAACAATCTCAGCTTTCCCTCCTCGGGGAAGGCTCTTGCTGGGATCCCAGCACAGAAGTCACCTCCTCAGGGCAGTCTCCACGCACTGTGCCCTCCCCAGGTGTGTTAGTTGTGTTTCCTGATTTCCTATCAACCTGTACTTTTTCTACACGCACTTGCCACAAACATCATTGATTATGTGATTAACGGTGTCATGTTTGTCTCCTCCACTACTCTGTGAATTTTGGATGGATGAGGACAGTCTTATCTTGCTTCACGTCACATCTCTCGTGTATCACACATAGTAGGTATGCACCTGGCCGACAGTAGATTCACAATAAATACTTAGTTCATGAATGAATGAGTATGTGAAGTACTAAAAGGTAATCACTTCGTTCATGCACTCCTCTGTATAAAAAAGAAACAAAATATGGATCAGGATCAGAGAGAGTCCCCGTACCCTTGTCCAAGGTCGCACAGCTAGTAGGGCAAGAGGCAGGACTGGGTCCCAGGCTTCTCTGATGACAGGAGCAGCTCTGGTGGCAGGGGGACCCGCCCTGACCCGGCATTCCCATTTCCCTTCTGCCTCTAAGAAGCTGTGGGAGGAACGGAGTCCAGGCAGAAGGACAAGTGTGACAATCAGCTCCTCGCACAATTGCCCAGTCTCGGTTGGTTTGTTCCCCTACCTTATAGCTATTTAAACACAGTTTTGATGATTTTGTTTGCTTTGGAGGAAGAAAAAAAAGATTCAAAGAAGGTATAAAATTGCATATTATTTACCCCAGAGAAGAGAACAGTCCCTCTAGTAAATAGGCATTGAAGCATTTTTATTTGTATTTGTATTTTTTTAAGATGTTTAAATAGACCCAGTAGACCGTAATATCTCTTTTCAGAGTTGGTGCCATCTATTGATTAAATATGCATTATACATTTCTTCTTCTACTTTTTTTTAAATAAAAGAGACATATGTTTTAATCATATAATAGACCGAGAAGAATTATCAGCGAAAATACATATTTATGTGTTTTCTTAAGAAAGATTTTATTAGGCATACAAATTTTTAAAAATAAAATATTTCCTGATATACATTTAAGTTTGTTAAATGTGAATTTAATTAAGAGGTTCAGGAGGTATGTGTGCGTGTGTGTGTGTGTGTGTATTAGGAAAAAGGTTGGCAGAATAAATGGGTGTTTTCGAAACAAAAATATAGCTGTCAGGGAAAAGTGAAAGAACATAAACTTTGAAGTAAGAAAGACTTAGGTTTCTCTGATACTTATGAATCTTGGAAGAGGGACTTGGAACTTTCTATAACCTGGTGTATTTCTCCATCTGTGAAATGGGCTGGCAGTAAGAGCCCAGCGGGAATTAGGGGAAAATCTCCATGAAATTCCTGGATTGAGACTGGCCCAATAAACGTTAGGTAACAGTTTGGTTTTATACATTTTAGGGAGACAAAAATTCCACGTAAAGTCATAAATCAATACATGTAAGGTGTACGTTGGTTTGGCCTGAGAAGGCGGGATATCTCAAAGCAGGGACAGGGGCCTTAAAGGTTGTAAGTGGGTTCAGAGATTTTTTTGCTTTGTAATTAGTTAACAAAATAAAATTTTGTCTAAAGGCTCGGAATGTTTTAAGTTAAGGAAGTCTGTTAATTAGAGACAAGCCACTGCATACTGACTCAGGTGATGTCTTAAGCAAATCGATGGCCTGCAGGCGTGATTTAATTTTTGTCCTGCACTGTTGTAGGTCCTGTTAATAATTTAGTATTTTATTGTCACGAAGAGTCAGTCTTATGATCTCTATTTTACCATTAATGCTGGTCAATTGTGTCTAAACTCCAAAAGCGAGGAGGTATAAGTAGGCACATCCGATCTCCCTTTTCTTCATGGCTGGGAACTCATTTTTAATGTTTTTCTGTGGTCCCCTAATTCAAGAGGGGGTCTGTTTAGTTAGCAGGATGGCTTAGGATTTTATTTTTAGTTTACATGGATATTCAATGAAATGATAGTGCTCAATATTATAATTTCTTTTTAAGGAGGTTTTCACTTTGGAAACAGAAAAACCCGGGTTTGGATTTTGGCTGTGTTGCTAACTCGCTGTGTGACCTAACCTAAATTACCTAACCTCTCTGAATCTCGGTTTCTCCATCTCTGAAAAATGCATAAGTACACCTTCTTGGAGGAGAAGGCTAGGGATTGTGATGATATTTTTAAAAACCTTAGGCCTGACTGTGAGTACATGGTGTCTGTGATTCACATGATGCCATCGGTCACCGAGTCCTGCTGACGCTTCCACGTTTCACACACGGCCTCCTTCTTTTCCTCTTCCACTGCCGCCTCCCGGTTCTGAATCTATCAAACCTGGGCCATACCTCCTAACAAGTATGCTTGCCTCCATCCATCCTGTACACTTCACCCAAATTAATTTCCATAAATTAACTCCCCCTCATTCGTAGCACTCCCTTGCTCAAAAAGAAATTAACTTTTCCCAGCAGCAATAGGGAATTTCCGAATCACTGGCCTAGGATCCAAGGTCCTTCTCTCTCTGTCTCCCAGCTTTTCCCTGCAGGGTCTGCCTGTGTCTACCCTCTCCCCTCCTTGAGACAGCATTGCATTTCTAGGACCCATCCGACCCCTCCCACCCAGTTCAAGCCAGGTGTGTTCGGCCACGGTGATAATTCTGAACTTTTGTAGGATTCCAGCATGGTTCAAAGGATTCACAGATCAATTTGCTTGTGAATGACCTGTTTGCAAGGATTGGCTGTACAGAATTTGACTTTAATACTTAGTATGTAGATGCCTTATTTTACGTACATTTGCAGATTCACAAATGCTAATTTTTGGCTGATCTCTTCAAATATATTGTATGCCCTTTGTAGACAAGAACAAATTATATTCCTCATATTTCCAGCCTTGAAAAAAATGACTTTATACTAAATAGGTACTCCTTAAGCACCAGAGGACGATACCATCATCACGTGTTTTCTATTTGACTGCTAAAGTTCTCTGACTTGTTTACAAGGAGGGAAGTAATCGATTGTTTTACTTCTTTAAAAGCAACCGTACTTTGTTATGTAGAAAGAGAGGAGTTCAGTTATCCCCAAATAACTTGTTGGCAATTGGCTGCTTAACAGCAACTGTGTGGACTTTTCAGGAGGACAGACCTGGATTTGAATCCTGGCTGTCCTTAGCTGCGTGACCTTTAGCAAGTTGCTGACTCTCTCTCGACTTCAATTTCAGCCGATGGAAACCGAGAGGCAACGATGCGATGCCTGTGGGCAGAACTCTGCGGGGGATTGGCTGAAATAATCATTTGAACACCTGTCACAGAGCAGGTCCTTGGGAAAACACTGGGATTTTCTGTGAAGGAGAAGGGAAGACCACTCCTGCATAGAAAGCCACTCGCAGACCTCCAGGCATGCACACCTGAGCCAGGAAGGGAGCCCAGCACTGTGGGGGGTCTTTGGAGGGCACCCCGGGACAAGAAGAGTCAGCTTGGCCCTTCCATAATACCCAGGGCTGTTCTTCCGCCAGATTCTCCAGGTCCAGAGTCTAGTTCACTGGTGGCGTTACTCAGCCAGCCACACGTGCCGCTCCTAAGCACGCTTTATTTAGGGCAAGCCTTTTTAGAGGAGGGGAAAATTCTGAGGTTTTCCACACCCAGAAATACTGTCTGTGTGAACTGCTGTTCCCATTGGACTGTAAAAAGGAGAATCAAAAAAAGATAGGAAAAAAAAAGGAAGGCAGAAAGCCACAAGTATCCTTCTGTGGCCTTGATTTCCAATGACATTGGCGAGTTGCTGCCTCCTTGAGATCTAATCTGAATATATCCCTGTCTGTGCTACAATCATAGCAGTTGTTTGGGCTTCTGTAGCATCTTGTCTTGGTAGAGTTTCAGAATGCTCTAATTGTGGGGAACTGGCCAATTCTCCTAGCATCTTTGGTGAAGAAACCTTAACGTGCCCATCTTTCCGCTGGGAAAACCAAATCGCTTCCAAGTGCTCCTAATGGCCGAATGGGGGAGTGGGGTGCAGGCTTATATGTCTGAGCTCTTCCTGTGGGTTGCAGTTCCTGCTGCATCCCTGCCTGGGGACCAGGAAGAAGGAGGGATGATGAGGAATTGGCATGGGCATTGGTCATATTTCTGCCAAGAAGCAGCCTTCCTTTCCTGGTGTGCCCGGAGCCCTGCTGGGGTAGGGTCTAAACCAGCAGCACCAGGCCCTCCCCACTGCCCACCAAGGAGCGGGTATGTGCGCATGGGAGCCCCACCCTGGCATACTCACATAGATACCACTGCCAGGGCTGGGCTCCCGGCGAGGGAGTGAGTAAGGGGCAGGCTTCAACTCCCCTCGGAGTCAATCCTTCCAAACAGGAAAGTCTCCTTGTGTCGCTCAGGAGAGTGGAGCCAATGTGTGCCTTGGAGGAGGTCTGCTCTGAGCCCTGTGCAGATTGGTGCTGATGATTCTTACCAGTTGTGTGTATGTGCAAGAAAAAAAATCAGAGACGCTGCCTGCCTGCTCCCATCTCTCGCGCGCTCTCTCTCCTGCTCTCTCCCTCCCTTTGCAAACATTGGATTTAAACCTGCTCAGAATTCAGCACAGAGGAAGGCAGCCGCGGTAGCAGCAGCAGAAGCAGTAGCAACCCAGCAGCGGAGAGCACCGCAGCGTCGAGATGTACCATCCCGCCTACTGGGTCGTCTTCTCCGCGACAACTGCCCTGCTCTTCATCCCAGGTACCGGGGAAGGGTGTTTTCCTGGGGCGATTGTGCGCTGCCTGAGCAGAAGAGGCAGGGGAAGAAGGAGAGGCAAGGAGCAAGGGGTGAGGAGGGGAGTGTGAGATGCCCGTGAGTGAGAGGTAGGCTTGCTGTGTGCACGCACACACACTCGCTCGCTCACTCGCTCACACGCACGCAGAGGCTGCCAGCACGGGATTTGCTCTATTCCAGGGGATCCGGTGAGCTGGGTTCAAGATCTGCACCGTGCTGTGAGGCACTGCTGTTTCTGTGAAAGGTACCAACTGACATTAACCAGTTGTGGTCCCGGGGGTAGGAGAAGAGAGGTTTCAACTCCTAGCCACGAATCCTTCTTGCCGCCTATGTTGGGACCTGAATCCTTATTTCTCTCTCAGTCGTGGTCGTGGTCTCTCTCTGTCTCTTAATAGGTCTAGATCTCTGCATCTCCCGTCTGTCTCCCTGTCTCTCTTTTCTCTCTCCCTCCACTCCCTCTCCCTCTCTCCCCTCCCTCCATTCCTCCTGCCTGCTTGCAATCTCTCCTGCCGCTCTCCCCTTCTCACTCCCCCTGGAGCGCCTTCCTCGGCCCATTCCTTCCCTGCTCATGAATCTGCCCATTTCTTCCCTGCTCATGAATCTGCCCATGCCTTTCTTGTCTCCACACAGCTCTTCTACAGCCTCCCATCCTTTCCTTATCCTTCCACCAAATGGGCAGATTATGCCCTTGAAATTCAGAATCCTCTCAGTTTCTCCCTCCTACTCCTCACACCAGAAATGTGAATTTTCCTTGAAGAATTTGGAATGTCTCTAGTGAGGGAAGGTTGGGAATCTGGACCATGAATCTGGATTTGCCTGAATCTCCTCAGCCCCTCCCCTACCTTGCCCAGTGGTTTAAATGTGATCCTACCTCTCACAGCAGTTACTTGTTTGGGGAAAATAAATCTGCAGTGACACAGGTAAGATGCTGCAGTCCTACTAAAATAAGCTTAGTGGCAGCGTTGCAAAATCCAAGGTGTCTTAATAGATTTGATAATTGCACAAGAGTCCTTTGCCAGCAGACACTGAATGCCCGCAGGCATCTTTCAAACAATGCTGAAGGGGCTAGGTTATGCTTGCCAAGGCTTTAGGCAGCATCAAAGGGTCTGTGGGGTTTCCATACTAAACCCCAGTCCAGTTAGGATTTCCTTTTTTTTTTCCAAATTGAGCTGCACGTATTGGGTTAAGCATTAGCTTAAATCTAAATTCCCATACGTATATACAAAGAAGCGAATGCTAAGATTCTTAAACCTTACCTGTCTTTTTATAGGTAAAACACACAATTTAACATTTTTATATTCAGAATAACTTGGTAAGGTCTTTTTTTTTGGTTTTGGTTTTAAGAACATAATTCCCTAAGTGCTCCTAAACTGCCAAAGTGAAGTCAGAAAAATGGAAGTTTACTGGGAAGAAAGCAGGGAGGATCAGCTAAAAAAAGAAATCCAGCCACTAATGTTTTGTAACGCCTTTTGGAGATTGTACTTTTTCAAGCAGAGATGGGCTCTGCATAGCCATGTTCCCGGATGTTTGTCTTAGGCTGAGAAGTTCAGAGTGGGGATTGTAGTTGTTGTTCTTCTTCCAAATTCCAGCAGCCTCGTAGGGGGGTCAGCCTGGAAGGGCTGGTCTGGGCGGGAAGGTAGAGTAGGCAGAGTGCTAAGTACTGCCCGGGCCTGAGAGAGGAGCCGGGTGGGTGCCTGGGCCCACCAAGCCAGGAGACAAACTTTCCTGCGGATGCAAGTCCTCACTGGACTTGGGTGGCAGCTCCTGGGGGCCTCTGCACACCGCTTCCCCTCCTCCCACGGTGCCGGTGCCGGAGCAGGCATGAGGACCCCCACCCCGAGGGAATCCTGGCTGTGTGGATGCGCCCCTCACGGCAGAAATCAGAGCATTACACTTGAGAAAGGGGAGGGAGTGAGCCCCCGTCGGCAGAAGCTGCATTGCAGTGCACCCTGAAGGAAGTCAGGAACTGGGTGATATCTCCCTCTAGGGGTCCCACGGCACCCTAAAGCACAGCTCCGCTGCCTTGGGAGGGAGCAGGCAGAGCTTGTTGCAGGAGAAGCACCCGTACCTAAAGCCGGCTGCCTGGAAGGGGAATGAACCGGGCTGCCTGAGCCCCTGTGCCTGAGCTCCCTGAGCTTCCTGGTGGCTGAGGATGCTGAGCTACCTCCCAGGTCTTCTGGGGAGGGCCAGGCATAGCCCAGTGTCCCGTCTTTGCACAGAATCTGTCACCTGCTCTTTATGCTAATTGTGCCAGGAACCTGGCAGGAGAGATCCAGAACAGGGGGGAGGAAAAGTTGGCATTAGAAGGTGTAAGTAGAGTGAAAGAAAACCTCACATCTGCAGGGGTTCCTGTGGGAAATGGAACCTGGCTGGGTCCAAAACTTCTGATGAGCTGCTGTGGCTTACTTGTGACTTCCTTCTCGTCTCTTTTACCTCCTCTGTTATAGCTTTAAGCTTCTTCTTCCTCTTCTTCTTCTTTTTTTTCCAAATGATGCTTTTTCTCCCATCGGGATTAATAGCAGGTTGTTAGCCATTCAGTTTCCCTGCGTCTAAAGACGGAAGGCTAATGCAATAATGCAACCCTGACCTGGTTAGGCCTCCACGCCGTTTTATTCTGCAGCTTTCTATTTCTTGGTAAAACACGTTTCCATCCCAGAATAATTTTAAGGTTAATGCTGTTGTCGTCTGGTGCCTTCCAGGGGGAGACTGATGGCCATAAATTGCTTTTCTAGGCAGAATCTCTGGGATGGGAAAGATGGTCACCAGTGGAGACTGTGAGGAGCCCACACCTAAGGCAGGCAGCGGGCTGAGGGTGCCAGGCTGATTGTCATGCCAGGGGCACAGCCTGAGACCTGGGGGAGTGAGTTTGCTGTCCCAGGTAGGAGGAGAGACAGGGGCTGCCCTTGGGTCTGGAGGCTCTGTGGGAAGATGAATAGGGTGGGAATACAGAAGTGACACCTGGACATTTGCATCAGAATCACCGAGGGGGAGGAGGCAGATTAAAGTGTGGAGTCCCTGTCCCCATCTCTGCCAGAAGCATTGCTAATCAGCAGCTCAGGTCCTTCTCATGACTTCCAGGCCACTTTGTCCTTTAAAAAGCAGTGTGGAGGTCGGGCAGCCCTGGGGTCAAAGCCTGTCTTCTGCCTGTCCTTTTCTCCTCTAGCTCTGAGAATGGTGGCTGTGGGGACAGGTGGGGTGGGGGTGAGGAAGCTCAGTTCTGGAATTAGTGGGCAGCCTGAGCCTGCCAGGGTTCCAGCTCACTGATGGCTGACGGAAGAATTGCTAACCTGGGGGGCTTCTTTCCTCAAATTTTCCCCCTCCTCCGTGGCCCACCCTGTTTGAATCTTCTGTCCTATGATTCTAAGCGGGGAGGTAGCTGTTAGGAGGCCTCATCTGCCCAGCCTGGACCGAGCTGTGTCCTCGTGCGCAGATCCGCAAGCCTGGACTCTGGGCCGTAGCCTCATCTCCCGCACCTTGCCTGTTTAGGGCCAGAAAACCCTGGGCTTGGACAGAAAATTCCCTGAGGCTTAGGGTTCCTCCTTCCCCTGCACACAGCTTCTTGAACCTTTACTCCTTCAGTGAAGTCCTGAAATCTCAGGGTTTGGGGCTGGATGTTTGGCTTTGGGGTAAGATCTGGGGGAGGGCTCTATAGCCAAGTTCTGGCAAATTCCCTTCCCTCCTGACCCCCTCACCAGCAGGCTGACAAACCTCCTGGGACTGCTTGGCGTGCATGAGGGATCAAGTGGGAGAACCCGAGCCCCGTCTGACCAAGAAAGAGACAGGAATGAGGACCGAGAGTCTGGTCAGGACCAAGATCTCATTCATCACCCTTCAGCCAATCACAGATTCACGCCCCCTCCCTGAAGGCTATCATGTGGGCCCCAATCCCTTAAAAATGATTGACATGTTAATAAGGTCACTTCTGTCGGCATTCAGCATTGGCCCAGTGGCGACAGCAGGTGCTGAGCAGGAGACAGGTGCTGTTGCCTCGTAACGACGGCTTCCTCAGTAGCCCGGAGCTGGGCAGCATTACTCAGCCTGAGAGTCATCAGAGAGAATGGATGGCTCGAGATTCTCCCGTGTTGCTTCAGTCCTGTCCACCTTCCTGCTTTCTTTCCTTCTTAGCACCCTTGGCCACATCCCCTGTAACCTAGAAAATTACAGAAGGAGATTCCTTAAACAGCTGGCACTTGCCTGCATTTGTTGTCTAGTAGCTCTGGGCCTGGGTCTCCCATGCTGGCCACTGGGAACTACCCCTCGTGGTTATAGCCTAAAATCTGTGTCAGAGGCTACCTGGGGCAGAGCGCACTTGCCATCAGCTGGGACTCTGGCCGAGCCTCTGAGCATGACGAAAGCTGAGAAGTTCCACTCTTTGAGTAATTGCTCTTTGAGGTTCATTTGGTTGGCTCAAGGCATTCTCTGAGTCTCAGCTTACCAGTCTGTAGAATGGGTTCCAGCTAGGTACGCTCCTTGTTTCCAACCAGACAGAGTAGCCAAAAACCTAGGTTAGAAGATAACAAGGTAAACATTTCTGAATTGTTGTCGTAAAACACTCATCCTGGTCTTCTAAGAATAGGGTAAAGAGAGAAGGCTGCTCACATGTAGCAGAAAGGGAGAGGACATTCTCATTGTGGAAGAAGGAGGAGGACAAGGTAGAGCTCTACCGACTCTCATATGTCCTTGCTACAGTGATGAAAATTAGCAAAATACAATCCACCCATTCCTTTATTCAACAGGACTTTATGTAGGTTTTGATTAAATAAAATACATTAATTAAAACATTCTCCTGCCTCAAAAACCTTAAAGCCAGTAAAACAGGGAATTATTCAGCTTTTTCTTTCTTTTTCACCCCAGTGGAATAAGTGTCCTGACTTTGAGCTTCCTGGGCCTTGGTTTTCTGCTGTGGAAAGCGAGTGCAGCAGGCATGGCCCTTTGGTCTCCCGCATATTACTTTGTGATATTTTTGGCAGGGTGCTAGGTACGTGGACTGGTACGTCAGCCCTGGGCAGCTGGACCTCCATGTAGTGGCTTCTGGTGGCCAGGATCGCCTTTGGCCTGTGGTCTCTGTCTTTCCTGAGGCTCACAGGACGGGGCCACCAGCCCGCGGCCCTGTCTGCAGAGGGACTGCTGCCGTCACTGCAGCTGCCTGAGGCCGGGCGAGAGGAGAGATGGAAGCAAACCATCATTCCTGTCAGTGAATTCAAGTGTCAGCCCCCAGGTGGTCCGTGGCTGCCGACAAGCCCGGCTGTCAGGAGCAGTGGGTGTTAGCACCTGGGGATGCTGAGATGCACCTTCCAGACCCAGGCTCGGAGGGCTGGGTGGATGGGCATCATCTTGGGGCCGCTCTGCTCTCCCAATCCTTCTGGATCCGATCCTTCAGTGCGGCGCCAGGTCCCAAGGATGTTTGTCCCTCTTGTGCTGTTGGTGGGAGACCCGGACTTAAAATTTGCTCCCTATCTGTAAAATCTTGGTTGCCTCTGCCTTTCCCCACGGGGCAGGAAGGCAGTACCGCAGCAGGGCATGGAGATAGTTCTGCGTGCTAGATTTCCACGCTGCTCACCAAGTACCCCAAGACGGCGCTATTGGTAGGGCTTGGGGAAGCGTTAAAGGTAGCTCTGAGAATGGAGCAGAAAGAAATGCTAAACCAGAAATAAGAAGACCAGCGTGCTGACTATTACCGTCCCACAGGTGTGAGACTGGACATTCCCTCTCCTCACTCTCACCACCCTTTGGCCAGTCACAGATCTGCGCCCTCCCCGCTGCCGCAGCCACACCCACGCACAGGGACTCGCAAGCCACAGTTTAGCTACTCTCAACACCACATCCGCAACCCCTTAAGAAAAACAAGCCCCTCCTCTTGTCTATGATTTCTGCCCTTCCAGAACTCCAGTTGTGGCCCCAGCCTTGGTGCTCTCCCTATGGGCACACGTGGCAACAGGCCCACGTGCTGCCATGCCAGACATGGCTGCACATGTGTGTGAATGCGGAGACTCCCTGAGCATCCGCCCACTTGCTCTGTGCCCCAAGGCGGTGGGTGCTAGAGGCAGTGTTTGCTCGTCTCCCATCACCTCCCCCTGATCCAGACCCTTTGGTGTTGAGAGGCTGGGGAGTTCCCTGCAGTCATCAGACTAACTTAATTAAATGTTTGCAAAATGCTTGGAGACACCCCTGGGCAATGTGCTGGGTAAGTGCAAAGCATTATCCTTATGATGCAGGCACACTGCCTTTAATGAGCAGAGATGCTGTGCTGAGGGACCCCCGGAAAGGCCAAGATGAATCGATGCATTAGGACACAGGCCATTGATTGGGATGGCTGCTTGCATGTTCGTGGGAAGTGGTAAGTGACAATTGGATCGCACAGTGAATCCAACATGGAGAAAACCAGGATAGTTGGCACTTCAAGGGACAGTCTGTAATGGCCTGAGGATGATTCTTGAAACTTTATTTCTGGGGAATTTACAAATGCTGTTTTACCACACTTGGGAGTTTGCTAATGGTTCTACCAAATATAGTACCAGTTTCATGCTCTCTGGCTTGCCTGGAAAATTTATCTTTGGTCTCCTTAGTTCCTCACCAAGGGACTGTGAGATAGGTAGGGCAGGTGTCGCCCAAGCGTGATCTGATCTTTGCTTTGCTTAAATCCCTATGCTGACTTCCGGTTGACTCTAGAATCCTGGAGTTCAAAATCCCTCAGATGGTCCACGAGGCCAGAATCCGGCCTCACTTCCCCATCCAGCTTCATCTCCACTTCACTGCCCTTCTGGCTCTCAGCTTCAGTCACTCTGGAAAATCTCAGTCTCTCAGACAAACCGCGTTCTCTCCTTCCTCAAGGGCTTCACCTGTCAGGTTACCTGAGCTTGGAAAATTCCGATCCTCTTATATTTTTTTCTGGCTCAACATCCTTTCCATCCTTCAGAGCTCAGCTTAAATGTTGCTCTCCCAGGAGCTCATCCTCGATGCTTTAAAGTAGGATAGGCCTCCTGTTTATTATGCAAGTCCTCTGTCCCAGGTCTGTTTGCTAACACTGTGAGTCCATATATTGTAAGGTAGCTCCTTGTTTTCTCTCTCCTTCCTCTCTAGACCATGGTTTATAAAGGCAGGGACTGCGTCTGTTCTGTCCTCCAGTGTATCCTCAGTGCCTGGCACATGGCAGAGAGCAAGTGCTCAAACACTGTTTGTTGAATGAATGAGTGAGTGGATGAATGAATGGATAAATGAGCAAGTCACCAGCCAAGGTCACACAAATACTAAGTGTCAGCTTATTCTATGCTATCATGCTCTTCCATCCCACTGACTCCTCAAAGGCGTCTGGGCTCCCAGGGCGGCGTGCCCAACAGCTTCCCCATCTGCAGAGGGAGGCCAGAGAAGCTTGGGGAGGGGAATGTGCAGGGAATGCTTATAATGATTATTCATTCCAGCGTTCGTGCTTGTCAATAAACACCAGCTCTGAGCTACCAACCAAACACACATGCAGCCGCTCAGAGCTGGAGCCGCATACTTCTGGATCTCACATCACACGTTGCGACAGACACGCCTGAGAGTGCGAGTCATTCCGTAAACACAGATGTGGGCCCTAATGTGGGCTATTGGCTTAATACAAACTAAAATTACTCAGCACATTTAATCAGGGTGTCTGTTGAAGTGGCCCCAGTTATTTGAAATTTAGAGTCATGCCCATGGTGCCAACAAGTAAAAACTGTACCCACATGAGGAGGTCTTCTGCTGTTCATAAGAAGTAAAGTGTTGGAGTAGGGGAGGGAATGGCATAGGAGTGGGTCATGTGTGGTCAATTGCTACTTAAACCACTTGATGTTCATATGGAAAAGATGACAAGGGGCTCAGTAAATCAGAGGAAGCAGAAAAAGGGCTCTGTATCACTTCTTGTACCTCGTCACTTTTCATAGTCCAGCCTATTTCAGAGTTGCTCTTTCATGGCTGTGGGATTCCCAATGGCAGAGAGCTTGACTTATTCATTGCTGAATGCTCTACGGCATATTCATTTATTCAACGTGTGATTTACTGAGTGATTACTATGTGACAAGTACCATGCTAGGCACTGGGAATGTATTCCTGAACAAAAAGGTTATGATCCCTGCCCTCGTGAAGTTTACAGTCCCATGGGAGAGACAGACACACATTGAACAAACACTCATGTGATTGTGAAATTCAGCTAGCTAGAGCTGTGGACAGGGAGCTGTGCGGTGTTATGATTGCCTGTAAGGAAGGCTTGATCTTGCCAGGGAGGCTGGTGAAGCCTTCCTTGTGAAAGTGACAACGAGCAGAGATATGAAGGAGGAGAAGTTGAAGCTATCCAGACCCAAGGCGGAAGGCCAGGGGAAGGGGCAGAGTGAACAAGACATGCAGAGGTCCTGCAGCAGGAAACATCAGAGCAGGTTCTCCCACCTGGCGGGAGGCTAGGGGAAGAGAGCGTGGTGCAAGATGAGATCGGCGGGCTGGGAAGGAGTGAGAAGATGAGGACAGCTCTCAAAGGTCATGCTAATCTTGAAGGTCTTTATGCTAGAAAGGATGGAACACTGCTGATGCGCTTCATGTGGTGGGGGTGGGGAGCATGATTTACATTTTTGGTTCTTGTTCTCACCACACTTTGCAGAATGGATTAGGGATGAGCAAACCAGGAAGACATAGGCTAGTTGGGAGGCCACTGCAGTGGTTCAGATGGGAAATGGCAGTGCCTTGGGACTCTGGAGATGGAGGTTGGAACAGAGAGACACGAATGCACTTGGGAGCCTTTAAAGGAATGTCATAGGTGAGATACAGAATCTGCAGAATTCGAATCTGCAAGTGTATCCACAGTCGGCACTGACATCCTGGGAATGCTGAGGTCATCTGTCCTCAGATTCCTGCTTGAACACCATCTCTTTCAGTTTAGGTGTGATCTTGCCCTGGAACAAGCAAAAGTTGTTTTTAGAAATTCTACACTTCCTGGCAGTCTAATAATCTCAGCCTCTTGACTGGTGTTCTCTCAGGGTCTAATGTGGGAGCTTAAAATCTCATCACTCAACTTCCCTAGCAATAGATTGCAAAGAGCTCTAGTTGTGTTATCTGCTGGATTCTGCCTGTGGTTGTTTCCTCCTGGAAGGAACCAGGCACTTTAGAGCAGCTTTAATTGGACCCTAAAGTGACTTGTGGGCACCAAGATGCAACTACTTCACAAATATCACGATGATGCCAAAGTATGAATGACCTTCCCCAAGGTCCATCGCCTAGATCCTCACGGCTCCCTACAAACATCGTAAAAATTACAGTAATTTATTTAGAAAATTAGAGGTCTTTGGAACTGAAAGGGACCTTGGAGATTGTCTAGTCCGTCCTTTCATTTTATAGATGAGGCATTGAGGCAAAGGGAGACCAAGTGCTCCTCTTGAACACAGGTCTGCTCATGACGTGTCTGCTGCGGTATCAGCATCACAGTGAAGGGCTGAGCTGAACTCTGCCTCCCAGTCTGATGACCTGTTGGAAAATGGACCTGTAACCTTAGCCATTACTCTGTTCCCCTGAAGCTCTCTCACCTTAGTGCACAAAGAGCACTGTGGGACAGGGTGGCTCCATGGTATCTTGTACCCAAGGATTAGAGTCAGGGGTCGAGAAGCAGAACAGAAGCCTTTTCCTTTTCAGAGGCATTTTCATACTTCAAATGACCTTTGTAACCAAACTGGGAGACTTCTAGAAACACATTGTTCCTTGATATGCAGAAGAATATGCTCAGGGTAGTACAATACCAAATGCCAGATATGTGTCAACCTGATTTGTTTGGTCTACACACCGTGACAGGCACCTGCTTTTATCATCACTATACCATCAAAACATCTACTTTTAAATATCTGTTTGGGCTTGGCTCTGAACTAAGCTAAGAGAAAATCTATACTGAGAATCCCACAGTCTCTACATTAATGATTCATGCTTAAATGGTGACTTACAATGTACAGAACACATCCATGTACATCATAACGATTTCCGTGTGCTGGTCAGTGAGACAGCCCAAAGCGCTAGGTCTTCTTGCCTCCCGCTCCTCCCACCAACACACTGCCTTCACGGTCAACAGCGAGGCTGTGGACACAGTCAACACTCTAGGTCCAAAAGAGCTGTAGACAAATGCAGAATGGGAAACCAGAGCCCAGGTTCAAAAACATACCAGATACGGTCTATGGTCAGATGGTAGGATCGCCGAGACAGGACAGTAGTGAGACCAAGCACTTATGGGCCTAAGGAAGCCTTGGCTTCTCTGAATAAGCCAACCTGGTTCTTCTGAACAGCCCAGTGCCAAGGGATTTCCCATATCCTCAAAGAGAGGAGAATGTTGGAAGAGAGAATGTGGCAGATGGAAATAGCCCATCGGCTTACAGGTTCCAAGAGAAGCTGGAGTTTCCTTGGGAGTCCCCTGGCTTTATCCCATGAAGAAGAGAGTGCCCAGTCTTACTTGGCACTGGGATGGATGCCTCTTTGGGTGAAGCCCAGATGGGAAAGGATGATGAAAACCACCATCAGGATTTCATATTTTTTTTCTGATGGGCCCCACCCTCCTTTTGTTTGGGGCGAATTCTTGGGAGCCAATGAACACCGCTTCACAACTGCCACCAGTTCAGACCCACGATGTCCATGAAGATTGGGCCACTTCTTTCTTATGACCCAGATGACTGTTTCTTTCCTTCTTTCACTTAAATCATTTATTTGTAAAGCGGACACTAGCCCTTCTGCAGCCTCCTGGTGGAGGTACTGACATAGTGACCAAAGACATGGTTGCTGGCTTTGCCTCTGTGCTTATGAACCCAGTGGCCTTGGGCAAGCATTTAAACTCTCCAAGACTTTTAATCCTCTCTTTAAAATAGGAAAAAAAAAGAACTGCTTTGCCTACTTCCCCGGGTGGCCGTGAAGGTTGCAGGGGAAGCACACTAGACACGCCTTCTCCGCAGCGCTGTGCAGTGGCAGGCTGCCGGGCCTCACTGCAGGCTTGGGCAGGCCACTTTTGTTTGGGTATTTCTCTCCTCGTCTTCCGCGTTTTCTCTCTTTCCCTGGCTATGATGGGTTGTGATGATAACTAGCAGTGGAGCACATGCCAGAGTTTCTGTGACTCTTGTTTTGAAGCAGGAGGCCTATTCAGGGAGCTCTTACGTTCACTTCCCAGGCATGAATCAATGTTTGGTTTGCCTCTTTTTTTTCCATGGAGAGCAGTGGAAAGTGGTTTATGTTTCCCCGCTGAGCCCTGCCAGAGAACATGGACTCTGCCATTTGGGCTGCAATGAGAGATACTTGGAACGGGTTGAGAAAGAGCTCTAACGTAGAGCCTAAAGTCGGGCTACAAGTACTCTCTGGCTCTGTGAGTACCAGGCCTGGGCTGCCAATGCCTGCCTCCTGTGGTTGCCATCACTCCTCAAGGTAGAACTTCAGGGAATAGCATGTGGAAGCAAAATATTCTTTTGTGGAAAGAGGGGTCCTCTTGGGTATTCCTGAACACATACTAGAGAGGGGCCTAAGTCTTCCCCACATGGGCTGATTAGTGGATCCCTAGAGATTAGATTCCTCTTTGCCCAGGCCCAAGGGAAAAACCACACAGCACCTTGAGTCCCCACAAACCCTTGCAGTCTATGCTGGGTTGAGTGTAAAATGAGAGTTATTGATTCAGTTGTGTGCTTGGGTGACAGAAAGGGGGTAACCTCTGGGGTCACACACCCTTCTTGTACCCTAATGCAATATGCTTAGCTTCTTGATAGCCTCAGAAAAAGACCTTGCTTGAGCAGAGAAGGTGAGCTGGCCTGCAGTTCCAAAAAGGGCCCTTGAGATCATGAACCTTCTAAGCACACCGCACTTGGGAAAAGTCCTTTTGTATCACTGGGCTGCCTTCCGGGTAGCTAAAGCTTGCAGGACTTTAGTGTAAGCTGGGTCTCAGGAGGACAAGAGAGCTCTTTGTGCCTTAACCACACACTGAGTCTTTGTCTTATCTGGAGTGGGGTGGAGAACTGCTCTATCTCCTCTTTGGAACTAGAAAATTTGTTCTTCATCCTATGTTAATATTCATAAAGGTCTCTGGGACTGCTTTGGATGGGCAGACTCTCACAGATGTAAGGCAGCACCATCTAGCTTTGGTTTGAACTGCTCAGTCCCAGGCCTGCAGCACCCAGCCGTGGGTCTCACTCTTCTGCATCAGAAGCTGTGCGGATGGGGTCAAGGAACGGTGGATGCTTCTTTGGAAGCCAATCAGACATGGCCAAGAATGGCTGATCGGAGGCAGGCTTGTATGGCAGGCACATCTGCTTGTAGATTAGAGGTGCAGAGAAACCAGTGACACTTCTGCCTGGTTGGTCTTCCAGAAGCACCACTGGAGACTGAGCGCCTGGAAGGGCAAGAGGCTTTCTCGGTACCAGGCTCATATTTTATGCTCTGGTTGAAGAGCAGAGCATGGAAGAGAGTTCAGGAAGATAAGGAAGATAAGGAAGATGGGAGAAAGCAAGAAAGATGATTTATAGCTTTGTTTCCCCTGTGAAAGAATCTTCTATTCTCTATTCCTCTTTATTTTCAGTTACTCATGACTATTTTTTTCTGCTATTTTTTGGTGATGACATCTGAGAATAGAGTGGCCGTGATGGATTTTTCAGTAGAGGCAAAGCCCCGGAGCTTACCTGTCCTTCTGCTCTCACTCCCAGGTGGGGTTGCTTTGCCGTCAGTGGATCTCTCAATTAGGCCTGTGGTTGGACTTTATTTTGTTCAAAGCAATTAATTCGTAAGAAATGTCTTAATTACTCTTTCAAGATTTCTTGAAGGCTCCTCTTTTGTCTTGCACCGAACATTTGGAGGTGGATGGCAGAGTGAAGCCAGAAAGCAAAGGTTAGGAAGAAAGTGGAACTGGCAATTTCTAGAAGCCAAAGGCAAGGAAGGATAAAGGTGAAGCCCAGGCCACCAAGCACGAGGCCTGCAGGGACTGAGAGGAGGCAGGAGATGAGTCAGCCGCCC
>NW_012145967.1:3828794-3874252 GCF_000956105.1 Propithecus coquereli | reverse complement strand
GAGGTGACTCAAGTCCAGTCCTGGCCTTGGAGGTGGCTCCGAGAATGTGTCTCTCAGATCTTTGGTCCCGGGGAGTGCGATTGACCAAGAGCCTCAGCTGCAGCTCTCTGAAGTCCATTTATGCCTTGGCTCTGAGGTCACGCTTCTCACAGGCCACTCTCAACCTGTGGCTGAGTGCAGCAGAGATACTAGGTCTGGCCAGACACGGTGGCTCATGCCTGTAATCCTAGCTCTTTGGGAGCCTGAGGTGGGAGGATCAGTTGAGGCCAGGAAATGTCGGATCATTCTTGGCAAGATGCTTCTAATGGCCCAGCTCTGGCTGCTTCCCTCTGGGCTTAGCATGGGGATGTGTCTGTCCTTGGCCAGACAGCTGGGCAACATAGCAAGACCCCTGTCTATACAAAAAAAGAAAATTAGCCTGTGTGGTGGTGCGCACCTGTAGTCGCAGCTACTTGGTAGGCTGAGGTCAGAGGATCATTTGAGCCCAGGAGTTTGAGGTTGCAGTGAGCTATGATGATGCCACTGCACTCTAGCCTGGGCCACAGAGTGGGACCCTGTCTCCAAAAATAAAATAAATAAATAAATATAAAAAATGGAGCTACTAGGTCAGGTCCACTTTGGGGAGAGGCAGTCTCCTCTAAGGGGTGACTTTGACTTGAAGGCTCTCCAAGTCCCTCACCAAACCTTCCTTAGAACTACACTGTGACCACCTGGATTGTCTGTTTCCACACAGCCTTGCTGCCTGCCTGCCTGTCGGCACCGCTGTCTGCTGGCTCTTCCAGCTTTGATAGCTCCTTCTCTGTTTTCTCTGATTGCTGTTGCCCCTGGTGAATGTCTTGTACATTTAAACCTTCCTTGGTGCCTGGTTCTTGGAGTACGCAGGCTGACACAGTGTAGGTAGGCCTGAGAGCCAATGCGTGACTCCATTTTCCGACCCTTTCTGGTTTGCTGTTTATTATGCTGCCCGGCTGCCAAGTCCAGCCAGGACTCATGGGCAGAGCTGTGAGGAGGGGGCGATTTTCACCACAAGGAGAAACTTACTTTTTTTCCACTTTCTTAGGCAGGATCCCGGAGGCCCAGCCCTTGGAGACCTTGCCCTGACTCTTGAGTGGATGAAACATTTGTTTAACATGTTCCCCAGAATTCCTCACTTGGGTTTCTGGCTTTTTTGGACCGATCATAAAGGTGTTTCCTCTTACCCTTGACGCCCTTGAAGTCCATTTGGGTATCTAGTTCACGCCTTCCTTTTCTCATTTCCTGGTTTGTCACCTGGGGCATATTCACTCTCTGGCTCATAAAATTGGTTCCAGCCTTCAGTACTCTTTCTGCTTTTAATTGTTATGGCTTTGTATTCGCTTCCTGAACTTGATTTTCTTACCGTCCCTATGGCATGGGACACATGGCATTGTCCTTATAACCCTAGCACTCTTGACATTTTAGGCAGGATACTTCCTTGTTGTGGGGAATTGTCCCGTGCATTGTAGAACATTTAGCAGCATCCCTGGCCTCTACTCTCCAGATACCAGTGACACCTCTAGAGTTGTGTCAGCCAAAAATGTCTCTAGACATAGCCAAATGTCCCCTGGGGGACAAAATCACTCCTGTTGAGAACCCCCACTCTGTGATTTTAAATGGTCGGTGTAGTATCCTAGCAACCCCTCTAACTGATGTTAGTTGTCTTTCTCCCAGCCAGGGGCAGATGGCCTTCTCTTCCTGTGTCATAGAACTACACCTCTGACCTGCTTTGGTTTCAAGTCTGGGAGAAGCTTCTGGTTCTCAGCTTATCTGTTTCACTGAAAATTTGGTTTATCCAGGATGTATGAATCAGGTCATCACATTATTCATCTTTTCCAGGTGCTCTGATCAATACTTTATAGGAATGGGTAACAATGAGAACATATTTGATGATAACACTTGTGTATTATAGTAGGGTTGTTCTCCGGAATGGTGTGTCTGGAATAAAACAGGTATGAAAAGTCTTGCACTGTAACTGCATTATCAGTTTAGCTGGACTGACTCTCTCATTGAGCATGTGATTGTTATTAGCCAAACTGTTCCTGCAACTTTCTTCAGGGCAGACTTAGGTTTCAGTCTATCAGCTCGAGGGTACTCAGGAGGGAGAGTGACAGCCCAGATAAATTCCCTGTAGACAAATACCTAAAACTAAACTAAAGACAGTATCTCAAAATTAGTGGGTTACAAATAACAATGTAGATCTACTCACAATAATGGCAGTAGAGTTTTGAGATCAATGAATAGTATTGAGGCCAGGTGTGGTGGCTTATGCCTGTAATCCTAATACTCTGGGAGGCCAAGGCGGGAGGATTGCTTGAGGTCAGGGGTTCGAGACCAGCCTGAGCAAGAGTGAGACCCTGTCTCTACAAAAAATAGAAAAGTTAGCCGGGCATGGTGGTGCATGCCTGTAGGCCCAGATACTCGGGAGGCTGAGGCAGGAGGATTGCTCAAGCTCAGCAGTTTGAGCTTGCTGTTAGCTATGGTGATGCCACTGTACTCTAGCTGGGATGACAGAGCAGGACTCTGACTCAAAAAAAGAAAAAAAAAAATATATATTAAGCCAATTTGAAAAGAAAAGAGTCTTCCATAATCAAAAAATGAGAATGGTCCTAAATATTTAAAAAAGGACTCTTGACCAAAGTCTTTGAGTTACTTCTTCATGAAAAGGAGGGGTCTTTGACAGGACATTCAGAGTATACTATGTCTATCTGCAATAATTTCGGTAACAAAAGATGCCAAGACTCCAGGAGAGGAGGAAGGGAACAGACGCAGGGGAGCTGACATGGCCCTGGAGTGTTTGATTGTTTTCTCTCTCTTCATCCCCTTTTGGGAGTGACCTGTGAGGTACAGCGCCAGGCCTACATCGGAGAGAGCAGTGCCTCAGAGCTGCAAAGCTCGGGAGCAGCCAGAATGCCTCCCTGGCAAGCAACTGTCCCAGGAGGCATCTCTGAGGGTTATCTGACCAGCCTCCCCCGTCTGATTCCTCACTCGCGTCAGAGCCTCTAACCATCCCTGCTCCAAACACTGCCTGGTTCCTAAGCTCTAAGATCATGCAGATGCCTGGGGATGTAGATCACTCCCACAGTTTGGGATGTCTTTGCTGTGGTCTTGACCAGCCTTGAATGTCTCTTCATCTTGCAGAATGTGCTCTCCTGTTTCTCGACTGTTGCAGACTCCTCCACAGCTCTGAAGGGGCTTGATGTATAAGGATTGACCCTTTGGGATTCTGAGTCATATTTTTTCCCAGTATTCAGCTGACCCTGCTGGCTTGCTTTCTTTGCTGCTTTGTTCATGGCAACAATAATTTTCAATGCTAAACTCTTAATCTCTGTGAGGTAGCTCACTGATTAAGATCTTTTCATGAACCATTATAAATGCTAAATTTGGTTTAGGTAAAAGCCATTTCCCTGCGAAACTCCACAGGCAACAACTAATTTGACAAGGTCATCATGCAACAGGCATCTGTTGTGCACTTGCTTTCCACCAGGCACTAGAGGCTCCGGATGGCAAGATGACTAAGATGAGGCCACTCTCCTTAAGTACTTCACTCAGGGAGACACAGTCTTGCAAACACATTAACAAAACACAATGTGTTTTCTCTGCAGTCTTTTGCATAAACAATCCTATGAAAGCACAAAGAAGGAAGAAACTAGCTCTGCGAGGTTTCATCAGTGAGGCTTCCCAGATGAGCTGACATTTGAGTTGGGTTTTTAAAGGGGTAGTAGAAGATTGCCTCGCGGAGAAGCCAACTGAGAGTCGCATTAACCATGTGCACCGATGTTCAAGATTGGCTGGGAACAGGAAGCGGGGGCAAAGCGGTGGGAGAGGGGCTGAGGAGTAATCCATGCCATCCTCCAAATTGTAGTGTTGAGAAAAATGGCAGGGTGCTGTGATCTAAGCAGCAATACTCTTGTCACAGATTTGGTTTGTGTAATTTAAATGTCAGAAAAATGATGAATGGGCCTGGTGAAATTTGAACTTTTAATGACCTCACAGGTTTCTAAATGTCCATGTTATGAATGGAGTCAAAAATGTGAGAAACGGTTTTTTTTTAAAATGTTTGGGGCTTTTCACATTATCAGAGGCATGGTGCATCTCTCCTCAGGTTCTATGTTATTTGCTTCCAGATAGAATCGCCACCTCTAGGTTTATGAGTTCCAGACAGCAGGACCATTAAGATGGAATTCTTCTTTATGCCTTGAAGGATTTGTTTTAGTTGTAGGGTGTGCTGAAATTTCAGAATAAAGACATATCTAATTGCTCACTGAGGTCTTAAACATGGGTTTACATGGTGATGTAGTTTGGATATTTTTCCCCTCCAAATCTCATGTTGATGTTTGATCCCCAATGTTGGAGATGAGGCTGAATGGGAGGTGTTTGGGTCATGGGGGTAAATCTCTCACGAATGGCTTCATGTCCTCCCCATGGTAATGAGTAAGTTCTCACTGTCTTAGTTCATATGAGATCTGCTTCCTTAAAAGAGCCCTGCATCCCTCCTTCTCTCTTGCTCCCTCTCTTGCCATGTGACATGCCAGTGTCCCTTCACCTTCCACCACAAGTGGAAGCTTCATGAAGCCTTAACCAGAAGCAGATGCTGGCACCATGCTTCTTATACAGCCTGCAGAACCGTGAGCCACATAATCCTCTTTTCTTTATAAATTACCCACCCTCAAGATTCCTTTATAGCAATGCAAAATGCACTGAGACACGTTGTATGACATTGTGATATAATAAGAAATATGTATTGGTTTCTGTTCCCAGTTCCTGAGACAAAGCTCCTAATATTCTTGCAGATTGGGACAGTAGGAGAATCATTTGTTCTAATAGTTGATCTTTGACTCTGGTTCCTGACACAGAGCTCCTAAATCCCTTGGAATTTCCTGGGTGATAGGAGCATCTTTTCTTCTAATGAGGTGACTCGCTGTGGGCTCCTTGATAGCCTCAGAATCAGGGCTGGTTGCCAGGGGAACTAACCATGTGATTAGAGGGTTGGAGCTTTCAGCCCCATTCCTGACCTTTGGGGAAGAGGAGAGGGGCTGAAAGTTGAGTGGATCAGCAATGACCAATGATTTAATCAGTCATGCCTACAAAATAAAGCTTCTATAAAAATGCAAAAGGACAGGATTCAGAAAGCTTCTAGATTGTTGAACACATGGAGGTGCCTGGAGGGTGGTGTGCCCGGAGAAGTCATGGACGTTCTGAGCCCCTTCCAATATATTTTACCCTATTTCCCCTTTCCATCTGGATATTTATCTATATACGTTGTAATATCTTCTATAATAAATGAGTGAATGTAAGTGAAGTGTCTCTCTGAGTTCTGTGAACCACTCTAGCAAATTAGTCAACCCCAAGGAGATGGGTATGGGAATACCCACGTATAGCTGACTGGTCAGAAACACAGGTCACAACCTGGGACTTTTGAATTGCATCTGAAGTGAGGGGCAATCTTGTGGGACCGAGCCCTTAACCTCTGGGATCTGACACTCATAGGACACTCAGCTGGTGTCCACTGGAGAACTGCTTGGTGTGTGGAAGGAACCCCCCCAACATCTGGTGTCAGAAGTGCTGTGTTGAGTGAGCATGTGAGAGTAGGAGCATCAGTTTGATTCTTTTCTATCTTTCCAGCCATGGCCATTGCTTGTTAACTTCATTCATTGAACAAACAAGGAGTAAGTGCCTCTCATGGGTCAAGCACTGTTCCAGGACTTTGGGATTCACCAGTAAATAAGACAGAATCCTGCCCTTAGGAAGCAAACATACTAGTGGGGGAGTCATAATAAACAATAGACACAGCACATGGATAAATTGTATAGTATGTTAGAACATTGCAAGTGATTTGGGAAAAAGGGGGTAAGTACATCAGGATATGGACACTGGGAATGTCGGGAGGAGAGTTGCAGTTTTCCATAGGTCAGTCTGGGCAGGCCTCACTGAAGAAGTCACCCTTGAGCAAAGACTCAAGGAGGTGAGGGAGTTTGGAAAGGGTGTTCCGGGCAGAAGGACTGGCTGGTGCAGAGCCCCCAAGGCCTGAGTACGACCTGCCTGGCTTATCAGGGACCAGCCAGGAGGCAAGTATGACTCAAGCAGAGTAAGCAAGTGGGAAGAGAGCAGTAGGAGATGTGGCCGGAGAAGTAATGGGGGACCTAATCAAACAAGCCATGCTGTCCTCTCTGTAAGGAGTTTGATTTTTACCCTGAGTTAGATGAGGAGCTCTTTCAGATTTTTAGCAGAGGAGTTACAGGACATCATTTTGTTTTAAAAGGACATTCTGGTTGCTGAAGCTTAGAAGCAGGGAGAATAGTTAGGAAGCTATTGGCATAATCCAAGCAAAAGATGATGGTAGCTCAGACCAGGACATAGCAGAGGAAATGAAAGTGGTAGACCATGGCTGTATGTTGAAGATTGAGCCACCAGGCTGGCAGAATAACGGGGTGAGAGAGAGCGGACTCAAGGAGGACTCCAGATTTTTTCACCAGAACAATTAGAAGGATAAAGTGGATAAAGTTGGCATCAATTGCAAAGGAAATCTATAGGTGGCACAGGGTTTGGGGAAGGAACCAGACATCGAACTCGATATGCCTATGGGGGCATGCTGAGTAGGCAGTCGGATATGGCATGAAATTGGAAGCGGGCTGGGTGTGTGTATGTATGTGAGATATCCAGGCCAGAGATCCACATTTGAAGTTGTTGGCAGGTAGATGATACTTAAAGCCACAAGGCTGCATGAGACCACAAGGGAAGGAAGGTAGAAAGAGAAGAAAAAGGAGCCAGGCCCTAATTTCTGGGAACTTTGCCTTTAAAAGAAGTCAGGGAGATGATTACATAGAATCATGACTAGTTTGTCTGTCATGGTAACATGCAGGTAGGCTGGTAAGTGGTTCAAGACAACAACCAATAGGTAAGTGACCCACAGGCCTTACGTTAGGCACAGAGCTCTTGACCACACACCATCCCAGATCCCTGCAGTACACAACTAAAGAGACAAAGATGGCGTTAGTAAAGCACAGGCCCCATTTATAACAGAATCTTAAGTATTTAATGCTGGGGCATAAAGAGATGGCCAAGAATGGGGGAGGCTAACTCTATGCCCACAAATGATTACCAGCATAAGGGACCTTAAGACCATCTATGTCAAACAGCTTGACTCACAAATGCGGAGGCTCACGGCTTAAAAATGAACCGATCTAGTCAGGTCCACAAAGCAATTTATGGGAGAATCAGGTACAGAGATGAGGTCTAATTACTTCCAGGCAGTGCACTTTCCTCTACACCATCTTCCCTCCTGTAGGAAGTTTACTATAGATCATACCAAAGAAATAATATCCTGAAAATCTGATAGCACTTATTCTCAGCCTGAAATAGCAAGACTTGAACCACAAACACAAACCAGGGGTCTCCTGGGTAGTCTGGCGGCAGCCTGTGTGCTGCTCCTTGGCTGCCCAAACTTGAATCTCCCAGACGCGTGCTCCCCACTCAGGTACCAGCTCAGAGCAGGTTGAGTGACTGCACAAATGCACACCTGCGGTTTTAGGGGTATAAGATTATAAGCAAACCTGTAGCAGAATTCTCCATTGAAGAACTTTCCTGCATGGCCTGACTACTTTTGCAGGAGTCAGAGTACCACCAGGGTTTGGGTAATGTGCCTGGCGAGGGAAGTGGATGTGGGCATGAGGCAGGTCTCAGATACCTCCAAGAGAAGGCACCCAAGAGATGGAGCCTCACACTCAAAAAGGTGCTCAATTCATCCTCATTGAATAAATATCTTCCTTGGCCATCCACCCAATAGAAACATCTTACACAAGCAGGTGAAGTAGAGGGGAGAAGCCACTGTCTTCTGACTACCCATATGCCCTTGGGCAGCTTTGTTAGCCTCTGTGTCTGCCTAGAAGTGAGATTGAAGCTCCTGACTTACTGACTTAGATCCACGGGAGAGCGTTAATGAAGAGTAGTCACGGGAAGCGTTAGAGGATTTTCAAGGTGATTTCAGCGTAAGCACTGAACAGCACTGTCACTATTGCCAAGTTGCAGGAAGGGCCTTGGGTAAGTCAGGAGGGGCGTGCTGGGAAGCAGAGCTCCTGTCTGTCTGCACCATCCTCTGGATCGGGTGGTGGGGGGGTGAGCCAAGCAAGAGGCGGGGCGCACAGCAAGCCTCCCCGCTTCACTCCGGTTGTCTTCAGCTCTTTCCTTGTGGTTGGGCGTGTGCCCAGCTGCATCTGGCGTGGAGGGATGAGCTGCTGACACAGGCAGATGAGATCTGTGGTCTAAAGCCATGGGAGAGATGGCATTTGACAGATCTCTTCACAATTACTCCCATTCTCTCCACTCCTCCAAGTGATTAGGAGGCTGGGGCTTATCCCTTATTAGGCAGGAGAGATCATCACTTGCAGTAGCCCCAGCCCCGCCCCACCCCTCCCGCCAGATGATTCCTGTAGGCTGGACTGGCAGGATGGAGGAGGTCAGCCAGGGTCATGGCTGCTGAACTTGCAAACACCTCTCTCCGAAGGCATGGCCCCTTTCTAAAGCTGCCTCTCTTGCACTGTCTGAGCAGCTGGGGGCAGAAACCAGCCTGGATCATTATGCAGAAAGTGGAAGGCTCAGAGAAAGAAGATACCAACATCTACTGCTCTTGCCTTTGCTTTTCCCCTGAAAGTGTGGAACCTGGACCATCGGCATAAAAATGAAGACTCCTGGGCCCTCCCCACCTCCAAGCTCACTTCTCTCTCCGATCTTTACCCCAAACCCAGCTCAAGAACATTCTCTTCCAGGAAGCCTTTCTTGGCCACTTTATTCAATAAACACTCTTCCTCTATGACCTCCCAGAGCAATGGTTCGCAACCTCGGCTGCACAGCAAACAATCTGGGGAAGCCTTAAAACGCCCCCGACGCCCAGGCCCTGCTTCCCAAGATTCTGATGTGATGGTCAGGGTAGGACATCAAATATTAGTATTTTTTAAAAGCTTCCCTGGTGATCCTAATATCCAGTGCTGGCAAGAACTACCTTAGAGCATGCATTATCGGCTCTGAATCATTTGGGATTTTAAGATTTACTCTGGCTATGATCACTTCTAAAATTGCCTTTACCTTGTTGTCTGCATAATCAGAGAATTAACTACTTGAGGACAGGAATCTTGTCCTATTTCCCGAGGGCACACACATGGCCCCATGGGAGGAGCCCTAGGAATCAGCACCCCTGAACTCTGTTTTTCCAGGCATCGCCTGGCCGCGTGTGTGGCCTTGGGTGGGCTGCCGGACTCTCTCAGCCTCCATCCTTCTCCACAATGAATGCTGCAGTGGAAGGTCCCTTGAGGTGCCTGCCAGCTCTGATGTTTTGTAATTCTAATGAGCACTCGGGAAAATGGGGACTGATTGCAGCGGCCCACTGCCTCGGAGCCTGGTGTTTGACCCATTTAAGCATGTTGTCCCACCTCCTGCTCCGTGGGGAAGATGCTGGCATCTTCCACCTCCAAAGATGTGTCTTCTCAGATGAATGCCAGGCCTTTCCTGACATCCTCTTTACCAAGCCCCGTCCCAATCCACAGTATTGCGTGGTCCGCAGGCCTGCAGGATGGGCCAGAAATGCAGGGATAAAGGTCTTCTCTGTTCTGATTCTCACCTTATGGAACAAAGGGGAAATGGGCACACTTTTAAAATTAACGGTCACAGGTTGAAAAAGAGAAGTGGGGTAAAAACCCACAGGCAAGGACAAAAAACATATCCAAGAAGTCAGAGGCCTGCTGGGTTTGGAGGCAGAAAGGTGGGTGCATGGGGACACGGTGGGAGCTCCAGCAGTGAATAGTGAATCTGTAGGCGCAGAGGCAGGCACCGTTCCTGAGCCCTGCACAGGGCCAGCTCTGCCGGCGTGCACAGGGCACATTCTCTTGCCCGCTACCCCAGCAGGGCGCGTGGGCAGTAACACTTGCACACGATGGTTACACAGTACCCATTCTGCTTGAGGATACCAGGATAAGGTTTTTCTGCTTATGGGTTTAGGGCAATGCCATTAGTTGTCTCCTGCAGCACCTGCTGGCTCTGATTTCACCAGGGAGCACAGTTTCACTGTTTCTCCTGCTGGTCAGTGTTCCCAACAGTTCTCCCAGGATCCTTGTCTCAGGCTAAATTCAAATAATAATAAAAAAATGTTGCTAATCCAGCCACACATCTCCTGAGGGATCCTGATGATGGAGCAGGTAGGGGAACAGAGGCAAAGACAGAAAGACCACTTCTTGCTACAGATTGTGCTGGAAGCTTTCGGGGATTAGTGAGCTCACATCAGCAAAGCCCTCTGAGCCCCCTTGCTCATTACTACTGAGCATTTTGGAGGCCCTTGTTATATGCCAAGCCATTTGCAGGCATCTGAGAATTAGCCCTCTCGTGGTTCCAGTGAATTCTTTGTTGTACTCTTTGAGGCTCCGACAATGTAATTTAAGAATTTGGACTGAACTTAGAGTTAAGATCTGCAGCTTTTAACCCCTCTTTTCTACAGACTGTGGGATCTGGGACAAAATATTTTCTTTCCGGGGCCTCAGTTTTTTCAGACATTAGAAAGGAATGAGAATCTCTGCCTTTGTCACATCACGGAATTTTTGTGTTGGTCCAGGGTGCTGTGGATGGAGAGAGAATTTAGAAAATAGGAAGAAATGTCATGTTAATATAAGGTATTATTTTTCTATCATTGTGCTTCCAGTTGGGTTGGTTTATATTTATTACAGAGGGTTATTTTGTGCATGGTGAAAACCACAGTCCTTAATCTCAAGGGAACAGAAATGGTGCCAACTTCCAATCAATAGACAGTAGTCCCCAGGACCATTTGGAGAAGAGGCCCATGATTGATGAGAAATATCTTTCGAGAGTATGGAAGAGAAAGCTGCAGTAAGAATTCAACTTACTCAGTCATTACTCTTCGGGGGACAGGCTTCACATGGCTTTTCTGGGGGTGGGCGAGGCGGTGGTGGTAGTTAGAATTAATGTCCTTTTTCTAGGGAGGCAAGTGAAGGCTTTTGTTTGGGGGGTATCAGTTCACGCCATTGCTTGTTTATGGGTAATGTTTGTAAGACTCGGGCACTAAAGGCCAATGTCCATTGGTGGAAACAAGAAACTGAGTGGCTGGCACCAGATTTCTGGGATCCAGTTTGAGGCGTCAGTGGAAGATCGATATGGGAGAAAGAAAGAGTGAGGGGTCTGAGTGCAGGTGGCGTGAAGCGGCAAAGAGTGAACGCATTGAGGGAGGTGAGGAGGATGAGTGCAGTTGATATAGGAGGTTCCCAGGAAAAGCACTGAGCTTAAGTCAGAAGGAGTTGTCACCAGAACCCTGTCTCTGTGTGCCATGCCTTGGCTCTCTCTCTGTGGGAGAGTCTGCTCTGTAGCCAGGCTCGCCTTCTGAAGAAAACTAGGGGATGACCATGCCAGGATACCCTTGTCCCTGCCTGAGAGTCTTCCCATCCCCTTCCCTGCAGGTGGCCAGCTCCAAGACAGTATCCATCTCAAAAGGCCACGTCTTTATTCCCTCCCACTTAGAAGTAAAACTCTTAACAGATACATGAAAAAGATGATGTTACTTTCCTGTTTTCCTAGAGAGGGAATTCAGGGGTTTGGTGAGGTCGAGCGTCCTTCCTAAGGCCATGTGGCACGAGGCAGAGGAAGAAGCTATAGCTTCCCTAGTGCTCAAGCTCCACCACCGCCACCAGAGCCTGTTGCTTCGTCACTTGCGCCTGCTACATTCATCTTTCCTGCCTCCTTGGGGGGTGTCTCAACCTTTCTTAGTCTGCCACATGTAAGGTCCCTGTTGGCCATTTTTGCTTCTGTATTTTAATGGTTTGGACTAATTCCCACTTTATTTTTGTATTTATTTTAACACAATCACTTATAATGAGGCTAATGACATTTTGTCTCCATGGTGGCGCATTTTAATTTGGTCTCGGAAATGTCAAAGCGATCAGGCAATTTGGTATCGCAGAAACACAAAACGTGGCGGGGACAATAGGTTCCTCTCTCCATCATTCCATCTCCCTCGTTATCTGCTAGCTCCTGGGGTCACCCTGTCCCATTTGGCCGCTTCTCAGTGCTGGCACGGATGGGGATCGGCAGTAAAACATCGCCAAGACAAAAGGCGAGGGCTCCCGCGGACGGACTCCCTCCAGCAAGTGTGGTTAGCAGTTGATCAGATCTCGGCACTCATGCCAAGTCTGCTATGACAGAAGCAGGACGTTATTTTCCTGATGGCATTTCTGTATCAGTCCTCATCCTGCCACCATCCCAGGGTTTTCCTTTCTCTCACTTTCTGGTTCTTCCCTTTAAGACAGGGTCAGCAAATGCTTTTAGTGAAGGGTCAGATAGAAAATATTTCAGGCATTGTGGGTCTCATACAGTCTCTACCTCATATTCTTCTCCTTTTTACAACTCTTTAAAAATGTAAAAACCATTTTCAGCTCACATGGCATACGGGTTGTCAGGCATTCATGGATTTGGGGGTATTTGGTGCAAGTGTTTTGGGGGATTTGGGCACAGGTTGATCCAGTTTCTTTTCAGGATGGATGTGTCCTGTATAACAGAGCCTCAGATACTTGGCTTTGCTGGGGTCAGGCAGTAGGAGCATTCTCTGATGGTGTAAGTACACAGCAAGTCTACACAGAGATTGCTGACTTCTGCCTTGTTTTAAATGTGGGATCTGGGGCTTGGTGGGCTTTCTCAGGAAGCCTGTGCTGGCCCATGTTTGTTGGGACCGGGAGCTCTCTTGTTCTCACCTTGCCCCTCCTCTTCCTCCGCCTCCCTGCCCTGTACTCCCGTTAGCCTGTCTCCTCTGCACCCTGCTTTGTCCTTGGGAGGAAGGAGATGGATTGTCTCTGCAGATGGGGCCAGGTCTGTGTTCTCAGCTCTGAGAGCAACCACATTTGTCTTCTCTTCCGTACCCAGGCTCGCTTCTCGGAGGCTAATCTTTGAGATGGAAATCAGAACAGCGAAGGGAGGGATTCTTGGCATGCCAAAATCTTTAGGTCAAATTGGGGACACTCCCAGTCCAGTGTAACCCAGATAGACCCTGTGCCCCAGGAATAGCCTGTGCAGGCTTCTATTTAGAAACCATTTTATCAATTTCTTTGCCAGCTTTTTCATGTAGGAAGGATACTTTATCTCTATAAAGGAGCAATAAGTGGACAGTATAATATATTTCAGTTTTAATAAGGTGTTGCCAGTTGCACACACTCTGTAGAGCAATTAGTGTCAATAGCCGCTAAGCAGCGGAGGGACTGTATGTGAGTGTTTACAGACGGAAAGGATTTACAGCTGGGTGCGGAGGAGCTGCGGCTACAACGGGGGGATGGCGGGGGAAGAGTTGCTGACCGCTGAGTTTAAGTGCACTGACCCCGCACATTTCTGCAGCTCCTCAAAGGCAGCCCTTGCGCTGTGTGGCGATGCTGGGAGTTGGGGCGGAAGATAGTGATGGTCGCCACAGAGCCCAGGGGGCCAGGGAAAGAACAGGAGTTTAGGGATCCCGTAGATGTGAGTTTTAAACTCAACTCTGCCACTTAAAAATGACTCCTAGGCAAGTACATTTTTCTGCAACTAGTTTTCCTTTATGTAAGAAAGGAGAAGAGAAAGCCATCAGAGAGCTTAGAGTCTGGAGCCTGTTTGCATTGCCAGTCCTCAACTCCAGCTGCATCCTATCAAACTCTGGCACTCCTGCCCCATCAACGCTAATGAGGAGGGGAAGAGTTTTCTGGAATCAAGTCGAGGCCAGGTTGTACAACCCCTCATGAACAAGTTCTCCAGGAAGTGTCCTGATCTTCAAACTGAAAGCCCTGCATCCTGAGCACCCTGAGGCCCAGGCCGACCGGGACGCTGGCCACCCGCGTCCAGCCTTGGAGAATTTCTCCTCCTTTTAGCGCGATGGGCTCAAGCGTCGGCGCAGCTCGCATCTTGGGGACTCCGGCCCCACATTTCACAGGCCGCAGCAGCACACCTCCTGGGATCGGGAGGATGGTGGGGCCTTTTAACAAGCTGGGGACAGCTGGCCCAGCGATGAAGTGCCTGAGGGCTTGGACTGAAAGTCAAAGGATCTGGCTAAAATGTTCTTAGATTTGTTTCTTCCTTGAAAATGGTGACCATTTAGTGGAGCCTTGGAAGGGAGAGGAGGTATTTGGTTTCGTTTTTTCTACGTGGGCATTATTTTGAGGCTGTGCCCATGCATTCATGCCCCACACACGGAGCCACTCCTCCACACCATGCACTGGGGGGCCCTCAACCCGGCTCGAGCTGGGTGAACTCTGGCCTGACTTGGGCACTGCGCCGGGCAGGGACAGGCGAGCGGCCCTCCTCCCCACCCAGGGAGCTTGTCACCCAGTTTGGACAAGGAGTACTTCGCCCGGACTCGACAACTGGCTGGCCACCTTGCCTCTGTCCGTCCCTTTTGCAGGGCAGGAACAGGAGAGGTGAGTAAACTCTAAGCTGTTGCTCTGATGCATATTTTCTCTCACTTTGCAGAGAAGATGATACACCGAGAGAGAGGTTACAAAAAGGCTAAGTGGTGCTCTAGAGTTAGCTGTTGAGTCAGAGCTCAAACCTAGGTCTCGGGTGCTTAGAGGCAAAGTTGCTGCCTGCTTTTTCTGTTCTGCCACACTTCAGCCAAGAGCAGACTTTGAGCTTTTGGTCAGAGACACGCTTGGGGCATCCGTGGAGTTTAGGAGGGGTGAATCACCGAAGGAGAAAACAGGTGAGAGGAACGGTTGGGTAGGTGAAGGGAAGGGATGTGGCAGGGCCGGGGTGTGTGGCGTGGAGGGGGCACATTGCTCTAGGAAAGGCAGGGAGGAGTGTGGTGTGGTGGGCAGGAAGGACACCGAGTACGGTGGGGGGAGCGAGGGGCCGCAGGGCAGAACCCAGCTAGCGAGGAAGGGGCGCTTGCTCCAAGAAGGCCGTGGATGCCTGGTGGAGGGATTTCTGTGACTCACGTTGATGGTGATCTGCAGGCTCTGGGAGTAGCTTGAACTCCACCTGGGGCAGGTGGCTGGAAGCTCCCTCCCTGTCACCTGGGGGAGGAGGGTATGGAGTGACTCTCCCCAAGGAGTTCCTTGCCAAGCTGATTGGGGTGAGGAGACATGTCATCTCATTTGACTTATAATCCCAGAGTTAATCCCTTGGGGATACGTCATCTGTTTCTTATATAACAAGATTAGCTTTAAGGAAGTCAGAACGTCTCCTTTAAAACATTTCGAATATTTGTTGGGTACCTACTTCATTTCAGTTTTGTAAGGGATGGTAGACCAACATAACAAGGGCATGTAATTAATTGGGTTTGACCATAAAAACATAACCAGGGCTATAATTAATTAATTTTGTAAGTGTGACTAGGTCACTATGTGTGTCTGGATTTCAAGGCCGCATTGCGCAGCGGGTGTCTTGCCTGGAAAATCTTCAGTGAAGACGAGAGTCCTCCCCTAAGGGAGCACAGTTTGCACTACTCACACTCAGCATGTAGAAGCCGGACTGGAGAATCTGGTCCTTGTCTGTCTCCACGTTGTTTTTGGCCGGATCCCTCGTTGTGGGTGGGCAAGGAGCTCATTGCAAATGCTCAGGCCCTCTCTGTACAGTGGGAAGATAGAGGCTCCCAGCGCCTTCTGTCCCAGCAGAACGGCTAGTGGGCCTTGGTGCAGGAGCTCCTGCAGGTTTTTGTTTTTCTTTTCTGCTAAAACTGCCCCGGCTCCCAGTGCTCGGGGCCCAGGCCCCATGCCCTCTTGTGCACCAGGGCCTCCGTCAGGGTCCTCTGCCTGTCCTGCACCCCATGCTGTGCGCTTCTTCTTTGTAGGCCCCCTAATTGCCCCAGAGCCACCCCCTTCCCCTGCTCAGACTCCTCCCTGTCTTCTTTCCTGCCTTCTTTTTCAGTTCAGTTAAGTCCCCATCTCTGGGTTTGTTCTCAAAATTCGAAGGTTTCTATTTTCACACCTCAGTAATTGGTGCTATCTGTTGAAAGTAACTCTGGAACTCTAGCCTGCTGGGGTCAGGAAGAGCTGAATTGAATTAGAGAAGTAGAAATTGGCTGGATGCAGGAGGAGGACTTAAGCCAGGTAATTTCTCTCTTCCAGGGGAGCAGCAGCGTCTGAGCGGGAGCCTGCCTTTGGAGCTCACTGGTGGGCTCCCTGCTCTGTTCCCCTGTTCTTTAATGGGGGCCCTGCAAGGCAGAGGGTGGGGAGGAATGAGGCCCCCTGCCTGGCCCTCCCCTTAGCCCAGGACATGACACTGGAGACCCAAGAAACATATGCAGTGCCAGGAAAAAGCGTTATGGCAGTGAAACGACATCGGAGCAATTAAATATACACAACACCCTCTGTTTTTAATAGCATAATGGCTGGGAGAGAAGCTGACAGACCAGGAGTCCCTTGGTGACAGGAGCTAATCCATCCACAGTCCACGCCAGGGTGGCAGACAGTCCTACTGGCCTGGGTCTCAGTAAGGCAGGCCCAGGCTCTGCTTCCCTCCCACAGACGCTGTGTGCAGGCGCCGAGATGAGAGGAAACCACAGCTTTTGCTATTTTTCCTTTGACGTTAGGAGTTTAATTAATCCTTCATTTTAAAAAAAATTATTATTTTCTGCTGGTGCTGTTGATCATGTATTTTCGATCTCCTGGAAGGTTTTCCAATTATTGTAAAAAAAAAAAAAAAAACTCTTCTACTCCCAGGCAGCAGGTGTGTGGCCCTTCTTCCAGGCTGTGAGATATTTATTCTCACCCAAATCCATCCATGGGAGTCAGCGAGTTTGCCTCCAGGATAGGGATGAACTGAGACTGCAATTCACAAAGAATTTCAAAGCCTGAGCTTCCCCCCTGGGGCTGAGGAAAGGTCAAAACCATGATCCTCGGGGGCCAAATGCTCTAGCTCCCCCACACATGGGGGCAGGGAGCAGGGGAGCATTAAAATATACACCCACATATGTATTTTTTCTGATTGGAAGTGTAACACGTTATCGGCACACTATTTGGATAGCATAAGAAAATACTAAACAAAACTAGGCATTATTTTTCCTTCATATTGGGCAAGCTGAGAGATATCACAGAAGGAAGCTTGCTCCAGCGCTGACCTGCTCCTGCCACCTGCCCCTGCCCGCCCCCTGCATGGCGTCTGTGACTCCATAGGCTCCCTTTGCTCTCCACTTTCCAGAAAAACGGGTTTTGTTTCAGATCAGGAAAAAAAGCGGACGTCTTGGGGGAGCTGGTGGCTCTTCAGCTTGTCCTCCATGGGGTCAGAGGATTTTGTCCCGGTGGTTCCCTGCCTGCAGTGGTGTATACACACGCTCGTTATGTGTCTGAGATCCAGCACTGGCCCTGTTGCTTCTCAGCCTGGGATTTGTGGAGTAGGACACACAACAGAACCTCATTGCGCCTTGTTTTCCTCACCTGTGAAATGGCAATGGTGTTACCACGTGCCACATAGAGTTCTTGTGAAACTTAAGTGCTTCGGTCTGTCTTAGAGCCAGTCAGGTTCAGTACCTCCATCCATGGTAGTTCTTCTCATATTTAAAATGACCACACGGCCACTCCTCTGCCCTGCCCTGTTCTATAGGACGGGTTTCTAACACTTAAGTTCTTCTTGCATTTCTCCTTTGGACCCTCACTGGTTTTCATGTCCTTCCTACCAAGCGGAACATAGAACTAGTCACATGACTCTAGTGGACTCTGATTCCAGCGAGGCTTGAGTCTGTCGTTCTACATCCATCTTGCATCTGAGGCTTCACTTAACCGGTGTTTTGAATTACTGTTAAGCTTTAGCCAAATTGTGTAAATGGGCAGGGAGAAGGACCCACTATATTTTCAAAGTCAAGTTGTCTTAGGTGCAGGGAGGCCCAGATGGTGCAAGGAAGGCCGCTGAGAAGGGGACCTGTGGGTTTCTGTGCCAGGTTTCCTGGTGTTGCTCCGGTTCTGATTCTCTCTCGTTCTCTGATTCTTCTGGGCCTCTGCACGCTTTCCCCACTCTGGTCTCCCTGTCTCTGTCTTAGCCTCTCCGTGCTGGGCTCCAGCATTGTGTTTATTTCATGCCTTGACACAGCAAAGGGAGAACTGCAGCTCTTCCTTGCGGGCTTTGGGAAGGAGTAAAACAGAGAATGCGTGGTAGCCAAGAGAGGTGCTCTGAGGACAGACCCGGGCCCACCCTTGACTCTGAACCAGACCCCCCAGCCCCCGAGCTCCCGCACCCTCTCAGAGGCATCCTCAATGAAGGGAAGCCCTGGAGCAACGGCCGCCTGCCTGCTGCCTGACCTGCTTCCTCTCTCACATCTCCCACCGTGCAGAGATGCTGCCTCGGCCCCGGCCCCTACGCAGCCTGGCCCGTAATTTATACAAGTGCAGCTGATGTTCCCTTTTAAATTGACAAAAGCAGAGGACGGAGCCTGGGAAGCCCTCTGACCCCGGTGCCCTGGTCCATGACAATTGCAGGTGGTGTGCAGTGCGCTGCCTCTTCATGCACTTGCAGTGGGGAGATGCTGGTTAATTTGCCAAGACTCGGAGGTGACCCAGGTTTAATAAAGAGGATTAATGGATTTGAGCTAAAGGTCTTGGCTGTTTCAAGCAGATAGCCTGTTCCTTCTAAGACAGTTTGCAGGCTTTTGCTTAGTTTCTTCTCTTTGGGGAAATAGCTCAAGCTGCCTGCTTAAAGGGGTCTCCCTTCCTTCTCAACACTAACTGGACAGAGGTGGCCACGGGTCCTTCACATATACTCAGAACCAGGGGCACGAGGGCACACGCTGTTGACAACAGCACCGGTAACCAAAACCTCACTCTCATACTCTGCTGGTGGAAGCTACCACCTGCCCAAAAAACATTTTGGTGACAAGACTCAAAACACTTAAAAATACTATGCAGACTCTTTGACACAGAATTCCATTTTATGATGTAATTAAGGATGACTATGAAAATGTCCGCCAAGGAGATGTTTATTTTTTTAGATGGGGTCAAAGAGATGTGTAACGATGGGGAATTAATTCAATAGATTATACTACATCTGTGCAATGGGATAATGGTTATGAAGAAAAGATGTTGTAGAAGTGTTGTATTGGTTTGAAATATGTTCATAGGTTTTAAAACACTCTATGTGGTTAAACTCATTTTTTTTAAAAAAAGATAGGATTATACACGTGCATATAGGTGAAGGCTGTACACCCACATAACTGAGTGAGATTCAGACTGATTTTATTTTGGTGCCTTGTTTCATTTATCCTCACCATCTAATTATTTCCAGAATTATACGCTCCTTGTGTAATAAGCAGGTCTCCCCAGAGGGTGCTGTGTGCCCCTATGTGCATGCCGGGAACGGCACGGCTCCAGGCTGGGGCAGGCCTGCTTCCTGGGCTCCTGCTATTGTGTCTCAGAAGGGTGCTGGCTACAGGCTCCCGGCCAGGTGGGAGGTGGCCCTCTGTGTGGCAAGGCTGTGAACGCTTCATGTCACATTCATCACCACTGGTCCTAGCTGGTGTGATGGACAGTTTTGAGGGGAGGGAGCCCCAGCCTGCAATGCAGATGCTGGGCCTCAAGGGATAGGGGGCCCTCCCCAAAGGGAGCAGAGTCTTAATCGAGCCCTTCGCTGCTTCTGGTGGCCTATTCTCCAGTGTGCTTCTTCTGTCCCCTGTTAAATGACTCCCATAGGGACAATGCTGCCACATCCCCAAGGAGATTGTTCCTGCATCTCATAGACGACTCCGCCATGTAATAGACCTCACGGATAGGACATTTTCACTCAAGTTTCCATTAGTCACTAAGTGTGTACACATTTTCTCTTTAATATTTACTCAAAATTTGTAGTGGGCACTGAATTTAGACTTTTTCGGCAGTAATTGCCTGCCTAGCTCTTATTTCTCTCTCTGATATTAACATCAGGATTACTTTTTACTTTGCCCTTTGATAGTTTGGCATCACTGTCTCCAGCTTAATTCTTCTGCGACATTGGGATGTATTTTAGTCTCTAATGACTTATCTCTCCATTCATATGGCCATGTTTTCATTTGCCATTAAAAAAAAACAATTTCTGAGCAGCTTTTTACTGATGATTTTAGCCTCAAATCTTTGTGACGTTCGCGTTGTTCCTCTGCTTTTATATGCTAGCTGTTATCGAGGGTGAAAAGCTGATTTGGAGTAAGAGTTTGTCTCCTAGGGGACTAAGTACTACAAGAAAAAGAAGGCAAAAAGCACTCGTACGAACAGGCCTTCGGTGCTCAACATACATTTGTGAAATGGATCCTCTTCCAGGGAACCAGAGACCAGCGCAGCAGGGAGGCAGGAGCAGCGGGGCCTGACTCAACTCCCCCCACCAATCCAGCTCTGCTGTAGCTCTCTGTGGCTCCTCTGTCCCCTCCCTGCACATCCACTAGTCCACACCTTTGGCCAGGCTAGGTTTCTCCTTAGAGCAGGACGGAGAACTGGTGAGATGGGCCTGTTGTAAAAGCCGGCGTAGCCGGCGATGACATGGGTTTCCCGGCTGTCCTCTCTGTAGGTTGAGCTCTGTGCACGATTCTAGTGTGTTGATTCAAGTGGACTTGCCTCAGCTCCTGTCCTGCCTCGCCCGGGCTAATCTGAGTCTTAAGTAAGGTGTAAAGCTCACAGTGAGAGCCCAGGAGAGAAACGTGTCATGAGTGAGAAATACAAGAGGTCTGCTATTTCTGGGTTTTCCCTGATTTGGGTTCCTGATCCTTCTTTTACTTTTCCTGGCCCCATTTTTACTCTGCCATATCTTCTCTGCCTACTGAATGTAAATATGCCCAATGCTTCCCTTATACACACACACAGATACACATATACCTTTATATATTATGTTTTTTATATATAACTTCATATATATTAATATATATACAATTGACCCTTGAACAACATGAGTTTGGACCACACAGATCCACTTGTATGTGGATTTTTTTCTAACCAAATGCAGATAGATGCCGGACTTGAAACCTGTGTATATGGAGGGCTGACTTCATACCCATGGGTTCTGCGGGACAGACTGTGGGACTTGAGTACGTGCAGATTAGGTACACATGAGGGTCCTGGAACCAAACCCCCACGTATACGAAGGGACAACTGTATATTTTCGTTATCCATACTGCAGGCAACTCTCTCTCCGAGGCACCATGGCAGACAGAGCTTCTGCCCCGTAGGAAGGGATCAAGAGAGAATCTCAAAGCTCACCGTGCTGCCGCAGCCTGGCTCGGTCACCCCCGCCTCTGTGCGGTTTTCTGGGATTCCTCACGTAGCGCAGTGTGCGTCATGCCTGTGTTCTCGCTCCCCAAGTCCTCCCTAATGAAAATAGAGTGTAAGCATTCCTCAGACAAGGGTCTGAAGACATGATGGGGGAAATTTTGCTTACGAGCAAGAACCAAACTATAACCAGGTAGCAAATATTTTTCCCAGCCAGTTTTCTTCCCAAGAGAGCTGTTACAGTAAAATTAATCAAATGAGGTGTTTTTCTCCCCTCACCTGGTGTGCTGTGGTGCCCTCCATAAATGCGTGGAAAGAGACACTTTTCAAGCAGAGCGATGCTGGGGTCGGGTGGTAAAGTGAAGCTCGGCTCAGGCAGGAGCGACCCATGGACCGGCCTGGCGAGGGAGCGGAGCACATGGGCTGCTTTCTGCGTGTTCTTCCTTTCCTCGCTGCTCTGCCCGCCTGGAGTCACCAGCTCCAAGGCCATCCGTCCCTGCCTATCCCAAGTTCAGTGGCCTCCAGTCAACTTCCTTGCAGAATTTCCCACTACTGTTTCTTCCTTCCCTTGTTCAGTCAATAGAACACCTACTTCCCCTCTGCCAGGCACTGTTCTAGGCTCGGGAAATACGGCAGCATGCACTACAAATAGAGCTTCTGCTTTCCTGGGGCTTCCATTCTAGTGAGCAGAGATAGACAATAAAAAATATGTAAATTCTATGGCATGATATAAGGGGATAAGAGCTATGGAGCTAAATAAAGTTAACAGGAGTGTAGGGTGAAGGAAGATGACATTTTAAGCAAGATTTAAAGGGGAAGAGATGAAAGCCCTGAAGATAGCTGGGAAGCAGGCCGTCTCCTGCATGTAGGGGTGTGTCTGCTATATCTGAAGGGGGCCCGAATGACCAAAAGAAGCAGGCAAGGAGGAGAGACCACCCAGACCCAGGAGGTTTTATTCTGGTCGAGATGGTGGCCATTGGAAGGTTTTCCGCAGAGAAGTGCTGTGGTCTGATACATTGCACGAGCTGACCCAGGCTTCTGTGTTGAGAAGAGGCAGCCACTGCCTCTAGAAGCACCTTCCCCTTTCCTTAGAATTCTCTCTTTGATTGGCTTCAGCAACTCTCTCTGGGGTCTCGTTTTACTTCGCTCACTGTGCCTGCCATCCTATGCCTCCACTCCATTTCACTGACGTTTCAAATAAATTTATTTCTCACAGAGCATGAGATTCGAAAGATGAAAAATCAGGAATAGACAGTGTTCAAGTATATCAGCATATAAGACACACAAAGGACTCACAACATGAGTGAAATACTGAACTACAAAAATAGCACGTCTTTTGGAGATTTTTTGCCATTAATATGTAGGTCAGGATGGAAACCTCAGAATGGTGGGTGCCCACTGAGAGTTATAACCTCAGTAACTTTGTTTTTACTCTCCTCTCAGAACTTGTGTCTTGCATGGGTCCTGGGCACAGTGGTGTGCTGGTAACAGCAAGCTTTCTGAAGGAGAAAAACAAGCCCTGGTGTGTAGTTTTTGCTGATGTCAGGTTGGGTATAAATGCTCCAACCGTGGCTGATTTTAAGCTAACAATTTATGTGGTATGATGTCCCTCCATCTCCACTAATACAAAATGTCACTTTTGCCATCTGTTAAGTTCCTGTATATGCATGAGCTTGTTTCTAGAACTTCACTTTGACGCCGCTGATCCATTTGCGAATCCCTGTGACTGTACCACACTACTTTCAATAGCTGCAGTGTGGCTAGTTTCATAAATGTTTCTCTACACTGACTTCTTAGTGATCAGTCAGGCACCAACCTCACTGAGATTCTGACTGAGGTTACTTTATATTTACACACACACACACACATTTGGCATTTCTATAATATTTCTAATAAGATCATATATTCAACCAATAGATAACTTACTAAGACCCATAGCTGAGAACTGTCCTTGGCTCCGAGACAGACAAGATTGCCAAAGTTCCTGTTCTCACAAAACTTCCATTTGGAGGGTGGTGTGGGGAGGATCCATGATAAGCAGATGGACAAAAGAAATATAAGGACCATTTCAGATGGTGTAAGTACCACCAAGAGAAAAGCAACAGCTGGGTCAGACAGAACTTCACTGAGAGGAAGTCTACTTTAGATTGTATATTCAGGGGATCCTCTCTGAGAAAGTGACGTTTTAGCAGAAACCTGATCCTAAGGAGTCAGTTAAGAACAAATCTGAGAGAAGAGGAAGCTGCCAATACAAAAGCCCTACGTCAGAAACTACCTTTTCAGTTTTTTTTTTTTTTTAAATGTCAGTGAGGAGCATGCTGCAAGATGAAGTATTTTCTCTGTGGTCAGAGACACAGACAAAGATTAGATCATGTAAAGTCTTATACGCCATGGTAAAAGATTTGGGTATTATTCTAAATACAATAGAAAGCCTTTGGATAGTTTTGAGTAAAGGGGACCGATCTGATTTACAATTTACTAGCTCATTGTAGTTTCTGACAAGAATAGATGATGTGTGCGTACGTTGTGTGAGGGAAGAGAGGAGGCAGGAAACTATTAGGAAATTGTTGATGTGATCAGGATGAAAGATGACGGGGCCCTGGACTATGGCGGTAACAGCAGAGTTGAGAGATGCTAATGGATTTGGCATGTATTTTGGAAGTAGAGCCAGAGAGTTTTCCGACTAACCGGTTGTATGTGGGGAGGTGGGAGGGAGGGAGAGAGAGAGAGAGAGGACACACAAAGAATAAGGAGGAGTGGCTTCAAAGACTCAAAGACTTCTGATGTAAGAAACCAACTGAACGGCAAGATTGGAGTGAGACAGAGCGTGTGGATCCCTCCAAAGTCCTTTGTGGACTCCCTGTGCTCTAAAATACCATCCGAGTAGAGGTGGCAGGAAGCAAGTTGAAGATACGAGTCCTGAGTTTGGGGGAGAGTTCTGCTAGTGCTGGATATTTGAGAATCAGCAGTATATTGGTATCCGTTCAGCCAGTGGCTGGGATAAGGTTCTCGGGGAAGAGGCTGTTAAGAGGGCTCTGAGGAGCTCCCACACAGAGGTCAAGGAGAGGAAGACTCAGTAAAGGAGGCTGTGAAGGAGCCACCACTGAGATAGGAAAACAAACCTGCCAGTGCAGCTCTGAGCAAGACAAAAGATGTGCTTCAAAAAGGGGTGGGTTTTACATAGAACATCGTTGGTGGTCAAATACGATGAAGGCAGAGAACAGACTCTCCAGACCCCTGGAATTGGTAATAGCAAAGTCATTGGTGATCTTAACCAGAGTGATTACAATGAAATGACGAGTTTGGAAGCTTAACTGAAGTTGAGAAAAGAAGGACAGGAGGAAATGGAAATACATTCATTTTTTATCATTTGTGGTAACGTTCTATAAAATCACCAAACGTTATATTAGCGAATATAGAACCACTGCTTCTAGGGGAAATACAGGGTTAGGTTCCTGTAAGCTTCCGGTTACTTATTGTGTTGTGTGTGTTTCTGTATAAAGACATCTTACTTAATATATGTTGTTGATTCATTAACATTGAACTTACACCCAGCAGCACTATAACTCATGCCTAAACAAAGCTTCTCTAACACACGTGCTTTCTGCAAAAGGCATGTCACAGCCTTGTTGCACTTAGGAACCTTCAACAGCACTTTAGTACTATGCCTGGGGGGCCTTTTCAAACACTACCATCACCAACAAAAAGTACAGATATGGGGAAAAGGTGGCACTAAATAGACTTTGAAAAGGATACTTGTTTACAATACGAGAGCCGAACAAGAAAGCAGAACGTCACTTCGTTCAACCTCAGCTAGGTACGTGAACGCCAGGTGACTCAAATTTTTTGCTGCTCTGTGCATGTCCATGAATGACCAGAAAGCTCTGTAAGTATTGATTTGGGGGTTACAATTAATTTTTAGCAAATACGTGGATTTTCATATGTAGAACCTGTGAATAATGCAGATCAAGTGTACCAACTATAGGGAACTCGTAGGAGATCTTTTGCTGCAAGCTTTGGTGTGGTAATATGATCTTTTTTTACTTACTTTACTTTTCCTTAATACTACAGGTGATGCTACAGTGTGTTTATACGATGAGAGGACTTATCTGGCACAGAGAGAAACTTGATGCAGAAAGGAAAACTATTGACTGAGCAAAGTCTCAAATAAGATAAGAGGTAGATCTAGATCAACAGCACAAGTGTAGCTTTTGTTGAGAGCGGCAGGAGTTAATTTACCATGGGAGACGTTCCTGTTCATTCAGGGCATTTAAAAAATATCCTCCTGTAATTGTTTGTAGTTCTATTTATAGAGGTTTTGTGCATTTCTTACTAAGTTAATTCCTAGGCGTGTTATAATTTTTGATATTTTGTATGGGTTTTCCTTATATTTTATAACTGCTTATTGCTTGTATAAAGCAAAGGTATTGATTTTCGTGTATTTCCTTTATACTTAGCCATTTTATTTAACTCTTAGCAAGTTTTAATTTTTAAACGAGGTGTTTGCATTTTTAGGAAGACAATAATATTATTTTTAGATAATAATTGATATATCCTTTTTCCTTCTCTCAATGCTTGTTTAAAACTCTAGAATAGTATTGAACACGCTTCTTACTCCTATGTTTATGGAATTTCCATTTGTGTTTCAAAATTTAATATGAGGTTTTCTGTTTTTGCTATGAAATTTTATGAGCTTTCAGAAGTTTTTTTCCTGTTTTGCCTAAAGATTTCATTTTTTTCTGTTTTTTTAAATTATGAATGGTCGTGAATTTTAATGAGAGTTTGTTTGACATCTAACAATATCATTACATGACTTTTCCCTTTATATTTTAACGCAATGACTTATCATTGATAGATCATCTACAGTTGACAGCTTCTAGTACCCTTAACATAAACTCTACTTGTATATGGCACAATTTCTAATATGCTGCTGGATTTTATTTTATTATCATTTTATATCATGTATTTTGGAAAATTGGTCTAAATTTTTTCTCTAGCTAGTCATTGTATCAAGGTGGTTGTAACCTTATCGAATCAATTTGAAAAGTTTCTAGTTATTTTTCCCTGTGGTTTTTGCTACCTCTTATGTGTCTTCAGTCTCTCTTGCTTCCCTTTCTTGGTTCCATCCATTGGCCACACATCCCCTGCCTACCTACAGCTTTGGCTGTCCCGTTAAGGTGTGCATTTTCCAATCCCTCCTATCTCAGTTCTCTGAGTTACCAGGTCATGTTTTCAACTGACGGCTGGATTTTTTTTTAAATTTATAATCTTATATGTAGAAGATCAAATATCTCATTCATGGGATGTTATCATCGTTGGATCATGCAATTAAGACCTATTTCTTATGTATATATTAATAGTTATTCATTCTCATCCCCATTCTCCACTGCCATCCCTCCATAAAGGACCATTCAGATGCATTTAATGTGTATTTTGAAGGCTCTTGTGTGTATCTCTAAGTTTCTCTACCTGTACTTACCCATCATCTGTCTGTCTGTCTACCCGGAAGCTCCAGTCTGCACTTCCATCTGCAGTACCATGCAATATCCTTCTCTTTGCTTCCTTCCATACTTGCTTTTAGCGAACTTTCCAAATTTTGCCAGTCACCAGGTGTAAATTATCTCATGTTTATTTTACTTTAAATTTTTTCTAATCATTAATTAATTTATTTCTTCCTATACTTGTAAGCCACCTGTGTTTCTTCTCTTCAAATTCCTCCTTCAAATTCTTTGCCCATATTTTTCACTGGGGGTATTGCCTTTTTCCTTATATGCATTCCTGGTATGTTCTGAATACTAGTCTTGCCAGTTTTTAGACACTTCAAATATGTTTTCCTAATCTATCATTGTCTGTTAATTCTATCCATCATGTCCTCTGTTGAAGTAAATTTTTAATTTTGATGTGATCAAATTCATAAATTTTTATGTAACATTTTGGACTTTTATTTAAGCAATCATTCTCTACCCCTAGGTTACAAAGATTTCGAAGATATTCTTCCGTATTTTTTTTCTGTTAAATGCTCAGTTTTACCTTTATTATTTCCACCCTGTATCTATCTTTGATCTATCCTGTGTCTACCTTTGAATGTGGAGATAAACAGGTAACAAGCTTTACTTTTCTCCATATAATAAGTGAGTTTTCATAACCTCATTTTTCCTCACCCCATTTATTTAGGTTGCCATCTTTATTGTATCTTAAAGCTCTGGCAGCTGACTCAGTGGTGACAGGGCAGGTGACGTAGGACAGGGCTAACAGGAGAACTTGGAACCCTCGTCCAACCCAGCCCCTCCCTGCTGTCCCTCAGCCACCTTCCTGGCCAGGCTATGGCCACTGCCTCCTGCCCGACCCCACCACGTGAACCACTTACCACCGGGGCAGTCTTCAGACTCTAAGAATTCCTAGCAGACACTGCTGATGTTTTTGTTGATGTAAATTTGTAAAACCCCTGCTTTCCTTGGTGTTCTATGGTTGACTTTATGAAAGTCAGAAACGCAAGTGAGTTTGATTTTCTGACAAGGAGCACCTCGCTGGGCACCCTGAACTGGATGTTGTCTGCCCCTCAAATTCAGGATGTCTGAATCCAGACTCACATCCCTTGTCACTGACACCACTGTTGGCGTCCTCGCCATCCAAATATCTGTGGCTCCTCTCCTCTCACCACTGCTGGTCTCTGGTGGCTCAGCTGTGAAGAGCTGACACCTCAGCTCCCCAGTTCCGGAGGCTTTTCGCAGTGACTGTGCTTTTTCTGAATTCCTCGCCTCCGCCACCAGCCCGTGCACGTCAGTGACACAGTTATCTGCTTTCCTCGGATCCTGGCACCCCTGAGCTCCAAAGTCTCTGTTTTCTGGAGACTGCCATCCGGACCGTATCATACACACTTCCCCTTGTATGGATTCCTTGGCAAGACGCTGGAAGCCCGTTGGGTCCTGACCTCAGGCTTTCTCCTTCATCTTCTAGAAATCTGACCTTCCAGTCGCCCACTTTACCTGCCATCCCCTGAGGCGAGGCCCTCAGCATCCCTCCTTTTTGTGCTCCTCCATCCCTTTGAATAGTTAATATCTTACATTTGTTTTATCTTGTTTAAAGTTTATGAGCACTGTCACACACACCATTTCATTTAATCTTCCTTTTTTTTTTTTTCTGTGTCCCATCCCAACCCGTTGAAATTTCAACTGTTTCTCAAAGCTTAACTGGGATAGATCTCCGATATAGCACTTATTGTAGTCATAGCTTATTTTTCATACTGGAACGAGACCTTTAAATAAGCAATAGATTTCAGCAATGACTTAGGGACATGATCTTTTATGGACTTGTGCTGCAAAATAACTCCTGTGGATGTCCCGAATGCTTTTCCTTTTCACTAACTGAAACTGTAGCCACAGTTACAGTGGGTTTTTCAGATCTGGGAAGAAGGATCGTGGTACAACAACACAGACTTGGGTTCTAATACAGCGCCTGCCCCAGAGAGCTGTGTAGCTATTGATCAGTAACTTCCCTTCTCTGAGCTTCGCTCTTCTCTCTTGTAAAATGAGGTGATTAGACTCTTATTCTTTAAGGGTTTCTTAAGCTCTAATGTTATATTCGATTGTAAACTCTTTTGGGACAGAGGCAGCCTTGTTTATTTTTGCATAATAGAAGCTGTTCAGTGAATGTCTGGAATTGAATTAGCTTCATGATAAAATCCTGGCCTCGGATTTGTGCTACGACTTCATATCCACATATGGTTAATCTCAATGAAGTTATTTAGCATTGGTGAGCTATTTAGCTAAGTAATAACCTCCATTCTCCTCTCACCTGTGTATGCGTAGGCCTGGCTGGAGCCCCCTGTGTGCCTGGGCCCCTCAGTGTGAGAATAAGCCTTTGCATTCTTGGTGCTGTGATTAAGTGGAAAATAATTTTAGCTTAAAAATACAGGGAAAATACAGACACTCGGGCCTTGGTCCACGTTTCTGATTCAAGGGGTCTGAGATGGGCTCAGGTATCTGCATCTGTTGCACTTCCCCCAGGTCCTTCAGATGAAGGTGGTTCATGGGCCAACAGAGAAAGACTGATTTGCTAAGTGCTTGCTACGGGCCAAGAACTGTGCTGAGCTCTAAATGTTATGCTATGCACCCTTTAGATTATTACACAGGTTTTTCAGAAAGCAACAAAATGACCTGAGGCTTAGGTAGATTAAGTGATTTGCCCAAGATAACAATGCTAGAAAGTGATGGCCTGGGATCAATTTAGGATGGTGTGACTTTTTTTTTCACTTAACTCTAGTGCCTTAGGTGCCAGAGCCCCAGGGTAGGTTTATTTGATAGCAGACATTCAGAGTCAAAAAATGAAACATGGTTACAACAGCATCAGTTCTCGAGGAATTCAAATTCTAATATTAAATACCAGGCAGATGCAAATGTTAAATGAGGAAACACGTAATTGAAATGTCAAAATACTGTATCACAGGGGAACGTGGAACAGAAAGTATTTTTTTAGTGTGTCTGTAGTTCAGGTTAGTTTCAATGGCCTTTTGAAGGAAGTAGATGCTCTACTCCAATTATAGGTCTGTCATTTGTCTTATATAACTTTTAGAAGAAAGGTGGCTTGAATAAGTGAGTCAGTTCACGATATGCAAAGATTCACTTAAGCATGACAGGTGATACATTTGGGGTTGGGACATGGAAGATGCTCTGGGCTGTGTCTTGTCCACGTGACACCACAAACCGTGGCATGATCTGTGTATGCGCTGGGAGCGCAGATGCACGGCGTTCCCCCAAATTCAGAACCGCAGTTCTTGTCAAGTCGCCGACGTCTCTCACTCAGAGTCAAACTTCTTCCTCACTAAGATAGACCCTGGAACTTCTCTGTAAAGGAAGATGGGTGGGCCTCTGGAGGGAGAAGCAGGGTAGGAGAGCTAGGCCAGTAAGACTGTGGAGGTGGGAGAGGCAGGCAGGAGGCCCCAGCAGAGGCTGTTCCCTCCACCCTCCTGCCATTTCTGACTTCTCAAAGCCCAGGGTGCCCTCCGGGGGGTCGCAGGTTCTGCCCTTTGCCCTGATACACCCTAGCCCAAGCAGATTTGCCCCTTGCCCAATAAAGGCAAACCAAAATGAAATCTATAATTATCATTACTAATTCCACTTAATTAGTCACAAGCCAGCAGCCAAATTGGCTTTCTCATAATTATCTGATAAGCAGTAAGCACATCTCATAGATTATAATTAACACTACTTAATTAAAATCTAATATACATACACCCTTTCCTCAAAATATATCTAATTGGGTTCATAACAGCAGCAGATGAAAATTCCTCTTTGGTTCCCCCTCCGTGAGGATTTCCCACTTTCTTTTCTTTCAGTCTCCTGAGAGAACTGAGGGCAAGTTGTAGGTACCTTTCCTGGCTTATTCTTTCTGAAAGTGATAAATATTCTCCCCAGGAGACTGAGGAAAATCTTTAGTCTTTCCTTTCTCTTGAAGGACGTTCCCCGGACTAAGAAATGCCTGGACCACAGTGGCCGTGCAGCGGGTTCTCGCTTCCTACCAGGGAAATCCCAGGGCCCAATTTACATTTATCTTACCAGGGACAGTGTTGAAAAGGTCCCGCCCATCTTTAAAGGCGAGAAAAAAATCCCCATCAAACTTCCACCAACAATCCTAACAAAAATTTTGAAAATGAATGGGATTCAAAGCTTTTTTGAAGTTCTGAACGGTTGTGATATGCATGTTCCACTCATTGCCGTCTGGGGCTGGCAGCTGTCTGAAGTGACATTCCCAGGGGAGTGCTTGCTGGGATTAGAAGCCAGGGCGTTCACCATTTGAAAGGGAAAAGACTATTTGTGAGATCGCTAGCCACCCATTCCTCCGGACGAGTTCAGAGAATAGGTTAAAGGGGACCAAAGACAGTTCTTATTTTATGTCCTTCAAAAGCTCATGCTATGCAAAGAACTGTGGCCATTCTTCATGTGCTGAAGACTGAAGGGAAAAGAGAAAAAAGTGGGGAAGGGCAACTGTAATAGAAAAGGAGCAAAACTTTGTCAGATGGGAGCGTCCCCTTGATTGGCACTGCTGGTCTTGCCAATGACCTTTTGGCTGCAAGCCCAGGGGACAGCTGTGCACAGCAATGCTGTGCGTTTCCTGAGGATTCAGAGCTCTCTGCTGCTGCGTCTCACATGTCTCTCTCCTTGGTGCCTAGTCTAGTGCCTGAAAATGGAGGGAGAATCACTATTTATTGACTTACGGCACTGATACTGTCATTTGTGAACTGCCAGCTTCTTTTTAAGGAGGTGACTGGTAGGTGGTTTTAGACTCTCTTTTCAGATTGGTATTGATCTGGTATTCATCGTTACCAGAGTGAAGTCTGCCTTTCTGCTAGATCGTGTGCTTCGTGAACGCAAGACCCGGGATGGCTCTGTTGCACTCTCCACCACCTCCACACGGTCTGACACGTCATAAATGCCCACTACATTTCTGCCGAATGAATGTCCTGTGGGCTTCTTTCCGACTTAAGAAAAGCCAAATTCACTACCAGTTATTGCTACACTGGGAAAGTATTTGAAATCTAAACTATGAGAGTGAGCACATTTTCATTGACACTAAATTTCTCCGGTGAAGTCCATTTTGGATCAGGAAAAACTAACCACCCAACAGCAACCAGAACAGAAAAAGTGTACTTATAATTTGTCTTGGTATTTCTTCTCTCTCTCTACCTCTCTCTCTGTACACAAGCGAGCCATTTGACCAGTGGGTTGGTCTCTAGACATTTTACCAGGCTTGGGAAGAGAATTAGATGTGCAGCTGTTCACCTATTTACATTCCCATCAAGGGAGCAGCTGTAAATCCCTTGGAGGATGATCCTGCATGTTGAGAATTATCTTAATGGGTTTTGGCCCAAGCGCCATTTTCCTTCATGTATCCTGGGTTCCTGTTTACTTTGCCAGGTCGGTGGGGTGGTGACAGCTGTGTGAATCCAAGGAGACCATAGTCTGTCTGGGCCGTAGTGTTGCTGGTGGTCCTTACACACTTTGGAAGCCGTTTTTTCTTTCATCCTCTTTCCACTCTCAGGGAACTTTCCCAGTGGGCATAGCTCAATGCTTACTAGCCATTGCCCCTAGGAAGACTCCACTGCCATCTTGCTATTATCCTTCTCTCCCCCACCGGGACCTTTCTGTTTCAGTGTCTTGGGCTGAAAGCGTTTTCATCCTGTAGGAATGATCTCAGGGGAGACACTCAGTTTATCCTGTTCCTTTGACTGAAGCTGCCGTGGCCACCTAATCCGCCATCCACGCTGGGCTTTCTGTAATACGCTGGGTTTAAATAAATTATATTTTCAAAGGTTAAGACTGGATTTCAGCAGTCAACTCTCCTGCTGATGTCTCTGTTATGTTTTCAACCTAAGAAAAAGAGTGAGAGCTGGTAGGTTTAGGAAGGAAAAGATCTTTTCTGCAATTCCATCCCTGTGAAGGTGCTATTAACTCTTCTGCAAAAATGTGAATCCTTTCTTCTCTTTGTGTTACTGCAGTGGGACAGAGAGGACTCTTTTTGTCTGGTGCTTCTTGTTCAGGAAGTCCATGAGCATAGGCTGGCTGCTGTGGGTTTGTCTGTCTGTGCCATTTAATGCAAGAGGGAGAGAATGGATGAAAAGAAGAAGATGGAGAATGGCAGTAGGAGGAGAAAGATGAAAAGAGAAGAAGAGAAATAAGCAATTGCCTCTCCTGAGGTCTGCAACATCCAAGCAGCAGCTGTTTGTTGCATTTGCATTTGCATCCTATTTGGCTTGAAATATTTGCATTCTCTTGGGCGTGGTGCTACGTGGCCAAAAAAATAAAAACAAAACAAAAACAAAATACCCCACCACATACACAACAAAAATACAAAAACAAACACTTCTGAAACACCCAGTTGTGTAACAATGATATTATTAAAAAACTAGAATGTCAGCCAAAATATTTCCACAGCAGCAACAGGATATGGAAGAGTGGCCAGGGCCTGGCTTGTTCCAGGGTTGGGAGTGAAGGCAGCGTGTCCCTGAGCTTGTCGGAATCTTTGTTGGCGATCATGGCAGGTGCCTCTGCCACTTGGCAGGATGTGGCTCCTTGGCAGGAGCATGCCCTCCCATAGGCGTGCACGTCCTTGGGTACCTCCTTGGCCTTCTTTCTCGTTGACATCGCCTCTGAAGGAAGCGGGCACTTGCTGTGCACACTCAAAGGCCAGTGCCCCAGCACATGTGAGACCCCCTGCCTTCCTCTCCCTACTCTCTCTTACCCCGACTTCCCTGCCATCTGTCCTTTCATGCAGAGAATGAGTTTGAAAGGAGGGCCCAGTCTCAGAGGGCAACTAGAGCGAGCTGGATCCTGGGGTGTTTACAACCTATTGGCTTTTCGGCTTTGACGTCCTGAAAGGAATTCATGGTTGTGCGGGTCTGAGATTGCTCATGGAGCAGAGTTAGGCAGTACAGATAGGAAAGCCTCTCAACTCTGGAGTTCTCAAATGTGGTGACATGCAATTAAGATTAAAAATTGAACCTCAAGGTCACTTCCTTTTGCTCCCCACCCCTGCTACTTCTGTCACCCAGCCCCATCATTTCAATCTCCGGAGTACTTCCCCACTGCCACCAACCCACTTCCGCTCCTCCTGGTCCCTTGCCTGACTCAGGTCAGCGTGGTGCTGGCCAGTGTGCCCACCATCACCTAGGAGCCGCTTGCCTGCAGCACGAAGCTGATTGTGTTTCTGCCTGCTTGGCGAAGCCCCTGCGGGGGCTCCGGGCTGCCTTTGGGGAAAAGTGTAAAGTCCAGAGCACAGTGTCTGAGATCTGCCACCACCCGCCTCCTCAGCCTCATTCATCACTGGTCTCCCCACCCAGTGAACACTTGGGAGCATCGACCCCCTTGCATGTCCCCCACAAGTTGTTTGTTTTCTCCTCTCCTTGGATTGTCCCTTCACACTTCCCCTGGCCCTTCCTCAGGCCTCCACCTCTGCAGGAATATTCTTACTTTGACCCATGCCCCTGCCTTGGTAGGTTTGAGATACCTTCTCTGTGCTTCCACAGCACGCTATGATGTTACCTGTCTTTAAACTTCCTACAGTACAGTGTCCTCACCTATTTCCTATTTTTCTTTTACATTAGACAGTAATCTCTTTGAGGGTAACCATGCTTATCTAGAGCAGTTGCTAGTAAACAGCTGGTGATCGATAACAGCTTTCCGAATTCATACATGAATGGCATATTTAGTTGCTCACTTTGGAAGCAGGTGGATCTGACTAAATGAGAGAAATGGTTGACAGCTGGGATTTCTGTAACCTGTGTTAAGAGTCCCTGTACCTTCCTACCTGGACTCTGCTTTCTAGCAGGCTGTGAGGTGCTTGGCTCGAACCACATACAGTGCACACTAGTTCAGGCAGGGACTGGTAAGTTAAGAGCCCCAAGGAATAATTAAATTAATGTTTACATAAAAATATAACTATTTATAATGACAAGACATGAGCCAATTTACTTATTAAACAAAATAGATAAAATAAGAGCAAGCAGAAAAAAATTGTAAAAAGGTGGAGGGTCTTCTATGCACCAAAGAGCCATACTATTTCTAGTCTCAGCTAGTCAATAATAGCTTTGCCTTAACCGTCTCTAGCTAGGCTCATTCTCAACTAGTTTAACCCATTCCAATTACAAATGCCATGTCCTTATTAAAGTGTTACTCTCTAAAATATTGGGCTAAATATAGTGGACTTTTAAAAAGCTTTGTAAATTTGCATAGCCTCTTTTCCCTCTTTTTCTGGTTATTGGCATCCAGACAGTTCTCAGGAAGCCGACCCTCCCTGCAGCTCAGCAGTGTAGTCGGATGCACTGGCTAGCCCCAAGACAGCCAGTGACCCAGCTAAAGCATCAATCCCTTCTCTGCAATGACTCATTTAGAAATAGGCTCAGGGGCCAGGCACGGTGACTCACACCTTTAATCCCAGCACTTTGGGAGGCTGAAGTGGGAGGATCACTTAAGGCCAGGAGTTTAAGACCAGCCTGGGCAACATAGCAAGACCCTTGTCTCTACAAAAAATTTAAAAATTAGCTGGGCATGGCAGTATGTGCCTGTAGTCCTAGTTACTCAGGAGCCCAGGAATTTGAGGCTGCAGTGAGCTATGATTGTACCACTGCACTCCAGCCTGGGTGACTGGGTGAGACCCTGTCTCAAAAAAAGAAAAGAAAAGAAAAAAGAAATAATGTGGAACCCAGCCCAGTCACATGAGACTGAACTCTGAGACATGTGTGGAACCGTGGGGAGGATTAAGCACATAGACCTCCAGTGACTCCTCTCTCTCTTTGACTCTCCTCTGATTTTGTTTTCCTTTGTTATCTGTATTTTTTTTTTTTGTAGTGACAAAGTATGAAGCAACCTTGTTCACCAACCAACTCCTATTTCCTTTTCTCCCTCCAAGTACATGACTCAGCCATCCAGCTTTTTAAAGGGGTTGAAATTATTTAAAACCACAGACAATGCTAAAGTCAGCAAACCTATTTAGCATTATGATTTTAAAATAAGACTGAATAAACATTTTCACAAGGACTTTGATGCTGCTGGAGAAAGCTAGCATCGTTTTATAAAACAGACACAATGTGTTTTGTTTCCAGTGGAGGCCATCCCCTAATCCTCAGCCTTCCATGTCTTGGTTTATGTAAAATTTGAGACTGGGTTAGGTTTCTGTGCTGTTGTTTTCCACTGTCAACTTCCTCAATCTCCTCACCTGCCCAAGGGTGGGATGTCAAAGTCAAGATCCAGAAGTGTTCTAGTAGATGTGGTATTATAGAATATATATTTTGTCTTCCTCCCAGTTTCCTGGCATACAACTCCTAAAATCCTTAGAATCTCCAGAGTGATGTCTTTGTATGCTAATGAGTTGGCTGATGGCTGGCAACTCCTATGTAGCTGCAGGATGGGGTCTGGTCACAGGAAAAGCCAAGGTGTGAGGGGAGAGGGGCTGACGATTAAGTCAATTACCAATGGCCAATGGCTCATTCAATCATGCCTCCTGAACGAAGCCGCCATGAAAACCCAAAAGGACAGGGCTCAGTGAGCTTCCGAGTTGCTGAACACACGGAGGTTCTTGGAGGGTGGAGTGCCCAGAGAGGGTGCGGAAGCTCTGCACTCCTTCCCTTCGTACCTTGCCCCATGCATCTCTTGAAAGTGAGGGGCAGTCTTGTGGGATGAGCCCCCACGCTGGGGGATCCGAGGCTATCTCCAGGTAGATAGTGTCAGAACTGAATTGAATTCGAGGACATCCAGCGGGTGCACCCTGCCAAATTCATTGCTTGTTTGGTGTGTCTGGAAATAACCCCCACACATCTGGTGTTAGAAACATGTTATGAGAGTACAGTGGGAGGAACTGAGTTTGGTTTTTTCCCCACTCGGTAAGATGCATCACTCCTGAAGAGTGATCTAAAGTTCAACCTCTGATGTGGACCAGAGAGGGAGAGACCATCCCAGGCACAGATAATGCACCACCGGCCACATGGTGCTCTGTCCCTTGAGTTAGCTGTGGGCCATTTTTGTGTGGGGAGGTAGGGGTGGGACCCCAAGTCGCTAGAGGTCTCAGATGGGGCTTCTGGAAGGGTGGCTTCAGGCAGTGCTCCTGGCTCAGTGTCTTGGGTCATGTCAGGTCTCCATACCCAGGGGAGGCTATTGCCTGTTGCTACAGGGTCTGCTCACAGATATTTCTGGCCAATCTTGGACTTTCATTCCCAGAGACAGTGGAGAATTTGTCTTCACAGATGAGAAAAATGAAAGGATTCCTTGCAAGTGGGAAGACAAAATATAATTGCCACAGGCTATTTCTGGATGTGGGGACTCTTTGGGGCACTGCTGGCAGCCTCAGCATTAAAACCCAGTGAGATACCCTGCTGAGCCAGGGTGATGTGCTCTCAGAGCACCCCTGACCCTCCAAAACGGCACTCAGCAGAGCAGGTGGCAGCCTAGGATTGGAGTGTGCCTGATCTGGATCACGTCGTCATGGAGGCAAGAGTGATGTGCTTCATGGTAGAGAGCCCCTTCTCCACCTTTGCACAGATGACAATGACTCTCTGAAACGCTGTTCCCTAAATGTCGTCAGGGCTTTCTTGTGCCTGACCTGACCGTATCAGTAGTGCTGCTTCCTCCAAGACACGTGGCCCGTGGCCTCCTAATTCTTTTCATCATGAGAAGATGATGCAGAGAAATCTGCTTCCATTGAAAAGGCCACATTGTGCCACTAAAATTTCACCAAGCAAAGGCTTGGCCAGGCTTCTGGCGTTTGTAGAGGATTTGAAGATTAGTGGTTAAGTGTTTAGTGCAGAAAAGAAAAGCGACTAAAAGACCCTCATCTCTGAATAAAAACCTGACAAAAGGGTTCACTTGTCTTTTTCCCAGTAGCAAAATCAATCAATCAATCAATCAATCAAGCTTCATTTTCCATTCTCACTTCCATTCCCTACTCCAGACCCTTAAGCCACAGTCTGGATGTGCTGTGCGCCCTCCGTCCTCAACATGGCCGGGCTCCAATCTGTCTTCCATGTCCATATCCATATTTCAGAAATAACCTATTTGATCTTACCGCCCCCTCCCATAATCTTATGGAAACATTTTACTACTCTACTTCTTTTTCTCAGATCTTTCTGGCATAATCCTGTTTCAGCTTGAGCAGTGTATAAAATATGCTGTGAGTACTCTGTTGCTCATTCCACTCCTTTTTTTCTCTTAAAAAAAAATCATGTTTCAAAATTCAAAAGACACAGAGGGAATACAGTGAAATATCTGAGAAGTATCTTTCTTCCATCCCCATGTCCCAGCCAGCCAGTTCCCCTCTCCCAAGACAATCCGTGTCACCCGTTCTTAAGTATCCTTCCAAAAATCTTCCATGCAGATACAAGTAAATATCCTCTCTCTCTCTCTCTCTCACACACACGCAAGTGATAGCACAGACCACATCAAGTTCTACATCTTGCCCTTTTATCTGACAATATTTCTTGGAGATCGTTCCATATCAGTAGATAAAGAGCTTCTCCACTCTGTTTTACATATTTCTTTCATTGCTTCTCCCTTCCAGTCTGTTTCCCTGAAATCTTTCTTTCAAGTTCTGACTTCAGTGCTACTTCTCTTGGGAAACCCTCCTTAGTCATTCCAGCCTCCAGTGATCCCTCCCAATGCTAGCTGTAGATTTTGTGTTTGTTTTCTGAACTACTCCTTTCCTGTGTTGCTAGCTGACTTTAATGTTCTTGAGTCACAGCTTCCCAGATAGATGGTGATGTCTTCAATGACAGGGACCACGTGTTAATGTCTTATCCTGCTTTGTAGCTCCTACAACACCACCTCATCTAACAGAAAACCTTGTCCATAGTAGGGATGCAGTAGCTGATTGAATGGTCAGCTCAGGAAACAGAATCGGTCAACTCTCTGCCTTCTTGGAGAGTCTGTTCCAGGGACCAGGTTTGTTTGCATTGACCCTGAATGATCTCTCCAGCCAAAAAAAAGCTTCCTCAAGCATCTCTAGAAATGCAAATGTTTGCTTGTCTGAGCAAGGCACAAAGGGCAGCATTTCCATCCCTGTTTTCCTTCAACAGTGAGTTTCTCTGTTCATTATTTCCTCCAAAAGTCAGCCAATGGGTAGGAACTGCCAAAGCACAAGGTGCAAAGGAAAGATCAGCTCTCTTGGTCACGTGTGCTAAGGGTCAAGCCCACTTCCAGACGACTGGCAGAATCACGGCCCTCTGATGGGTTTCCAGAAATCCTACTGCTCAGGGCTGCAGAGACAAGGGAAAGAAGAAATATCACACTTTGCCAGCTCCCTCGCCTGTCCTCATTCCTAGCGACATGTGCCAGATTGTCTGGGGCCAGCTACGTGAGCCTGCATCAACCTCAGGGATGGGGGAAGCGGCAGCTTTTCCACCCTCTGGTCAGCTCCTCCCTGGGGATTTTCTCCACAGTGAGATTGTCCCTAGATTAAGCAAATAATTTCACATTAGTCTAATTAATTCTAATAGACTCATTAGTTCAGTCTTCAGAGCTCATTCTCAAGGGAGTGATGGTCAAAATCTGTGAAGAGTGTTTTCTTTTGTGAGAAAATCATGTTGTTTTCTTTCCAGTTGGGATTCCAAACTTGGCTTCTGGGACTTAAAAAAAAAAAAAAAATCTCCAGTTTCCTGGAGTTTCATGAGCCTCGGTTGAGATCCATGGCGTCAATGTGCCCTGGTGAGGGTTCCCTCTTGGATGTGGTGGTCTTTGTGGTTGTTTTGCGATTGCAGGGCTGGTGGAGTAACTCAGTTCGCAGCTTTAAATGGCTTCTTATAGTGTACTTTAGGAAGACTACATGTAAACAAAAATATGACCTAATGTAAGGCAATAATGTCTAAGTGTCAGGGACATTAAGAGTCTTAATTGTTTAGAGGTGGGAGGATTATTGTGGACTGAGATGGTTCGGGAAAAGTTTGAAAGAGTCCTTAAGAATGAGCAGGTTTTATGAAAGATGAAGAAAGGAGGGGGGCCTTTAAGGGAGACAGGATAGCACACGCAAGGTGAGCTCTATGACAACCGACGTTTCTATATATGACAGTGAGAGGGACATTCTTCGCTGGGGACTAGGGCACTGACAGAACTAAAAAGCCAGCTGGGTTCAGATTGAAGAGTCTATAAGTCAAATTATGAGCTGGGAATTTTTCCTGGAAGCAATGAAAAACTCCTGAAGACTTCGTTGATAAAACAATAGATAGATAGATAGATAGATAGATAAAACAATCAAAGCAATTGTTTAGGAAAAGCAAACAGGTGGCAATATATGGTATAAACTGAAATGAGCTGAGGCTGTATTCAGGTGGAAATGGAGAGAAAAGAGTGAAGAGGCTTTTGCCTTAGTCCTGTGTCATCACTGTGCAGACACCACTGAGTGTAACTCACACAAACCCGGATGGCACAGCCCACTACACACCCGGGCTGTGCGGTGCAGGCCATTGTTCCCAGGGTACAAACCTACAGCATGTCACTGTCCTGAACACTGTAGGCAACTGTAACACAATGGTAAGTATCTGTGTATGGACACATGTCTAAATATAAAAAGGTATGTAGAATACGTTATTATAATCTTACAGGACCACCATCATATATGCAATCCGTCATTGACTGAAACATCGTTCTTTGGCACATGACTGAAGTTCTTTCAGGTGATTTGTCAGTAAGAGGGTATTAAGATGCAAATGTTCCTGAGAAGTAGCACTTATTTAGTAATTCACACCTTAGACTGAATGAATAGATCGATTCTTAACTGGGAGAGAAGGTGCTGCCAAGGCAACCCCTGCCTGCCAGGTCGGGTGGGCCAGCGAGTCGCCATCTGGGGGCCAGCGAGTCCCTCACCTGCAGCCCCTGGGTGCCCAGCCTGCCTCTTTTCCCATGGGGTGGCACTGATACCTCACGATGAACTTTCCTGCTCATCAAGAATTACCGTGTTTTCCGTAGTGTCCTCTGCCCTCATCTGCAGAGCAGTGTTGCTACACGTGCGATACTGCTCACCTCTGCTCTTCACCTTGCCCAAGAGGCGGCAGAATAGTTCACAAGGCAGATAAAGGGGTTGGGGGAGAAATGAACGGAGCATTTGTAGAACGTCAGGAAGCCTTTTTCTGTTGGCTTTCTCAATGGAACCCATTATCTCTTGGGGCCAATGTGCCTGGAAGGGTCTAGGCCAAACATAACTCATATTTTAATCCCATTTGCTTTGGACATTTTCCCCAGGGCTTCCCTGTCACTTAAATCTGGTGCAGAGAGCTCATCTGAGTCAGTCATCTGGATGTGACATCCTCTCCCCAGCCAAAGCCACCTGGGGCTAAATCCTAGAAGGCTTGGGAGGCTCTGCTCATGCCTCATAGCAGCAGCAGCAGCAGTCAGAGCCTTTCTGTGCTGCTCCAGAAAGATCTGAGCATGTGGGAATGGGGAGGAATTGCTATTACTACCTTATGACAGTCTTTCGACACTCTGCCTCCGCTGCCTGTGCCCGGGTCCTTTCTTCATGCGTAAGCACCTTGCTTTGTGGGTAGAGGCCTGGCAGCCATGCAGACTTGGCCTGTGGGAGGTGCTCAACGAACACAATGCAGCCTTTCACCCTCCCGCAGACTGCGGAGAGGCAGGCAGCAGGGATCATGAGAAGTCTTGAACTTTGCTAGCAATGAAAGACAAGGGAAACACTTCCAGTTCTGTCCTCTGTTTTGAAACTTCTCCTTCATTTCGAATGGCAATACTAAAACCTGTACCCAATTTGCACGCAGCCCTTACCACCTAAGATGTGCTTTACTGACAGCGTTTACTGCGTGCCAGACACTAGGAGTCTTACCTGAGGCGCTGCTTGCCATCCCTACTGTAGACATGAGAAAATTGCCAAGGTGGTGAGTGGTTGAGGAAGAGGAGCTCAGATCTATTATTCTACAAATGATCTATTGTTGTGTAAACAAAGCTGCTTCTTGTTCTCCTCACCACGCTGCTCCCTAAGTTTCCAGCACCAGCTTGGTTTGTTACATATAATTTGCTGTTGCCTTTTTCAGCTTGAAGAGTGAGGGATCCCAGTGAGCAATTGGCCAACGAAGTAAGGCATCATGGATTGGTATTGTCACAGGAAAGGCAGGGAGTCAGAGACCTTGGCTAATTCACCAGTCCTGCCATTTGGGACACATGGTACCAGGCATATGTCTCAGTTTGGTGAAATGTGAGTGGCGTCACTTGATAAGCCAAAGCACCTGCCATGGACAAGGGGAGACATTCAATAATTCTTAGTTTCCTCTCTGTTCTTCTTTCTTGTTTGGGGAGATTCCCTTCCACTCTTTAAGAAAATTATTAACCCAGAACTTGGACCATTGCAGATGCTCAAAATATAACTGCCAAAATAATGAAATATGTAATATGAAATATGTAAATATGTGAATATATGTAATTCCTTTTTATTCAACCTGCTTGAGGACTTTTCTTGAGACTTTGGTGACATATTCACAGAACTTAGGATGCAGACATGGGTAGGGGAGAGATTTGAAAAATCAAGTATGGAAAGCTCAAAGGGTGCCTAGAAAACCCATGGGAACTTCTGTCCATATCATGAATTCTATCATAATTGCACTCGAGAGAGAAGAGCAAGGATGAAAACCATCGGCTCACTAAGGGCATGGATCTTCTGGGCATGTTGTCCAGCGTTGGGCCTGGCAGTGCAGTAGTAGGAAGCCACAACGCTCTCAAACTTCATCAAGAACAGCAATAGGATAATTCATGGTTCACAGATGTTCAACTGTATAACAGATGCCAAAAGCAACAGCTTCCCTGAATGAACTTTTTTAGGGAAGGGAAAAATAGTAGTAGTTGAATTAAAAAAAATTTTTTTTCAGTACCAAACTAAATATAAATACCTGTTTAAAAAAAAAAAAACAACTCTAACAGAGAATATGCCAGAAGTCTTTAAAGCAGTGGGTTTTCATTTTCTTCCATGGACTTTATGGGTTGAGACATGCCTTCAGGAGCCCTGATGCCACTTGTCTTCTGTTAGACGTTAGCCAGGGTACGCTGCCACCTTCTCTCTTCCTCCCCACTCCTGCTTTCCCATCACCCACGTTACTGAATCTGGAATGTGAGTGTATCACAGTTGAAATTCATCTAGGTTTACTATCACATATAAAGAAATATATATTTTGTACATTCTCTGAAATAGGAAAATAGTGTGGCTGGTATTTGACTACAAAGATGAGTTTAAAACTCTTTGGGTAGTGAATGTTGTCATAGTTTACCCCCAAACTATCTCAGTGGCTTTGTTTACCACTCTTCCTTAGAATGGTCTCTTGCTTCAACAAAATGCGTTTCCTAATCTGATCGTGTGTGTCCACTGGTCTCTTACTTACGAAGCTGCTCATTTGCTAAGGTCATGGTTCAGGTTCTATTTCTTCCAGAAGAGATCAACATAACCACAATGACTTCACTTTCCTTGACTCTAAATAGCTTGTTTCTATTCCAATTACTTAGCCACTTATCCCAGTGATCTTTTGATTTCTCTTTTACTTTGGTCTTGGACAACATTGTTTTAAGCTTTCGAGTATTAGTCTTGTCTTCTCGCAGACTTCTCTCTCAGAACGCCTCTGCCAGCACACAAAACTCAAAATTGTACGTGTTGAAAAGTTTATGCAGCTGTTGCTAGGTGAAGAGGGAGGGGCAGGATTGCCTAAGACTTTTCTCTGAGATGTAGTGATGGATCGAACCGAGTGATACGTAACGTTATGATTCAGGCACCCCAAGTTTGAAGTCAAATCTACTGATTTAATTTCAGCAGACATTTTATTTTGCAAGGCACTGCAGCTAAACAAATGACTAAGACATATTTTTAATCTCTGAAAACATTTATACTTGAACTCAGGAAATAGACACATACTTTCATAACCAAAATATAAGACAAAAAAGTGAACATGACAATGTGATAACTGGCATTTGCTGGGCTCAGCTACATATTTTGCATAGATTATCTCCTTTATACTCCCAGTGTCTCTATGTGGTAAATGATATTATTATCTTTATTTTATAGTCAAGAAAGTTCTGAGAGCCTATTTAATCTGACCAAGGTCAGCCAGTAAATGGGGGAACTGAGATTTGAGTTTCTATATGACTCTAGAGGCCATCCTCAACCACCAAATTTACTCTCTCTCGGCTATTCCACCATGAAACTTATGTTACAGTATTATAAAATATATACGCTTACCGACTCAGGGCAATGTGAGCTCCACTCCCGCACCAGCTGTTCAAATCCTAACCCTCAGGACCTGTCCATGTTACCTGACATGGCAAAAAGAACATTGCAAATATGATTGAGTTAAGAATCTGGAGATGAAAACAATGGTCCTAGATGAGCAAGTGCAATGTCAGTCTAAGGGTTGCAGAGCCAGAGTCACTAGTAGGATATGTGAAGACAGAAGCAGAGATCAGAGTGATGTGAACAAGGGGCTATGAGCTTGGGAATGCAGGCTTTAGAAGCTGGGAAAGGCAAGGAAAGATTCTCTCTTGAACCTTTCAGAAGGAATTAGGTTCTGCTGACACCTTGATTGTAAACTCCCGTCCTCCTGAACCATAAAAGCATAAATCCGTGTTGTGTAAAGCCACCAAGTGTGTGGTAGTTTGTAACAGTAGCTACAGGAGACACATCCACATGCCATGCTCATTCTAGTGTCTCGGTCTTCCCTGTGTCTAGACCTTCACCCTTGTCACACTGTCCAACAGCAACTGCTGTTCAGAGCTGCAGCGCCTGCCAAGTGGGGGTAGGACTGAGTCCAAGAGTCCTGAGATCGAGGCCAGCCGTATGCTCTGCCTCATTCCTGTCCTTCGGTCAAATGCCAAGTCCTCCTGATTACCTCTCAGAGTGGATCTGGTCCTCTCCACTCCCATTCCGCCATCTTAGCTTATGCCATGGTTATCTCTCACTTAGATTTCTGGAAACATCCTAGCAGATCTCCCTCTCCCCAGCTTTTCTAGTGAGCTCTGTCTCTACTTACACCCCCCTCAACCACACTGATCTTCTCTCAGTTTCTCACACACCTCCTGCTCTCTCTGGCTTTGGAGACTTTCTTCCCACACACTGTCATTCCCAAAATAAATGCTTTAACTTGTTTCTCCTCTATTTGCAAAGATGCTAACTCTTCCTCATACTCAAGGCTTCAGCTGAAGGGAAGCATTCTTGAAAACCCTCCACATAAAATTGAGGTCTCCTGCCATGTGGTTCCAGAACAGCCTACATTTCTCTTCTCACACCTAATCATAATTTCTTATAATTGACTATTTCTTGTCTACTTTTTCTTGTTCTACTGGAGGCTCTATTTTGCTTGCCATTGTATCCCAGGGACTGATATTCACTGAATAGTTGTTAAGAGAAAGAATAAATAAATGAATAGATGGATGGATATGAATTAACTTGAAAACGATTATAAAATGGAAACATTGATGCCTTTTGGTGGATGCATTTGAATACTGTAAATGTTGGAGTTTTAGTTTATGAAGAATAGAGAATAGTTTAGAGTGTTTAAGAAGGGGAGAAGCATGATGAAGTCGAGACTCAGGAACGTGAACTGGCAGCTTGTGTGTAGGATGGGTTGGAGTTTGGAGTTACTCCTAGGACAAGACCTAGTTGAAAGGGTACAACATATGAAGACAGAGCTCTGCACCCATGGTGTCGAAAGCAGAAATGGAACCACTGAATCGATATGAGCCCAGAGGGAAAGAAAAGAATTGATAGACCATAAAGACATGTAGAATGTAAAGATGTTGAGGAAAATGTGGCCCAATTTAACTGCCA
>NW_012145967.1:3823842-3828744 GCF_000956105.1 Propithecus coquereli | reverse complement strand
ATAGATAAAACAATCAAAGCAATTGTTTAGGAAAAGCAAACAGGTGGCAATATATGGTATAAACTGAAATGAGCTGAGGCTGTATTCAGGTGGAAATGGAGAGAAAAGAGTGAAGAGGCTTTTGCCTTAGTCCTGTGTCATCACTGTGCAGACACCACTGAGTGTAACTCACACAAACCCGGATGGCACAGCCCACTACACACCCGGGCTGTGCGGTGCAGGCCATTGTTCCCAGGGTACAAACCTACAGCATGTCACTGTCCTGAACACTGTAGGCAGCTGTAACACAATGGTAAGTATCTGTGTATGGACACATGTCTAAATATAAAAAGGTATGTAGAATACGTTATTATAATCTTACAGGACCACCATCATATATGCAATCCGTCATTGACTGAAACATCGTTCTTTGGCACATGACTGAAGTTCTTTCAGGTGATTTGTCAGTAAGAGGGTATTAAGATGCAAATGTTCCTGAGAAGTAGCACTTATTTAGTAATTCACACCTTAGACTGAATGAATAGATCGATTCTTAACTGGGAGAGAAGGTGCTGCCAAGGCAACCCCTGCCTGCCAGGTCGGGTGGGCCAGCGAGTCGCCATCTGGGGGCCAGCGAGTCCCTCACCTGCAGCCCCTGGGTGCCCAGCCTGCCTCTTTTCCCATGGGGTGGCACTGATACCTCACGATGAACTTTCCTGCTCATCAAGAATTACCGTGTTTTCCGTAGTGTCCTCTGCCCTCATCTGCAGAGCAGTGTTGCTACACGTGCGATACTGCTCACCTCTGCTCTTCACCTTGCCCAAGAGGCGGCAGAATAGTTCACAAGGCAGATAAAGGGGTTGGGGGAGAAATGAACGGAGCATTTGTAGAACGTCAGGAAGCCTTTTTCTGTTGGCTTTCTCAATGGAACCCATTATCTCTTGGGGCCAATGTGCCTGGAAGGGTCTAGGCCAAACATAACTCATATTTTAATCCCATTTGCTTTGGACATTTTCCCCAGGGCTTCCCTGTCACTTAAATCTGGTGCAGAGAGCTCATCTGAGTCAGTCATCTGGATGTGACATCCTCTCCCCAGCCAAAGCCACCTGGGGCTAAATCCTAGAAGGCTTGGGAGGCTCTGCTCATGCCTCATAGCAGCAGCAGCAGCAGTCAGAGCCTTTCTGTGCTGCTCCAGAAAGATCTGAGCATGTGGGAATGGGGAGGAATTGCTATTACTACCTTATGACAGTCTTTCGACACTCTGCCTCCGCTGCCTGTGCCCGGGTCCTTTCTTCATGCGTAAGCACCTTGCTTTGTGGGTAGAGGCCTGGCAGTCATGCAGACTTGGCCTGTGGGAGGTGCTCAACGAACACAATGCAGCCTTTCACCCTCCCGCAGACTGCGGAGAGGCAGGCAGCAGGGATCATGAGAAGTCTTGAACTTTGCTAGCAATGAAAGACAAGGGAAACACTTCCAGTTCTGTCCTCTGTTTTGAAACTTCTCCTTCATTTCGAATGGCAATACTAAAACCTGTACCCAATTTGCACGCAGCCCTTACCACCTAAGATGTGCTTTACTGACAGCGTTTACTGCGTGCCAGACACTAGGAGTCTTACCTGAGGCGCTGCTTGCCATCCCTACTGTAGACATGAGAAAATTGCCAAGGTGGTGAGTGGTTGAGGAAGAGGAGCTCAGATCTATTATTCTACAAATGATCTATTGTTGTGTAAACAAAGCTGCTTCTTGTTCTCCTCACCACGCTGCTCCCTAAGTTTCCAGCACCAGCTTGGTTTGTTACATATAATTTGCTGTTGCCTTTTTCAGCTTGAAGAGTGAGGGATCCCAGTGAGCAATTGGCCAACGAAGTAAGGCATCATGGATTGGTATTGTCACAGGAAAGGCGGGGAGTCAGAGACCTTGGCTAATTCACCAGTCCTGCCATTTGGGACACATGGTACCAGGCATATGTCTCAGTTTGGTGAAATGTGAGTGGCGTCACTTGATAAGCCAAAGCACCTACCATGGACAAGGGGAGACATTCAATAATTCTTAGTTTCCTCTCTGTTCTTCTTTCTTGTTTGGGGAGATTCCCTTCCACTCTTTAAGAAAATTATTAACCCAGAACTCGGACCATTGCAGATGCTCAAAATATAACTGCCAAAATAATGAATAACTGTAAATATGTGAATATATGTAATTCCTTTTTATTCAACTTGCTTGAGGACTTTTCTTGAGACTTTTGTGACATGCTCACAGAACTGAGGATGCAGACACGGGTAGGGGAGAGATTTGAAAAATCAAGTATGGAAAGCTCAAAGGGTGCCTAGAAAACCCATAGGAACTTCTGTCCATATCATGAATTCTATCATAATTGCACTCGAAAGAGAAGAGCAAGGATGAAAACCATCGGCTCACTAAGGGCATGGATCTTCTGGGCATGTTGTCCAGCGTTGGGCCTGGCAGTGCAGTAGTAGGAAGCCACTGTCTTAGGAGTGCACTGGGATCCAACGCTCTCAAACTTCATCAAGAACAGCAATAGGATAATTCATGGTTCACAGATATTCAACTGTATAACAGATGCCAAAAGCAACAGCTTCCCTGAATGAACTTTTTTAGGGAAGGGAAAAATAGTAGTAGTTGAATTTAAAAAAATTTTTTTTCAGTACCAAACTAAATATAAATACCTGTTTAAAAAAAAAAAAACAACTCTAACAGAGAATATGCCAGAAGTCTTTAAAGCAGTGGGTTTTCATTTTCTTCCATGGACTTTATGGGTTGAGACATGCCTTCAGGAGCCCTGATGCCACTTGTCTTCTGTTAGACGTTAGCCAGGGTACGCTGCCACCTTCTCTCTTCCTCCCCACTCCTGCTTTCCCATCACCCACGTTACTGAATCTGGAATGTGAGTGTATCACAGTTGAAATTCATCTAGGTTTACTATCACATATAAAGAAATATATATTTTGTACATTCTCTGAAATAGGAAAATAGTGTGGCTGGTATTTGACTACAAAGATGAGTTTAAAACTCTTTGGGTAGTGAATGTTGTCATAGTTTACCCCCAAACTATCTCAGTGGCTTTGTTTACCACTCTTCCTTAGAATGGTCTCTTGCTTCAACAAAATGCGTTTCCTAATCTGATCGTGTGTGTCCACTGGTCTCTTACTTACGAAGCTGCTCATTTGCTAAGGTCATGGTTCAGGTTCTATTTCTTCCAGAAGAGATCAACATAACCACAATGACTTCACTTTCCTTGACTCTAAATAGCTTGTTTCTATTCCAATTACTTAGCCACTTATCCCTAGTGATCTTTTGATTTCTCTTTTACTTTGGTCTTGGACAACATTGTTGTTTAAGCTTTCGAGTATTAGTCTTGTCTTCTCGCAGACTTCTCTCTCAGAACACCTCTGCCAGCACACAAAACTCAAAATTGTACGTGTTGAAAAGTTTATGCAGCTGTTGCTAGGTGAAGAGGGAGGGGCAGGATTGCCTATGACTTTTCTCTGAGATGTAGTGATGGATCGAACCGAGTGATACGTAACGTTATGATTCAGGCACCCCAAGTTTGAAGTCAAATCTACTGATTTAATTTCAGCAGACATTTTATTTTGCAAGGCACTGCAGCTAAACAAATGACTAAGACATATTTTTAATCTCTGAAAACATTTATACTTGAACTCAGGAAATAGACACATACTTTCATAACCAAAATATAAGACAAAAAAGTGAACATGACAATGTGATAACTGGCATTTGCTGGGCTCAGCTACATATTTTGCATAGATTATCTCCTTTATACTCCCAGTGTCTCTATGTGGTAAATGATATTATTATCTTTATTTTATAGTCAAGAAAGTTCTGAGAGCCTATTTAATCTGACCAAGGTCAGCCAGTAAATGGGGGAACTGAGATTTGAGTTTCTATATGACTCTAGAGGCCATCCTCAACCACCAAATTTACTCTCTCTCGGCTATTCCACCATGAAACTTATGTTACAGTATTATAAAATATATACGCTTACCGACTCAGGGCAATGTGAGCTCCACTCCCGCACCAGCTGTTCAAATCCTAACCCTCAGGACCTGTCCATGTTACCTGACATGGCAAAAAGAACATTGCAAATATGATTGAGTTAAGAATCTGGAGATGAAAACAATGGTCCTAGATGAGCAAGTGCAATGTCAGTCTAAGGGTTGCAGAGCCAGAGTCACTAGTAGGATATGTGAAGACAGAAGCAGAGATCAGAGTGATGTGAACAAGGGGCTATGAGCTTGGGAATGCAGGCTTTAGAAGCTGGGAAAGGCAAGGAAAGATTCTCTCTTGAACCTTTCAGAAGGAATTAGGTTCTGCTGACACCTTGATTGTAAACTCCCGTCCTCCTGAACCATAAAAGCATAAATCCGTGTTGTGTAAAGCCACCAAGTGTGTGGTAGTTTGTAACAGTAGCTACAGGAGACACATCCACATGCCATGCTCATTCTAGTGTCTCGGTCTTCCCTGTGTCTAGACCTTCACCCTTGTCACACTGTCCAACAGCAACTGCTGTTCAGAGCTGCAGCGCCTGCCAAGTGGGGGTAGGACTGAGTCCAAGAGTCCTGAGATCGAGGCCAGCCTTATGCTCTGCCTCATTCCTGTCCTTCGGTCAAATGCCAAGTCCTCCTGATTACCTCTCAGAGTGGATCTGGTCCTCTCCACTCCCATTCCGCCATCTTAGCTTATGCCATGGTTCTCTCTCACTTAGATTTCTGGAAACATCCTAGCAGATCTCCCTCTCCCCAGCTTTTCTAGTGAGCTCTGTCTCTACTTACACCCCCCTCAACCACACTGATCTTCTCTCAGTTTCTCACACACCTCCTGCTCTCTCTGGCTTTGGAGACTTTCTTCCCACACACTGTCATTCCCAAAATAAATGCTTTAACTTGT
>NW_012145967.1:3821416-3822672 GCF_000956105.1 Propithecus coquereli | reverse complement strand
AAAAGCCTTAAAAATAATGCTTTTTAAAATTGGGACCATTTTTATTGTCCCAATATTGTCATATTTTATTGCAAAATACACATAATATAAAATTCGCCATTTTAACATTTTTAAGTGTACACGTTAGTGGCGTCAAATACATTCACACTGTGGTGCAGCCATCACCATCATCCATCTCTAGAACTTTCATTATCTTCCCAAACTGAAACTCTGTACCCATTAAACAATAATTCTCCAATTCTCACTCCCGCCATTCCCTAGCAACCATCATTCTACTTTTTGTCTCTATAAATATAGCTACTTCAGGTGCCTAATATCATTGAATCATACAGTATCTGTCTTTTTGTGACTGGATTATTTCACTTAGCATAATATCTTAAAGTTTGATCCATGCTGTAGCATGTGTGAGAATTTCCTTCCATTGTATGTATATATCACATATTGTTTATCCATTCATCCATTGATGGACACTTGGATTGCTTCCACCTTTTGGCTATTGTGAACAATGCTGCCATGAGTATGGGTATATAAATATACCCATTCATTCGTTCCCTTGCTTTAAGTTCTTTTGGGTATATACACAGACAGGGATGTCCTGGACCATATGGTAATCTTGTATTTCGTATTTTAAGGAATCACCATGTTTTCCACAGTGGCTGCACCATTTTACATTCCCATCAGCAATGCATAAACGTTTTACTTTTTCACATCCTCCCACCACTTGTTATTTTCTGATCTTTTGATAATAGCCATATTTAAAAATGGCATGAAGTGGTACCTTATTGTGGCTTTGATTTGCCTTTCTCCAAAAATTAGTGATGTTGAACATCTTTTCATGCGTTTATTGGCCATTTGTACATCTTTGGAAAATTGTCTATTAAAGTCTTTTGCACATATTTAAGTTATGGGGTTTTTTTTTTGGTTGTTGAGATATAGGAGTTTGTTTTATATTCTGGATATTAATCCATTATCAGATATATGATTTGCAAATATTTAATCTCGCTCCATAGATTGCCTTTTCACTCTGTTGATAGTGTTCTTTAATGAATAAATGTTTTAAATTTAATTTTAATTTCAATGAAGTCCAATTTATCTACTTTTTATCTTGTTACCTGTGCTTTTGGTGTCATATCTAAAAAATCATCATCAAATCCAATGTCAAGAAAATTTTTCTTCATGTTTTCTTCTGAGATATTTGTAGTTTTAGCTTTACATTTTAGCTTTAGGTCTTTCATCCTCTTTGAGTTAATTTTTGT
>NW_012145967.1:3814265-3817461 GCF_000956105.1 Propithecus coquereli | reverse complement strand
TGCACTGTAAGTCCTTTAGTGTCTGTTAATCTTTCTTCATATGGTTTTCCCTTCCCCTTCAGAATTGCTAAATTCAAATGACCTGTCCTTAAGTTCACTGATTCTTTTGTTTCCCTGATTGAGTCTGCCATGGAGCTTTTCTAGTGAATTTTTCACTTAGTTTCTGTATTTTCAAGCTCAGAATTTCTTTTTGTTTCTTTTTAAATGTAATTTTTATTTCTTTGTTGATATTCTTATTTTGTTCATATATCATTTTCCTCATTTCCCTTAGTTCTTTGTCCATATTTTTCTTTAGATATAAGATATCTGTTTAAAAGTCTTTGACTAGCAAATCTGATGCCTGTTCTCTTCAGGGATGGTTTCTGGAAATTATTTTATTCTTTTGATTGGGCCATGTTTTATTCTATGTCTTGTGATTGTTTATTGAAAATTGGGCATTGAAAACACATCTACCTTTCCAATCTTGGAAGGCTGGCATAGAAGATCTTCACTAATTAGTGGACCATTCAGCCTTGGGATCAGCTTGGAGTGAGGCTTAAGATATTCTGAGGTCTTTTCTAGGCATGTGCCCTGCATGGGCCTATGTGAGCTTTTTGCTTTTTTGTTTTAAATAATTTCTCCCTCCCCCAAAATGACTACTTTTAAATGTATTAATTTACCAAAGACTCTCATGTCCATTTCTTCTTGGGACCTTAGATGATCTATCACGTTCCTCTGCCCATAATCTCTTTCCTCAAATGTCTATGGATCAGCAACTCCCATTGCCTTCCATGGCTTCCACCAGCCTGAAGTACAAACTGTGTCACCATTTCCTGTATGAGCTCCAAGTCAGGCAAGACAGAAACCAATCCCTTGGACAGACCAGGGACAAGTCAGAACGTTGCAAATATGTTGTACTCCTCTTCTTCTAGCCCCAGGAAGGAAACTAGGAATTGGGCCACTTCCTTCCAATTATGCCACACTGGGGAGGGGGTGAGGTATAGGTGAGGAAAAACCCACAAAATTTCCCACCATTTGATTGTGGATTTTTTTGCAGTGGGCATTCACTTGGTTGCTATAGATTTTTGACTAATTTCCAAAGCTCATATAAAGTTATTTAGTCAGCCTACTGTTTTTCTTAAATTAATGTTTCAGTGGGGGAACATGGGTGTAGAGCTTCCTAGCCTGCCATCTTGCTGGCATTACCCCTGTTAGGCACTGCTACATAGTATAGAGGGCATAGTATAGCATATAGAGGGCATTGATATGATTATTACTATTATTTTTTCAATTACATGCACATGGCCAACTGTTTCTCAAGGGCGGTTAGAAGGTAAGCAGCACAGGGAGCAAACTGGAGAATCGTTGTCAGTGACTGCACAGAGAGTAAATTGCTCCATGCACATGACTGCCTGAAGCCTGAGAACGTTCACTAGAAGTAAAGGAAACCCACAAGCTGCATCTAGTATGTAATCCCGGAGTGGAATATTTGGGAATCGTAAGCCTGAGGTTGCAGCTTAAGAAAACTCAACAGCCCCCTAAAAGAAAGCTGGATTTAAATAAAGAATAAAAGAATGCACACTACCCTATTTTGGTATTTCCTGCTCTAAGAAGACTGACATCATGTTCAGGGTGGTCCTGTCTCAATTTGAGACATTGTATTTTAAGATCTGCATTGTTCCAAATCTATCATAAATCAGTAGTTAACTTTTCTCAGTTTTTGTGAGTGTCTTCCAACTTGATGAAGGAGGCAAGACAATGAGCTTTGGGTTTTGATTAATGTGCTTTGGGTTTAGAATTGTGTAAGTTAAGTCATAAGAAAACATATGTTAATGGTACAAACTACCATGGCTGAAAATAAATAACCCAGGTTAAAAAAAAAAGGTAGATCCCACATACTTGTTTTCTCTCTCCCTAAATAAGTGATGAGAAAAACTGGGGACTCCCAAGGGCCATTATTTCCTTTTATCCAACTCTGGACCATTCTGTTTCTCTTTTTATATCATCAATAAAGGAAACATTGACAAGTGACATGTCATTTCCATCATGATGCTTTTTTTTTAGTCAAGATAAACAAATGTTTGACCTTGTTCTTAAAGTTCTCCCAAGATGTCATGATACAGCTTCCCCTAAAAAACTCTTTAATGACATATCAGTGATTTGCCTTTTCCCTTTCTATACTGTTTTCTTTTATCCTATGCTCTGAAGTTAAATCAATGATAGTTGATCAGCACCTTATTTAAAACAATTTTTATAGATTAGAAAATAGTTGAATTCTATCCCAGGCTTCTATTCTCCCTGCTAAATAACTCCAAGACTCTTTAACCTTTTGCTCCATACATATTGGTCTCATTTTCCAATATTCCAGGCACTTTTGACTGGAAGAAAAACTTAAGAGCATGCCTGTGTTTCCCTATATTTGTTTTGTTGCTGCCGTAAGATTATGAACCCCTTTAGGGCAGAAATAAGTCATGCCTTTTAATTCTTTCACAAACAGCGTCACAGGCTACTAGCAGACTGGCCAACAATTTCCTGCCATTGATGGACCGCACTGATTAACACTACATTTTTTGCAATTCACATCCGAGACATAGTATCAATGCATAGGTTTAAGATGAATTTTCAGAACCCAGATTTCAGAATTCTGAGGCAATTAGGATCAAAACAAAAATGAAACTTGATTTCCACAAAACTATGTTTACCCTGGAAGCCAGTGAGACTTAATTTGGCTCTTCTAGCATGAATTCCTGAAATCCTAACGAGAATTGCCAACTATCAGGATTCCTGCTTTGGGAACGTGGTGGGATTAGATGGCCTCTAATTAATGTTCCTTCCAAACCTAAGATTATGTGATTCTATGAAACTACAGTGGATATAAATTCTCTTTTTCTTCCACTAGGTTTTTGTGCGGATATATTTCCTTTTATCTACCTTCAAATATCTCATTAATATCATTACTTTAGACACTCATGTGTTTGAGTTCACATGTAGGCTCTGTCCCCAAACATTCGTGTTTATTTTAGCTTTCTTTCATCTCCATCTGTAAGACGCATCCTTGTGTTGTTTGTGGACATATAGGTCTCCTGTCTGTGGCAAAGCTTATGCCATATGAGGATACAGTCATCAAAAGAACATTTTGAGGATGCATTTTGGTGAGTGGAGCCCTGGACTAAAGTAAGAAGTTGTGGCTGAGCTGTGTTTAGAAAGCTGGTGCACC
>NW_012145967.1:3810113-3812107 GCF_000956105.1 Propithecus coquereli | reverse complement strand
GTGTGTGTGTGTGTGTGTGTGTGTGTGTGTGTGTGTGTGTTGTATCCAGATTTTATAGCTGTTACCTGTGCAAAGATTGATCCATTAGAAGCTACTCCTTCATTCCCAAAACAAGAAATAAATTTTATTTTAAATGGATTTCTCTGAGAAGTAAATTTTAAAAATTATTTTTGAATACCATTCCTCCTTTTCCCCATTATAGACGTATAAAATACTCAATATACAATTGATAGAAAATTTTATATAATGTGTATTTTGAATATATAGGTTGCATATATACATATGGTATGCTTAATGTTTACACTGTATATATACATTAAGTATAGCAATCACATATTTATGTAACATACCTTTAGGAGCATTTGCTATATATCCCATGATTATTTTGTTACCTGGGCTGGCATACGGGGCTCTTGATCTAAATGGCCGTTTGTCAGTATGCTTGGAACCTCACGGTACCACACTGAGCTACCCAGGACAATTGCCATAGCTGCAGTCCAACCCCCACCTTGCTTCTCTGCACCCTCTCCACTTCTACTTAAGGCTGTGCACTCTCTTTCCTTTTACCTGTGGCAGTCACAGGATACACGGGAATGATCACCTATCTAGGCTAATCTTCAGTGCTACCAGAGTAAAGGAAGAAATCTCGTTTTATAATAATTCCCATTTTCTCTTTTTCTTTCTGGATAGTCCCATTTTTCTCAGGGAATGGTTGCCATTCCCATGGAGTGTTCCAAGGCTCTTCCTGCTCAGCCTCTGTATTATACCCCCGAATTAAATCAGAAAGGCTGGTTATAGCCTTTTTGCTCAGTGAGTCTGCGTAAGAGTGAGAAAATCTGAAAAGAAAATGGATTTGGACTGGTGGGACTTCAGTTGCTGGAGGGAAGATCAACGACTTCTTCAGACACTGTAGCCTCTAGTTACAGTGGTTTGAGAACACTGGAGAATGAGTGTTCTGAGAACAGTTATGATGATTTTGCCTGCAACTAAAAGTAAAGCTAAATTCTGTGGCTTAATCAATAGAGTTTATTATCTCTCATCGCGTGAAGTCCAGACTTAGGAAAGGACAAAGGTGGGAAATTCGGTATCGCAGACACCTGAGGACTTTGTTTCAACGACACTGCAGTTCTTCTGGCTTCCTTTCCACAATCGCAGGATAACTGTCTCCACTCTTAGAGTCCTGTCTTCATGCAGCGCCGTCCACGGGCAGGAAAGTGTCAGAGTTGATCAAATAGGAACACATTTCCCCCAGATTACCCAACAGGTAGCCTTTTTAGTCTCACTAGCCAGGAGTGGGTCACACACCTGCCAGTAGGCAGTTTATGACAAAGGAGAATGGGACACTCATGATGAGCCCAGACCAGGTCGAATAGTGACCCCCCAAAATGTGTGTCCACCTGGAACCTCAGAGTGGGACATTATTTAGAAATAGGTTCTTTGCAGATGCAATTAGTTAAGGATCTTTATATAAAATCATCCAGGATTTATGCTGGGCCCTAAATCCAGTGACAGGTGTTTTTATAGGAAAAAGGGAGGACAAAGAGAGACACAGAGAGGAAGGCCACATAAAGGCAAAGGTGGACATTGGGGTGATGCAGCTACAAGCTAAGGACACCAGGAGCCACCAAACCTGGAAGAGGCAAGGGACACTTCCTTTCTAGAGCCTTCAGACAGAACATGGCCCTGCCAGCACCTTTGCTTCAGACTTCTGGCCCCTAGAACTGTGAGGAAATAAATTTTTGTTGCTTTAACAACCACCTCCACCCTCCAGTTCATGGTGCTTTGTCATAGCAGACCTAGGAAGCTACGCTATACCACAGCCAAGGCCTGCCTGTTGACCTTTGATACAAGTCCAGTTTTATTAAAACATAACCATACCCATTTGCTTACACACTGTCTATGGCTGCCTTTCCACAACAGTGGCAGAGTTGAGTAGTTGTTACAGAGACTTTACGGCCAGCAAAACCTAAAATATTTACTATCTGTCCTTATGC
>NW_012145967.1:3769265-3808848 GCF_000956105.1 Propithecus coquereli | reverse complement strand
TTGGGATACCTCACTTAGTAGAATGCGTTCCAGCTCTATCCAGGAGTATACAAGAGGTGCTATATCACCATTGTTTCTTAAAGCTGAATAGGTACAGATATTTTTAAAAAGAGTTTGGCAGTTTAATAAAAACTTTAATAAAAACATAAACTTAACATATGGCACAGGAATTCTACTCCTAGCTTTCTATCCAAGAGAAATTAAAATATATGTCTATAAAAAGACTTGTATGCAAAAGTTCATAGCAGCATTATTCACACTAAATAAACAACACGGGAGACAATGGAAATGCCCATGGACTGGTGAACGAATAAATACGATGAGCTATTCAACAACAAAAAGGAACAAATTACTGAAATGTGCTTAAACATGAATGAACCTCGAAAAAGTTATGCTACATAAAAAAAGCCAGACACAACTGGTGACATGTTATATGATTCTATTTTTATGAAATATCCAAAAAAAGGCAAATCTATAGAGAAAAAGTAGACTAGGGTTGTCAGTAGGTGGGAAGGGGAGTAACGGCAAATGGGAATGAGGAATCCTTTTTAGATGTTGGAAAAAGGCTCCAAACCTGGGTTGTGGTCATAGCCGCATGGACTCTATAAAATTTATTAAAGATCATTAGTTATAGTGGATAGATTAATGGTATATAAATTATACCTCAATAAAATTGCTCAAAAATATACGGTGAGGGAATTAAACAAAATCCTGCAAATATCTAAATTTTGTCCAACGGAAAACATAGATACAAACTAAAAAATATGCAGACTGTATCCATCACTGTGCAATTGGAAAACTGATTACAAACGGGCTGAAGGGAGCTTGGGGATTCCTGTTCTCTTCAAGGAGTGTTTACATCTCGTGACCATGTGTAGCTTGGAGAGAAATGCCTGAGCTTCCGGGCTTCCTCCTGACCCAGTGAGCAGTATAAAAACATAAGGTTCTTATTAGCTGAACGAGCAGAACATACTTTTATAGTTTCTCTCCTTGTTTCTTTTATCTTTATGTCATTCCTGTGCGGTGGGTTGAACAGGTATTTTTGGCCCTCTTTTAGATCGTAAGATCACACAGGCGTACCTGACTTTTTACGCAGTCATGAGAGGGCCTCCTCGCCTCTCTGCTTAGCCACGTCTTCACATCCTCCTGACCAACTTTACATCTGGCACCAACCTTACATTTCAATCCTGCTTCATCTCTCACCTTCCTTTTCTCCTCAGAGGGAGAAGAGTAAGGCTGTAATCCTTGAGCCAATCTTGGTTTATCATCGATTCTGGAATGCATAGAAAGCCAGTTCTAGGACAACTTTTTAAGCCAGGAGGGAAATTACATTTCTTGCCATTTATTTTGCTAGTTTTCAAGTTTCTCTCCTTTTCCCAGGTTAGATATAACGTAAGTTAAAGTTGACCACCGTTTCCAGAGTGTGAGTGAGGGTAGAACAAATAGCGAGGCGTAACAACAACAATAACATTTTGTTCACTGTTCAGTAAATGCTAAGCAGTCTAGTAAACACTTTGCTTGAATTATTTCATTTGCGCCTCATTCAAGTTCTGTGAGGTAGGTGCTATTATTACTTCTGCTTACAGATGAGAAAATTGGATCTGGGATTATATTTCGCTAAAAAGTGGCAGACTACAGACCTACCTGTGCTCTACGTTTGTACCCTAACCCTTACACAATACCAACTTCTTGTCATTTGACCTATGCATGTGTGGAAAGCGTTGAGAACTATCCGGTCTCTTGGTGGCCCTTTGTACTCTGTAACTCTATAGAGGGGGTATGGTGATTTCCACTCACCATCCAAAGACCACCATGGACACAGCTGTATAAGAAAAAAAAAATCCCAAAGGTAGAAATAGGCAAAAAAAAATTTTCTCGATGTCACGATGGAACATTATTAAGCTACTCAAAGTACCTAGGGACGTGATTCTTTGTTCAACTTACCATTTATTATTGATTAGGATATTTTATCACTTGTAAGTATAAATATTAACTTTTATCAAACTAATGTTGATGTAAATTATTCTTGTCCAAAGCAAGAAAAGATAATCCTAGAAGTTATAGTTTTATTGCCCTGTAGGACATTAACCAGTTTTGTATCTGATTTAGCAATCCTATTCTAGGATTTTTTCCAGAGCCTGTAGACAACTAACTCAGTCTCTCAAATCATCTTTGAACTACACTTTATAATTCTTTTGGCTCTATTATTAACGAGTTACAGACATCTTTGATATATGCTCATTTAATATTTGTATAAGAAGCATGTTTACCTTTTTGAAAATTATACTCTGGTAGCTTTAAGCTTGTTGAGAGCAGGAAGACAAACTCTTTTGTCTGTGTTGCCAGGTGACTAGTATCTTGCTTTCTCTCTCTAAAAACATATTAAGTGGTTCTCTACTCTTCGTTGCCTATGTCCTCCCCTGCCTGAACATGCGTGGGGCTAGCAGAAGGCTGCCGCTCCTACCCGAAGCAGGTGGAAGCATTTTGAAGGGGCTTGGTGTCTCCCTGGTTCTCAGAGTTTCCCACTGCAAACAGAGGAAAGCCAGTATCTCGGCACTGCAATCCTTCTGTTCTTCCAAGCCCCAGGCATGCTGCACCGTAACAACACGTTAATAAGACACCTAAGGCCCCCTTTCTAAATGCAGGGTGCCCTCTGTGGATGCCAACACTGACTCTTTCACAGGCAACTCAACAACTGGGACAGAGGCTCAGCGACCTTGAATTCTACCTCCTGACCAAAGGAGCACTGCACACACAACACCTAACCCACTTCATAGCTGAATGGTCCTGGTTGAAAATATTGGTGCCGGGAGGAAATAATAGTTGTTAACTGCAGCAATGAAAGGGTGATGCAACCTGGTTACTAATGTACAATGGGGCCTATTATATTCACCCAGGATGAAATGTTGTGAGTCTGATTAACTGTAACGAGCAATGCTGTGCGTGCTTCCACAGGAAAAGAGAATAGGAGCCTGAAGTTATTTCTGCCACAGCTATCTCTACATCTGTCTGTGGAATTAATTCAGGATCAGCCTTGTGTTAAAGATGTAGCTTAATGTTGGTAAAATGAGAAGGAATCTAAATCTGAAAACTCTGGGCTGAATTGCCAACAGATCTTAGTGGAATGATTTGGCATGATATATAAAAAACGCACAGTGTAGAACGCAACTCCTTCCTAAAACAAGAAGATGCTATGAAGCTTTTGTATAAAAGAGTGATTGGGGCTCTTTTAAGCACCCTGGACCTTTGGAGTGATTTATCACATATGTTTCCCAGATGTTGTGTATCTTTCCCATGTTCCTGACTTGGTGTGATGTACACAACTATGACGATATATGATGTCTAAAGTTTTTATTTTATTATATGTGATTTCTGTGGATTCAGTTTCAATTTTGTCACTTTATTATTTATTTTTCTTCGTATTATTGTTGTTTTCATTGCGCAAATATCACATGGATACCTTCTCAATATAAATGATCCAAGAAATAGCTATTGATGGTAAACATAATGTCTAAGTCTTTATTTTTCCTCCCTCTGCCTTATAACGCAACACACTGTTATTTCTCCAGCAGGAACCACTGACAATAGTGAAAACAGCTTAATGTGCGTCTTCCTAGTTTCTTTTCTGAACAATTAACACACATTTGTGCATACACTTCTTCCTTCTTTACTTCCTTCCTACCTTCCTTTCTTCTTTTCTTCCTTTAAAAAAATATGAATAGATTTAAATATGTTGCTTTTGCAATTTTTTTTCAGGAAATGGTAAGTCACTATGTTTGAAATTGTTTTGTGTCAGTCCATATCAATTTAGTAAGAATGAACCTACTTCATTTTTATTAAAGACTGAATGCTATTTTATCATATGGATTTTCCCCAACTTATTTCACCTGAAGCCTATTCACTGACACGAATGTAGATTCTAAGTTTCCACTCTTGCAAATAATGCTGCCATAAACATACTTTTGCATATGTTATCTATTTCTTAATGGTTATTTTCCCAAAAGTAAAATTCTTGGGTCAAATGGTATGCTTCAAAAAACTTTTTTAAAGAGTCTGCCATATTGCCCTCAAAAAGACTTTTTCAAGTTATAATACCACCAGTAATGTTTGAGAATAAAAGTTTTCCTCATCTTTACTAAAACTAAATATGATCAATCTTTTTCAAAAGAGTTATACTGGCTGGGTGTGGTGGCTCACGCCTGTAATCGTAGCACTTTGCGGGGCTGAGGTGGGAAGACTGCTTGAGGCCAGGAGTTTGAGACCAGCCTGAACATCAGCAAGACCCAGCTCTACAAAAAAATAGAAAAAATTAGCTGGGGGTGGTGGCATGCACCTGTAGTCCCAGCTGCTTGGGAAGCTTAGGCAGGGGCATCACTTGAGCTCAGGAGTTTGAGGCTGCAGTGAGCTATGAGGATGCCACTGCACTCTCGCCCATGCAACAGAGCAACACCCTGTCTCAAACATACATACATACGTACATACATACATACATACATACATACATAAAAAATGAAAGAGTGATCCCAATCTGATGAATGGAAAAAAACGAAACAAAACACTGCAGGTTACTGAACTGGTTTGGGACCCAGTCTAACTTAGTACAAACCCAAGTTACACCACAACTAGCTGTGTATCTGTGGGCAAATTATTTTAGATCCTCATGTGGCCCTTTCCTTTCTTTGCAGTGGGAAAAATGCCTACTACAAAGCTCAGTTACAAGGCTTCCATAATTAGCACTGGTAAACCCTAAAACAGTGCCTGGCCAGTAGAAGCACTCGATAAATGTTAGGTATTACTAGTGGTGGTATTTTATTAATTTTAGTACAGCTGTATACATTTTTGTGTATTTATTGGCCACTTGAAAATCTTACTTGAATTACTTTTTAACATAATTTGCACTCTGTTGAGTTCTTTAACTTTCTAAAATAATTTAAAAGTACTTTATGCACACATGTGTGATACTAAGTTTTTGTCTTATTTGTGTGTTGAAAATATTTTTCCAAGACATTCGTACGTCCTTTAATGTGTGTCTACTGATTTTTTAAGTTACAAAAGTTTAAAATTCTTCTTTCATTCATCTGCCTTTCCACTATGACTTATCCTTTCTAAGCCTATTCAAGGAAACTTGCACAAACAAGATTTTTAAAACAGACCACAACAACAATCATAGGTTCATTTATTTATTATTAAATATTCAGTGCCTCAGTCTTCTTGAAATTCTAAAATTTATGGTTTGCCTATGGTGTGATACAGATCTATGCAGTTTTGTTTTCTAAGAAACATTTGCATAAACAATGCATCTTTTCTGTACTTACTTGAAATTATATCCATATACTATGAGAAAATAAATGTCTATGAGTCCATGGATCTGTTTCTCAATTCTCAAATTCTATTCCATGTTATTTCCATTTTGTATTAATAGTTCAATTGTTTTTATTACAACATTTTTTTTAATATGATAGTAAACTGATAGAGCAAATGCTTCCTAATTTTTCTTTTTTAAAACTTACGTGTTATTCATGGGCATTTTTTTTTCCAAATGCACTCTGTGGTGGGTGTGGGTATGTGAGAGAGAGAGAGAGATTAGGATTCATTTTTTCATTACATATTCTAGTTTATACTATATGCTAACATATAACTATTGATTTTACATGTGACAATGTATTTGTCACCTTGCAGAACTTTATTTTAATAGTTTGTCTTATTCTAATAATTTATCTGTAGAATCCCTGGATGCTTTTGGAGATGGGCAATCATACTGTAGAAAATTATGACAATTTTATAGATTCCTTTGTGACATTTGTATTATTTACGTATTTACTTTGACATTTTCATTGGCTAGGCCTGCAGTATAATGTTGAAAGTGGTCTTTTGTTTTTTCTTGCTCCTAGCTCTAATATTATAGAAATTCTATTGAGTCGTCTTGTGTACAATTGCTGTGGATTTCTGTTAAAAGCCTTCATAAAATTGAAGACTTTCCTTCTATTTCCAGCTGGCCAAAAGTATTTGTTTACTCAGACATCATCATTAAATTTTATCAAATGCTTTTCAGCCTTCATTAATTATATTGGGTTTCTCTTTTAATCTATTTTCATACCTAGTTATATTAATGGCTTTCCTGATGTTAAACCATTTTTGCTATTTTTGAGTTAAATGTGTCTTGTCATGATATAGTTTTCTTTTAATTCATATCTGGATTTGATTTGCTCATATTTTATTTAGGAATCTTAGAAAAATGAAATTGCTCCTTTGATTTCCTCTTTGTAGTTTTTGTGTGGTTTTGTCATCAGAGTTAGACTGCCCTCATAAAAATGTTTTATTCTCTTAAACAGATGGAATTTTTCCTATAAAATCATCTAGGTGGGGTATAGTGTAGTTTTGTTATTTGTTTTGTTTCTGTGTTTTTTAGAGGCTAGTCTTTTTTTTTTTTTTTTTTTTTTTTTTACTCTGTGGACACTAACGGGGAACCAGTGATTCAGTTCAATTCTGACACTATCTGGAGCTATCACAGACCCCGCAGGTTAAGGGCCCAGTCCCATAGACTGCCCCCACTTCAGATGCCAGTCACAAGTCCCAGATTTCCACCCATACTTCTCACCAACCTGGCTATAAATTGGGGGTTCCCACGACTCCTTTCTTGGGTTCAATGATTGGTTAGAATGGCCCACAGACATCAGGAAATCACTTTACTTATTATTACCAGTTTATTATAAAGGATACTATGCAGGAGCCAAATGGACCAGATACACAGGGCAAGGAATGGCGTGTGGTGGGTGGGGGCACGGAGCTTCCACACCCTCTGCAGTGACGGAGCTTCCACGCCCTCTGCAGTGAGTCACCCTCCCAGACATCTGACGTGTTCACCAACCTGGAAGCTCTCTGAGCCTGTTGTTTAGGGACTTTGATGGAGGTTTCATTACCTGGGCGTGAGTGATTAAATCATTGACCATCAGTGATTAGCTCAGTCTCCAGCCCTTCCCTGCTCCCAGAGTCTGAAAGTGGGGCTGAGGGTTGCAACGCTGTAATCATGTTTTGGCCTTTTTGGCAACCAGCCCCCTTGCTGAAGCTACCTAGGGGTACTCCAAGAGTCCGCTCATTATAGCAAAAGGCACACTTTGCACTCTGTCACTCAGGAAATTACAAGGGATTAAGGAGCTCTGTGTCAAGAACTGGGGACAAAGATCAAATATGTATTTCTTATCGTATCATATCTAGTATTTGTTTTTCTATCCTTTTTTGTTTCAGTGGACCTCTTCTACTCTACATGTAGCTTAACTTTATTTTTCAGAGAGTTTAAAATGACCTTTTTTGTGTGTGATTGCTGATATACTTTGATTTCACTACAGTTTGTTGTTGTTGTTTCTTCCTATCTTGCCTTTGGCTGAATTGATTATATACACACACACACACACACACACACACACACACACACACACATATATATGTTGTTCATTATATTTTCTTCCTAGTAATTTGGAATTTATATATCTATTTCTGTTCTAGTGGTTACGCTTACATTTTTAATGATTTTAACAATTCTGTCAAAAGCTATAATATCTACATCTCCCTCTTATATAAGAATAAAACTTCTGGTGTTCTTATACTTCCCACTACTCTCTCTGGCAGCCTCCACTGTTGAGAACATCTGGGATTTTAGTTCCAGATGGTTATTTTACACATTTTTAAAACATCAAGCATCAACAGTTATTTAAACTTAACTATAACTTTTAGTGTTTTATTTGATTACTACTCTTTCTTGTATCTTTCTCCTTGGTTTTGTTTTTTATTTTATTGGATTTTCCTTACGTATTTGTTTTCTGACATATTTCTGGGTGGCAAAATTTTCAAGTCTTTGCAGATTCAGAGTCTTCATTTCATCTTCATACTTGAATGCAAGTTTGACAGGCATGGACTGGGTTTAAAATAACAATATTGGTCCATTTTCTTTTAGCATCCAGTTTTGCTGTTAAAAAATAAGAGGTAAATTTAATCTCTATATCCTTGTAAGTAATGTGTTATTTTCTCTTTGGAACTTTCTAGAATTTTTCTTTATGTACGATGTTTTGACATTTCATCATAATATTTGAAGTTGTGAACCTTTTAAAACTCATGTTGGTGTGAGGTAGATCTTTTAAATCTCCCATGTATTTATTCATATATTTATTCAGCTCTAAGTAAATTTCTTCAGTTGTTTTTGATCTTCTTTTCTGTTCATTTCTCTTTTCCAAAACTCTTCTCCATATCTCTTAAATTTTATCTCATACTTACTATTTATTTTTTTTTAACTTATGATGTTTCTAGGAGAAACTCTTAGCTTGATCTTCTAGCTCAGTAAGTTACTCTTCAGCTGCATCCATCGTGATATTGTTTTAGTATTTATTTTACTTTGAAGAGCATACTTTTCATTCCAATGTCTAGTTGTTTCTGTTTAAAGATTTATTAGTTTCTAGAATAACTCTAAGTACATTAACATAGCTTAAAATCTTTATCTTTTCTTTGCTTGAAGTGCTTTTTCTTTTTTAAGTGTGTTGTTTTCCTTCAAATGGTGAATGAGTCCTGATTTTCTGTGTTTCTCTTTTTTTGTTGAAGTTTCTTCTCCTCTTTTTCCTGGTGCTGTGTTTTCCTGACTGCATTTTGGTCCATAACATGAGCCTGGAGGAAGTATCATATTGTGCTATTGAGTGTGGTCTGCCAACACATGCAGTGTGGGGGGAGGACTGACTTTGGGATATCTCCCATTGTGGGAAGACCCATCCATCCCTTAGCTCACAATTTCTGAGTGCCCGTTTGGCCCAGTGCACACACAAACTGCTTTTCAGAGCTACCATAGGACTATGGGACTACCATGGGACTCTGCTGGCTTGCTCAAGGGGTGGAGGGGCTAGTAGCTGCAGAGACTCCAGAACATAACTCAAATTACCCTCTGTACCTTTTCCCTAGTAACTATGGGCTCAGCACTTCTGGGGTTTCTCATTCCACAAGCCATTTCTCACATACATTTTCTACTCTTGTTTTATCTGGTGTCCTTTTTTCTCTCCACACCTCTGATACTATCCACTTTCTATTGTTTAGAGAATAATCAAAATTTCTGGTCCACTGGCACAGCTCTTACTTGTTTTCTTATCTTGGCTGTGAAGGGGAAGAGAGGAGCCACTAGGCTGAGGTGTGATAAGTCTCTGAAGGAAATGTATACCAGGTGCTAATTATCTCCCAAGGGATTTTTCTATGAAGGGACCCACAATTTCCCAAGTGCACATGATGTTGACACATTTGTACCGTGGACCTCAATGCCTCTGATTCCCCAAGAAGATCCAAAAATGGGGCGTCCAGAGAGAAGGTAGAGGAAATGACTTCTTCCCTCCATCTTATCATGGCCCCTATAGATACGATGATACTGGCTCCTGTGTACATCAGGTAGAAAAAGCACAGCCTCCATTCTTCTGTGTATAAGGAGGATACCTGGCTTGGCTGATACTTAACATACTACAATCTGGGCCCTGATCATTTAGCAACATTTTAAGTTAACAGTAAATAAATGTTGGTTTACTGTCAGAGAAATAGGATGTCATATAAATTAGATAGGTGTACTAAAACCCTGAACAATCATTAGGCTTAGATGAAAAGAAATGAAATCATGAGTATGAATAACTGAACCAAAATAGAAAAGCATTCCAACACAATTCTGGGTGCTAATAACCAAAAGTGTTTAGGACTATATAGTCTCCTAAGGGTTTTCACATGAAGTATTGTTCTTGCTCCTCATAAGAACCATATGAGTTAGGTTCTATTATTATCTTCATTTTACAGCTGAAGAAACTCTGACAATTTTAGTAACTGTTCAAGGTCACGCAGTTAGTAAGCGGTGGAACTGGGCCATAAACCCATATTTCTCTAATCATATGTTCTTTCATTTTTGCAAGTATTTCTTGCTACCAGACATATGATGTCCCGGCACTCACACACAGGAGTGTGAGGACTATTATTATGGGATGCTGGATTCTGAGATCACAATTGTGAGTTTGATCAACCAGGACCCTCCAGATCTTGAGAAAACTTTTTTTCAAGGGAAAGATGACTAGAGTGAAACTGTTAACTCACTCAATATGGGAATTTTGACTTTATAATGCATGTCTAGACTTCTTTCAGAATAGGGGAATTCTATCAAAATAAATCTTGGAGGTAAGGAGACTGAGGACAAAAGATGGTCACACAATTCCCCACCTATCACCTCACTATATTTCATCTTTCATTTTGCCCGGTCAGAAATACAGTAAATGGCGAAAGCAAAACTTACACTCATTTAGGATTCATTTAGGTAACAATCTACATTTTTGTTATTTCATTTCTTTATTTTTTTTTCCTATTTTGAAAGTGACAGTGTAAACAAGGGACTACCTTGTTGTTGTTCTTGTTGCAATAGATACATTAGCATTTTTTAAAAAATGTAATAAATGAATAATTTATTGCTAGTTCTAAAACTCACCTACTACTCAAATATCAGTCACGTATTTTGTGACTGTATTTTGCGTATATGTTTTTATGTGGTTACACACAAGAGTGTATGTTTGAGAATGTGCACGTGAATTTTGGAAAACATTTATAGCTGTTAATTAGAATCAGAAAAAATAAAAACTATACAGGCTCAGTGCTTTGTTTTCAAATGTGAGCGGCTGAAATTAGCTCCCTCTTACACCTTGTGTCAGAACAAAACTGTGCAATATGCATAATGCGCTCTCTTCCCCCCTGGAGAGGTGGGGCTAGAGTGGAAGTGGTTAATCCTCTTCATGGGGGATGAATTGGAAATTGAGCTTTGAAAACGAAGTCAGAGATAATTTCCTATCTTCATTATTTATGGAAATCAGTTTCTTTATTTGAATTATGCACTGCTTGTATCGTCCACACAAAATGCCTTTCCTTTTATTTAAACTGCAAATAATTGCCAGTAGAATTATTCATTGGAAATTGGAATCCACTTTTTTTGATCTCTAGAAAGCCTATTACTAATGAATGAGGATGTTATTTATTTGTTACAATCCACAAATGGAAACTGAAGAAAGACTCTATGTTCCTCACTTACCCCCTCTGACATGACTTAAGTAAATTTACCTCAGAATGTGAAAGAGCAACATATAGATGAGAACAGCTTCCTTTTGTCCTTTTTTCCCTCTTTCAACAAATGAAATGCCTACTCATTTCAACAAATGAGTGCCTACTATGAGAAAAGCACCGTGAGATGAAGTGAGGGGGAAATGTTAGACTAGACATGAATTTTCCCTTTCAGGACATAATAAACATTCATAAAATCCTTGACATTTGCAAGGGATATACCCTGAGACCTTCATCAATCCTCATATTCATGAATCTTACTATAGCATTTAATTTGCTACATAAAATGCAGTAAAATATAACTGAAAAATATAAGTACCCCTTTGGACTCTTAATGATTCTATAAATATAGAACTCAAGTAATTTATAAAGCTAGTAAAATAAATCTTGCCATTAACATAAACTCTACACTATGCTGTCTCTCACTTGAACAGTTTTTGCACTATCCAGAGCACTTGCTAAAATAGCTTCATTAATTGCTTTTTCCAGTTTCCATACAGAATGTGGGGTGGATCTGCCATGTCTGATCTACTGCAAAATCTAAATCTTTGCTCTTAAATTTTATTTAAAATAAAATCTATTTCCTGGACAAAGCTATCACTGGGTTGGACCTCCTCATTTCCTCTTCACGTTCATCACCAGCAGTAGAAGGCAATTTTCTTATTAGGAACTTTTTTCTTCTCCCACTGGTAGAACCAAAGTCTTACTACCTTTGTAGTGTGTATACGAAGCTAACCAGGTAAACTTGGAGATGGATGCCCAGGGCCTTCCCAGCTGCTCTCACAAGCTACAGGAGTCACTTCTGTACTCCAGCCTAGGAGTATGGGTTCAAATGTGGGTCTCAGCACAATTAAAATACAATATTGATGATGAAATTTGAAGTCTGTAAATGGTCAAAGTCCTAACTTCTGTAACTACAAATGAACAAAATCTTATATATATTCAATACAGAGCAGAAAATAGTAAATTAAACCACTTCAGTTGGAAGCTGCAGGAGAGATAGAAGACGACTTCAGGGAGGAGACAGCATTTTTCTTAGACTTTGAGGATAGGCAAGATGTAGAAATGTGTCAAGGACAAAGGCATTTTAAGTAGAGAAAACAGAAAGCAAAGACATGTAGGTGAGGATGTAGGGAACTTTCACGGGGAATGTGAATAGTGTAATCCCACCTAACTGTAAAGGTAATTTGTCCACAATGTAGAAATTACAGGAGATGCTTTCCTTTTTTGGCAATATGGTAGACTAGACACATACAGAAACATTCTCAAAATATTTAAAAATACTGGAAATATATATTAAAACAAATATTTTTAAATGCATAGTGATCTGACAAGAAAGGGGAAAATTCAAGAAGCACAAAGCAATGCAACAATATTATTTCAAAAAGATAAGCTATACTGGAGCCAGTTTTGCTCTAAGACATCTTCTGATCCCTCATTTCCTAGGGCTAGAATTTGAAGGACTGTGTATGGTCAGTAGATAAAGCCTGAGACCTGGGCAAAGTGGGAAGGGGCATTACAGTGGCCATCCTAGAGCCATGGACCCTCAAGGCAAGACCCTCAATGGGGTAAAAGGGGGAAAATATGCCTTGCAGATGTAGAGAGTGGGAATACTTGTTGGTATTGAAGATGCCTCTGGATGGAGAAACAGAGGCTTCTCAGAATCCTTAACCAGAAGACTGCCCTCGCATGAGTTTCAGTGTAATTCACAACTCCTGTGTGGCTTTCATCATTCTAAAATGACATTTTAAAGTGGACCCAGGTTGATAAGACTCCAAATCCTTGGCAAAAGCAATGCGAATCCTCAGTGAAGGAATGCTCTTTAAATTCAGGTATCGCTAACATTTCTACAAATTTTTAATATGTGTAGCTCACCAAGTACATAAGGAAACAGACCACCATGAACAAAAGTCAGTACTCACAGTGTAGAAAAAGAACTGTAAAAACTGCAGATGGTGTAATTTTTCAAAAGCCGAATATAAAATATGGATGTATAATTATGTTTAAAGAAATAAAAATGACTATTGAAATGTAATTTAGGAACAAGAGAACATAAAAATCTACCAGTGATATTTTCAAATAACCAAATAAAACTTCTTAGAAATAAAAAACATAATTGAGAATAAAATTTCAATAGATGGGTAACAGATTAGTTTCAGCATAGAAAGAATTAGTGACTGGAAGATGATCTTAAGATAATAAACACCAAGAATTTAGAACAAAATTTCCCAAACTTCCACAGTTCATGGCACTGTTAGTGCCTCAGTAATTTTTTTACAGCACCCCTATAACAAAAGAAAAACCTAATATTTCTTTTATTAAGTAGTTAGGCTCAAACAACTTAATAGCAATATTTTACAAGGTATAGAAGAGACAGCTGTGTTTCCCTCAAAATTTAAAATTCGGCTTGGTGCGGTGGCTCATGCCTATAATCCTAGTACTCTGAGAGGCTGAGGCAGGAGGATCGCTTGAGCCCAGGAGTTTGAGGTTGTTGTGAGCTAGGCTGACGCCATGGCACTCGATTCAGGGCAACAGAGTGAGACACTGTCTTACAAACAAACAAACAAAATTAAAATTCCCACCATGTCCCTGTGAGTTCACTCTTTCCCCAGCATGCCTTGACCTACAATTTAGAAACTATGGATGTGAAATAAAAAATGGAAAATATCAAAGACAAGTTAAAGAGACTTCAAGGCTGGTCTAACATACGCTTAATTGGGTTTGCAAAAGAAGAAGTGGAAAGGACATGGCAAGTGAGTTTTCTAAAATTAAGACAAAATTCATAGATTCAGGAAGCGCAACAAATTACAAGCAGAATAAATACAATAAAATATATATCTACACACAGTGTACCAAAACTGCAGAACACCAAAACCGAGAGACCTTAAAAGTAAAAACAGACTAAGAGCTCATTTCTTAGTAGTAACAATGAAAAGTCTTATCCAAAGAGAATCACAAATATTTTAGAATATTTTCTGCCAATTTTTTCCTTTGTGTATGAATCAAATGAAATATATATTTTTTGAAAAAAGTAAGATGAAAAACTGTATGTATCATATGAATTTCAATGTATATTTATGTGCAAAAGTATATGTATTATGTGTATATTTATTTTAAATTGAGATCCATACATATAGTTTTGCACCTTACTTTTTTCAATTCACACAATGTGATTATTTTATTTACTTATTTACCAAATAATTGGCAAATAACGTTTAACTAGTATGTAGTAAAGGATTGTTAAATGACTAACACTTAACTATATCCTAGGCACTGTTCTAACTACCTTATAAATGCTAATTTATTTAATTTTAATAACAGCTTCATGAGGGAGTTATTCCTATTTTGAAGATGAGGACACTTAGTTTTTGTTAATTTTAAGCATCATTAATGGCACTTGATAAATATCCTTTGGCCCATGTACTTGTCTGACATTATTTTCTTAACATGCATTTTTAGAAGTGAAACAAATGTTTAAAACTCATGAACTTCCTAAAGGTACTGATAAAGCCAATCTACTGTCCAGTAAGATTTTACCTAATTAATGTGACCATACTCTCAGTAGAACTTTGCAAATTTTAGAGTTTGATAATTTCCGATAATATTTTAAGAAGGCTAGAAAATTTATCTCATTTTATTGTGATTAACTTCTTCGTTTACAAATGTGTTTGAATGTTTTTCACATTAATATTAGCCAGTTGTATTTCTTCTTGTGTGTTTGTGATATTTGCTAAATGTTCTCATGGTGTTTTACTCTAAAGGCATTGATCTGTGTGCCTTCCTAATATATCTGAAGAGCAATAGTTTTGTATATTTGTGTCATGTATTCTTCCAGTATATTATTTGACTTTCCATTTATTTTATGGTTTTCTGGCATTTTTACAATCAAATTAATCTTGTGTGTGTATCTTCTTCCTTTATCTTGTGCTTAGGTTATCCATTCCCATTCCAAGTTTAGCTAGTTATTCACCTATATTGTCTCTAAGTACTTTAAGATTTTATTATTTTACATTTAACTCTTTAACTCAAGATGTTTCAACAATCTGGAATATTCTTTTCCATATGTACTAATGAGAAGATTTATTTTAATTCTGTTTTCCAAATGTTTCACCCAGCTTGTAATTCCAACTGCTTCCCTATGTCTTTCTTCGTCTTTAAAGCAAAACCCTTAGTCGTCTCTTTGCTGACAACCTTCAGTTTCTCTCCTCTTTTTTAAAAGCCCATTCCAGCTTTTAGATCCCACCTTCTCATCCAAATACGTTTGTTCAAGGTCATCAATGAGCTCCAAATTATCAAATCCATTGGCCAGTTTTCAGTCTTGATACGATTTGATCTATCAGTGGTTATTTTCACAATCATTGTCTCTTCTGGAGACACATTTGTCCCACAACCTCCTACCTCACTGGCAATTCCTTCACTGTGTCTTCTGCTTTTTCTTCTTGTTTTTTGTTCTTGCCGGGCCCCGGCTTCCCCCCGGGGCCTTTTGGTTTTGTTTTCCTTCCCCCCCCATTTTCTTCGGCTTCAGGGTTTTAATTCAATTTTTTTTGTTTTGCTCCCCAATTTTTTATTTTTGCCTGGATCTCTCTCTGGAACTCCAGTGTATATAGAACAGCTTTCTCGACATTTCTACCTGAAGGTCTAAACAGACATGCTAGACATATCATAGCCCAAATTAAATTCCTGATCTTGTCTCCCTAACTGCTTTTCGTGAGGTCGTCCCATCTCAGCTTGCAGAAACGGCATCCTTCCAGTGCTCAGACCTGACACTCTGGGGTCACCCTGACCCTTCTCTTTCTCTCATGACTCATTTTCACACCTTCAGTGGGTCCTGTCGACTCTATCTTCTGCGAAATCTTCCCTACCATCTGCACTGCTACTTTGTTCATCATGTCTCAGCTGGATTTTTGCAATAGCTGTCCACTGGTCTTCCGAATTTTATTGTTGTTTCTTTAAGTCTATTTTTAACAAAGAAACAAGAGTGGTCATTTAAAAATGGAAATCAGATCCTGCCACAACTTTGTCCTGTACCTTCTAATGGCTTACCATGTCGCTTGAAATACAAGCTTGAAATTTTTACAATGCTCTAAAAGACACTATATGATCCAATCCCCTATCCAACCCCAATCTTTCTCTGACCCCATTCCTACTACTCCCTGGCCTTGCTCACTGCAACAAGGGTGGCCTGGTCTCCCTGTTCTCTCTTGAACACATCAGGCTTGTTCCCACCTCAGAGGCTTTGCAGCTGCTGTTCCCTCTGGGAAAGTTCTTCTGCAAGTTCTGTCGGTAGGTAACTCCTTCACCTTCTTCAAATCTTTGCTCAAAATTACTTTCTTGGTGAGGCCTCCTTTGCCATTCTATTTAAAATTTCAATCTTCTTCCCCCTTCCATTCCCCTTCCATATCCACTGTGCTACCCTTATCATCTAGTACATTGCTGTATATGTTAAAAGTCTAATTCTGAGCATATGTCATCTCTTTCACTGATCTTTCTGTCAATTATTGAACCAGTAGTATTTGATTTAATCACTAAGATTTTGTAAGACATATTTCATGTCTGATGAGGCAAGCCTTCCTTATTCTTCTTTTTACAAAATTTCTTTAGTTATTCTTAGCTTTTTATGCCAGCTTAACTTTAAAAGCAGTTCATCATGTTCTAAAAGAAGAAAAATCAAGTTGAGTTTTTTATTGGAATTTCATAATATATGGACATTCATGTGCAAAGAATTAATATCGTTACATTATTCACTCTTTCTGCGAATGTGGTACGCTTCTCCATTTATTCAAGTCTATTTTCTTTTTGTCATTAGTTTTGCAATTCTACAATTTTTATAGTTCTTACATATTTCTTGTTTACATTATTCCTATAGGTTTTAGTCTATGGTTTTTTTTCCTGCAGTGTTCTATTGTTCGTATTTTTTTTCCATTAGATATTTTCAAAGGATTATTTTCAGATAGATGTTTATTTTCAAATTTGTATCTGTCAACAACATTGCCCAACAATCTTATTAGTGTCAGTAGATTTTCAGTTCATTCCTTGGCTTTTTAAAGTAGACATAACGATCAATCTGTCCCCTTTTGTCATGCTATAATGCTTTGGCTAAAATTCTTTCATGGAGTTGAATAATAGTACCAGTAACTGGCTTGTTTGTCCTTTTCTCCTATTTATGCTTTTGGTGTAAGATGGATATCTTCTTCTTCATGTTAAAAAAGTATCCTTACATTCTGGTTTTACTAGAAGCTCTTTGGAAAAAGTAAAGACATGTCAAAAGTCTTGTGCATTTCGTTTACATCAATTAAACTAATATTACCTATTGATTTGATTAATAGATTTCCCAATATTCAACCACATAAATGATTGTGGTGGGTGTTTTTATTTTTTTTAATGTACTATTAAACTCAATTAATGTTTAAATGATGATTTTGCATCTCTATTCATAAGTATGCTCTGCTCTATAGTTTTCATTTTACTGCTATCTTTTGTCAATTGTTGGAATCGGCATTTTTATGAAATAAATTGGGACCCACTTGTTCCATACTTAGGATAGAAAGCAGAGTATGAATGTGTGTGTGTATGTGTGTGTATGTAGAGTATGTGTACAGCTGTGGGTGTACATGTGTATACACATGTAGATATTTTCATGGAGCTCCTAAGAAATTTGGCAGTTTATTGCTAAAAAACTACCTGGTTCCAAAGCCTGGAAACTTTTTTGATGATTTATGGATTTTTCCCCTGTAGTTATTGGTATATTTAAGTGTTGTACTACTTTTAAAAAGAATCTTGATAGTTTTTATTTTTCTGATAAATAGCCTATTTCTACTGAATTTTCAAATTACAACCATGGAATTCTATATATCATTTTCTTACAGTTAAAAAATATTTTCTAAATTTGTTGTTGTGGCCATGTTAGCCTTTCTAGTTCTGCTTATTTCTATTTTTTCCATTTTTTATGGAAAAACAAGTTTTCAAGAAGCTTGGTTAATTTGTGTTAAATTTTTCTTTCTAATAGTAAAGCATTTAAGATTCATACGCTATCATTTTGATAACTTTTGTTTTCATTTCTTTTATGTCCCCTAAAACTGGATTCTGTTTTAGTTTTCCTTTGACCTTCTATTTATTTAGGAGAGTGATTTTTAATTTCCTGCTGATCAAGTTTTTGTTCATTTGTTAAAATTATTTTTCTTATTCTTCTCTCCTTATTGTACCGGGGTCAGAGAATGGGATCCATGTAATTCTTGCTACTGAGAATTTACTGATACTTTTTTGTGATATGGTAGAATAAGTTTTATAATATAATGTCCATGGTCACTTGAAAATAAGGTACTTGTCTAATTGTAGTGAAGAAAAGTTTTTTAATTCCACCTTTTAATTATATTATCAAGTTTTTTATATCCTTATATTCTTTGGAAATTTACCTTTGTCTGAAGGTGTTACAGTCTCCTGAAATAGTACTTCTGCTAATTTTTGCCTTATACTGCCAACAATTTGTTTGCTTTACTTTCTATATTGATTCTTATAATTTTTTAGCATAAATGTTCTTGACAATTACCTAATCATTAAGAGATTTTTCTATTGTCACTGTAATGTTTGGCCTATATTAAGTTCCCTTACACTTCAAGTTCTACTTTGACTCATATTAATATTTCTAACCCTGCTTTCTACTTATGTTTTCTGGGAAATGTGAAAATTACAGTCTCTAGTATTTACTGATTCTGAGGCTGTTCTTCTTCCTCCACCTGTGAAGCGAGAGACCAGGGAACACCCACATCTAAGAGATGAAATCATTGTTGGTCTGCTCCCTTGCTCTGTGCTTCTCTCCTGATAATGGCATTTTTAAACACATTTATGGCAGAACACTTTGGCTTCCATGCGTGGTTTTCAGGTTGGTCTGGGCCGTGTGTCCTGGCGCAGTGCGGAGAGCGCCTTTAGCTTCCTTTTCCCTCTCGTGACCATCCAATTGCACCTTCCCTCTTTTATTACGTACGTGTCTTCAACCTTACCAGTGTGTGGAAATTGCTTCCAGATTCTAGTATTGTGAGATAAAATAGACACAATAGGATATCTATGTGTCTACTATTGGGGAGTTGTTATGTTTTCTTTTTCCTCTTCTTTTCCTTATAGAGTCTTAAGGAATAAGCATTTTTATGGAAAGTTGATGGAGATAACATGAGAAGCTGCCAGTCCCATTAAAAAAAAAAAAATCTACTACTGAAATGTTTCCAAAAACATGTGGTATATTCAGTCAGCACTGTAGTTTAAGAACTTTTATCTGATCCAAGTGTAACAGAGTGCTCAACTAGGAGATAATTTCAGCAGTCCAAGAGAAGTCCTAAGTCTCTGGGGTTGGGACTGAACCAAGGAGTGACTGGAACAAGATGCACTGGGGAGGCAGAATCTAGACCATTGAAAATAAATGCATTTGCATGTATGCGTAAAGGTGTGATCTGGGACTTGGGTGGAGAGAACGGAAGTGTGGGAGGAGTCCAAATCAATGCTGAACTTCCTAGCACGAATTAGTGGAAACGTTTTCCGTGTTCCCAGAGGAAGAGCAGTTTTTGAAAGGAAAATATTTGTAGTTATGCAGGAAAAGGTCTTTATTTTATTTTATAAAGAAATGCATAGACAAAAAAAATAAAATGCAATATTGTGAAAAAATAGATGAATTGAGGATGAAAAATATTAAAAATAGTTAAATCAAGGAGATGAGTACATTAGTGTTTACTATTCTATTTCTCTGTTATGTTCAAAAATTTTCATAATAAGAAGCATTGAAAAATGAAAAAAAAATCAGTTTTGGACATACTGTCTTGAGGCGCTGGTGGACCCTTACTCCATGGGATACTACACAGGCGGCACTGGACATGGAGCACTAGACCTCCTCTGATCAAACAGGGAGGGGTCTAGTTGGGTGTCATAAGTATAGAAGTTGTTGAAGTTACTATATGCAAAGGTAGAGTTCGTAAAGCCACTGTGTAAATATGTAACATTTGGCATTTTGAATAACAGTGTTTAATTAACAGGCCTGCTTAAGGATAAAATGATCTAATAAAGATAAAGTCCTGGAACACTTAACCTGCATCACAGAGGTGCTCAACAGGTGATGCCATCTTTTACTACTGCAAAAGGGGGGTGGCCCTCCAGTTCCCCAAAGAGACCGCAAAATAACTTGTGGGTCATGCAAAGGCAAGTTTATTGCAGACTGCACATTTTGAGTAGTCTCTGAAAAGAAAAGACAAAGGTGGCATACTTACGTGATTTGGAGAGGTCTGGTTTAAGGCAGGTGTTGCTATGTGGAGGTCTGACTGGGACGGGGCCAAAGTCGTGATGTAATAGTTTAGGATGGGTGGACTCAGCTGAGGATTTTGAAGCAAACCTCAAAGAGTAAACAATTTGATGATTCCAGGTGAACAATCTATCTTTTTAAGCAGGGGGCTACTTACCCTGAGGAAGACATGTGGAGTAGTCTATTATCAAGATCAATGAATTTTCAAAAAGCTTCCAAAAGAATAAAGTTATTTGCCACTTCACCTTCCGGGTCAAGAATTTCCTGGAGGAGTAAAGTCATGTTAGCGTAGAGTATAAAATGGTAAGATCATGTTCTGTGGACTGTAAGACGTGGGGTTGCCGGTAGTTTCAGTTCACAGGGGAGATTATAGTGTGGATTGTCTCTATTTGTTGCATATTGTCACCTCCACAGCAGATGCATGTATTGCTTGGTAAAGTTTAATTAAGCTTATCGTTCATTGGCAATATGTATTAAAGACCTCAAAGTCATCTTTGACCTAGTGGTTTTACTATCAGCAATCAGACATTCACATTCATCAAAGACATGAACAAAAGAGGAACAAAGATATTTATCACAGCACTTTTAGAATGGAAAATATAAGGTAAACAAAGTGATCTTACATGGGCAAACAGAAAATAAATTATGATGTAGCCACAGGATGGGGCACTGTGTGTAACTAGAACAAATTGTGTTTTCTAGATATAGTTAATGATGTAGAAAAATTCTCTCCAAACTAAGTGAAACCAAAATGTAAAACTGCATAGAATTGTAATACATAGGACAGAATGGGAATACACGAACATTTTATAAATGATTATCTCAAGGTTATAAGATTACAGATGAATTTTATTTTTTTCTTACATGTTTGTGTGTTTTCTGTAAATATTTAACATAAACCTTCTTCTTATCAGAAAATAAACACTACCTAAATAATAATAATAAAATAATTGAAGGGATGGTCTAGGTGCCCTCCAAAGAGAAAAGGAGCTTGTCCATGTTTGTCCATACGACAAATGACGCAACAGAGGCAGGAGAGAGAAGGGAAGGAACACTCTTTAGCAAGGGAGAGCTGCTTGGGGTTCACACTGGTTGTGAACAATGGACTGTTACTTATGTTGGTAAGGATTAGTGGCTTATAGCATAGGAAATGACTTTTGCCATTAAAAAAACTGAATATCTCTCAGTGTCCTTGCACAACAAATAACATTGAGATTTCACAAACCACTCAGCAAGGGTGTTAATTCCTCCTTGGTTCATCATTGCTTCTCATCCTTATTAGATCTGTTTGTCCAAAGAATTACAATTTCTTGAGAATTTCTCATTAGTAATTCTTTTCTCCACTTTCGAAACTTCTATGACCCTTTGTTGCCAGGAGGGTGACGGTGTCTGAGAATTTCAATGATTTGCCTGCAGATGCATTGTAGGCTGAATTCTCCGGGTGGCTCCCGCCTAAGGTGAGAGTCTTGGAGTTAGTGCTCACTCTACATATTTATATGCAGCTACAGCCCACATGGCCAGCAGATGTCCAGCCTTAGCTGGAAATCCATCAGAACTACATTTTTCTGCCTAAAATTTCAATTGCTGAAACAAAAGACAGGAATAATAAGGTAGAAAAATTCCAGAATGAGACAATTAAAATGATCAAAGAGATGATTGAGTACTGAAGAAGAAGATTAAAATTCTTTAGAATGGAAAGAAAAGTTCTGAGAGAAGACAAATGTTATAAGAACATGAAAGGCAAATAAAAACCCACTCCTCAATTCTGGGGTGCACATTTGAGAGTATAATGTGAAATTGAAAGGAAGAGGAAGAGTAGGGTAACCTTGGATGGAGCAATGGAGAAGGGAGTAAATATTAACGGTAAGGCACTGTGTACACGGTCTCATTATATGACAAGCTGTCAGGGCATTTTGTTCTAGCCCCGCTTCTGCCGCCAGCTATGTGTGGGTGATCTTGAATGAGACTCTTCCTTCTAAGCCTCAGATTTCTTACGTGTAGAAGCAGGAATTGAATTAGTTGGATTTGAAAATACTTTCAGATTTAAAAAGAGTTTTATTTTGTAATACAAAAAATTGTAATTACTCCATTATTCATTTATTCTGAAAATATTAATATTATAGAGACTGGGAATATGAGAAGGTATGGGAGCGTTTGTATACATGTTCTGAGGACATAATAATTATTCAAAGGAAACAAGTGGTCCCTAACTAGACACTGAACTGGCACATCTGCAGGCTTCCTCTCCCAAGATCATTCGCTCAGCAATGACAGAGAGATAGGGAACAGGTGTGAACTGGCGTTTGTATGTATGATCTCTTTGGTCTGGGAGAAAAGGCAGCCCAGTATGAGAGAGTAAAATAGAAAAAGAATTATGGAATTTTGCTCTTACCCCATTTCTTTGTGCCTAAGCAGTGATTCATTCCTACAACACACTGTGGAAATACAGTCCCCTGGTACAGGGGCTCCCAGGTATAGAATCACTGAAGGCTTTTGTTGGCAAGGAGTGACCAAAAAAGCCATCTCCACCCCAGGACTGCTGAGTTACAATCTAGGTTTTGTCAGCCCTTAATGCTGCTTTTCCCTGGGGCCAAAAGGTGAGCTCCTGACTAAAGAGTTGCTTTGTGCCATGCAGAGTGGCTGACTCCACGTTCCTGGTGCCTGGGCTCCACCTCCTCTTGTCCCCAGACCCCTTGAGGCCGAATACTAGAGTCTGTCCTTTCAAAGCGAACTTTGCCTGACTGTGTAGCCAAACCCCCAGAGGAAAATGAGCTTACAAGGCATTTGAGAAGTACACCTGTCTCAAAAGAGATATAAAATACCAAATTATAGATTCCATCAGAGACAAAAATACTAGAACTGCTAAACTAAAAAATTAAAATTAGTTTGACAGGCTGGTACCAAGGTAGTGAGTTATCTCATTTGATTGTTCACAGCCAGTTACAGATTGAACTCCTTGTTCTACTACTTTCCCTCGTCTCTCTGCTGCACTTGACTAGTCTAAAAAAATTTCTTTGATAAACAAAAAAGATAAGGGAAGATAGCAATTTGAATCAAGAATAAGAAAACAAAACAACAAAAAATGAATATTGAGTATGAAAAATACAGTAGTCACATTAAATTTAAAAACAAGTACAGGGGATAACTAGCAGAATGAATACACCTGTGGAACCAATTAATTCACTGTAACACCATCGGAGTGCATCTTCAGTATGAAAGAAGCAAAGGCGAAAAATGAAATATATTTTTTTAAAGCTAAGAAATGTGAAGGATGGAGATAGACATTCTAATAACATCTGGAAAATAGAGCTATTAGAAGGAGAAGTTTTTTTCATGAAGATGAGAAAATATTTAAAAGAATGTATTTCTTGAAATTAAAAGAAAAACGAGGAGATGATTATAGATTGAGAGGGTTCAAAGAGTGCAGAGGGAAGAGAAAAGGAAAAGTCCACACCTAGAAACATAATGAGATTTAAGGACATTAAGTCAGAGAAAAATCAAAAAGCTTACAGAGAAAAAAGGCTAAGAATCAAATTAACAACAGATTCTTCAACAGCAACAATAGATCAAGAAAACAAGCATTTAAAACCTATACGACCACATTTTCACTTAAACGTGATGGCATAGTAAAAATATTCTTAGGTTTATCAGATCCCAGAAACTTTACCAGAATCTCAGAATTGATTGAATTAAATAGATTTTATAAAATATTAAAAAAATAGGCAAGGATCTAAGAGTTTGCACAAGACTTATATGAATAAAGGTGATCACATACCTTGTTAAGATTTTTTACTGTATTTTATTTTACTTTTTTATTTTTTTGAGAAAGAATCTTGCTGTGTTGCCCCAGCTACAGTCCAGTGGTATCATCATAGCTCACTGCAACCTCAAACTGATGGGTTCAAGCAATCCTCCTGCCTCAGCCTCCGGGCGTAGCTGGGACTACAGCTACACCACCTACACCTACTACACCACCATGTCTGGTTAATCATTTTTCTATTTTTAGTACAGACTGGGGTCTCTTGCTCAGGCTGATCTCAAACTCCTGAGCTCAAGTGATCCTCCAGCCTTGACTTCCCATAGTGTTAGGATTACCGGTGTGAGCCACTGCACCGGGCCTTTTTACTGTATTTTAAAATAGCGAAGGTGAAATAGAAAAGGAATTAAAAGTCTAGATCCAAACTATTCAATGTGATATGCACTAGTCATTTTAGTTGTAGCTATTCTGAATCAAATTGCTAACAGTATAAAGTACATAACAGATTCTAAAAACTTATTATGAAAATAAGTAAATATTTCAGTAATCTTTTATATTAATTGCATGTTGAAATGATATATTGAATATATTGGGTTAAATAAAAATATGTAATTAGAATTAATTTTATCTGCTTCTTTTTACTGTCTTTTATGTGTCCACTAGAAAATTTAAAATTTAACATATGGCTTACATTTGTGGCTTATATTTTAATGGAATTGCACTGGTATAGATAATCTCAACAAGGTAAGAGTTAGAGAAAGTGGGGACTAAAGTTCTAATCTTATCAAATTTATTCTTGTGGCTCTGAAAACAAACTAAAAACAAAAACAAATACATAAAAACAAAACAAAAGAATAAAGATTAAAAATGTAATATAGAAAAAGTAGAAAAAAGGAAAATAATAAATTAAGATAATACAAACAAAATCAAGAATTACAATAAATATAAAAAGACTAGTTTTATATTTGAAGATGAGCACCGGTTGATTGAATTAAAATAGATATAGACTCTTCACAAAAGATGAACAAAAGCATAAAGACATGAAACAGTTAAAAGTAAAGAATGCAAAATGACTATGTGAGGAAAATACTATCCAAATAAGCTGGAACACCTATATTAATATCAGATGAAATTCATTTTTAGATCAAAATAAAAATCAGTATTAGAGATGGAATAGGTCATTATATAATGATAAATATGATAAATGGTTTAATATACTCAGAAGATATAGCAATTTTAATCTCATGTATGTGAAATTATATATCATATGTATGTATGAGATATAGATATATTAGAATAGCTTCAAAATACATGAAGAAAACAACTGATAGAACTATAGGGAAAATCTGCCACCATTGTAAGAGCTATCAACACATACCTCTTGATAATTGACAGGTCAAGCATCAAGGTTAAAGAAAATCAAGCAATATATTTAAGAAGCCTGACCTAGTAGTCTCTCATTGAGTTCTAGACCCAATAAACAGAAAAGGCAAGTTTTTCTCAAGCACAAATGAAATAAAAAAAAAGATCATAAAGAAAAAGACTCAGCCTCAGTGATAGGTATCAAACAGAATATGATCTTTTACTGCAACATCATTAATTTAAAAGTTAATACCAAAAAAATAAATTTTAAAATACCTGCACATGTTGAAATGAAAAACATATGGATAAATAAAGCATGTATTATGATAGAAATTATTACGAAAATTTGAAAATAATACCTAGAGTTGAATAATAATAAAAATTCTGCTTATCAAAACTTATAGGATTAGCAGTAGTGGCACTTCAAAAAATTTATAGTCTTAAGTATTTATACTGGAAAGGTTAAAACCCTCAAAAAAATGAGAGAAAATTTTCCACCTTATGAAATAAGAAAAGGAATGACTGAATAAACCTATGAGAGAAAGAGCTAATTAATATAAGCCTAGAAATAAATGGAATAAAAGAAAAGTTATAATCAAAATCAGCAGAGTCAAAAGTTATATGAAATAAAATACATTAAAATAGGCAAACTACTGGTGAAATTAATCAAGAGAAAAATAGAAAAGATATAAATATACCTTATTGTGAATGAGTCAGCATAAATATAAATAAAGTTGAGGTTTAAAAGATGAGAGAATCTTAACAATAATATACCAAAATTTTTGAAAACTTAGACAAAATAAATAAATTTCTAGAAAAATATACTTAACTAAAATTAAAAGAATCAATAGCCTTCTAACTAGTAAAAAAATGAGGAAGAAATTAAAAATCTTTTCAGAAAGAAATCAATATGCCTATGTGGTTTTATAGACAAGTTCTATTAAGAAGTTATAGGACAGGCTGGGCGTGGTGGCTCAGGCCTGTAATCCTAGCACTTTGGGAGGCTGAGACAGGAGGATCGCTTGGGCTCAGGAGTTCCAGACCAGCCTGAGCAAGAGCGAGACCCAATCTCTACTAAAAATAGAAAAATTAGCCAGACATTGTGGCGTGTGACTGTATTCCAAGCCTTCTCTGCTTGGGAGGCTGAGGCAGGAGGATTGCTTGAGCCCAGGAGTTTGAGGTTGCAGTGAGCTATGATGATGCCACTGCACTCTACCTAGGGGGACAGAGTGAGACTCTCAAAAAAAAAAAAAACGAAGTTATAGGACAAATTAATCCCAATTTTATGTAATCTTTTCTGGAAGTAGAAAATAAATGAAATACTTTTCAACTCATTTAAAAAAGATAGCACTACTCTGTTACTAAAACCAGACCAAAAAATAAAGAAAAAAAAGCTAGAAAGGAAAGCTACTGCTTCATTTTACCCTGGGATGTACAGAAAAAATTTCTGGATAATATTAGCAAATTGAGTCCTATGGTGTATTTAAAACAAACAAGCGAATATAATATACCATGATCAAATTGGGTTTATTCCAGACATTCCAGAATTATTTATTATTAGAAAATCTATGAAGTAATGCATCACATTAACAGACTAAAAGGCAAAAAGCCACGTGAACGGCTCAATAGATATACAGAAAGTGGTTAATAAAATTCAATAGCCAGTGATAATTAAGAAAAAAATACTATTAGGAAATTAGGAATATTTGAGAACTTCTTAAATCTGATAGTACATTAGAGTTATCCAGAGAAACAGAACCAATAGGATATGTGTGTATTGGGGTGTGTCTGATTGTGTCTATTTATATACATAATAGGTATATATGTATATATATTAATACATGTATACATGACTTATTATAAGAAATTGGCTCATGCAATTATGGAGTCTGGAAAGTCCAAAATCTGCCAGATGAGCTGGCAGCTGGAGAACCAGGAAGAGCCCATGTTGCAGAGGAAATCTGAAGGCAGTCTCCGCTGCAGGATTCTGTATTGCTCAGGGAGGCTTGTCTTTCTGTTCTATTCAGGCTTTCAACTGACTGAATGACGTCTGCCAACCTTAGGGAGGGTCATCTTCTTTATGCAAAGTTCACCAAGTTAAATGTTAATGTCTTCCAAAAAGCCCTTACAGAAACACCAAGAATGTTTGACCAAATATCTGAGCACCCTGTGTGTCCAGGTTGACACATAAAATTAACCATCACAATGAGTATCTAAAATACAAAACAAACAGACAAACTAAAAGCCCCAGAACAAACATTATACCAAATGGAAAATGTTAGAAGTGTTCTGTTTAAAATTTGGTTGGAATCAAGATGTTGATGATCAGCACATATATTCAAAATTGTATTTATAATTTTATCTAGTATAATGAAACAAGAATAAAGAAATGAGAGATATATAAATTGGAAATGAGGAAATCCTTGCAGATGATATAATCATCTATGTAGAAAAACCAAAATAGCAGGAAAACTATTATAAATGCATGTGTGTTTAGAAGAGGAAGTGGAAAAGTAGCTGGGTATAAATATAAAAACAGAAAGTTGGTTGCCCTGGCTAATGACTAGAACGCATAATGAAAAAGAAGATACCATTTATAATAGTATCAGAAAATACCAAGTACCTACAAAAAACGTATCGAAATATGTGAAAGATCTCTATAAAGGAATTATAACCTTTATTTAGAAATATTAAAAACCTAAATAAAAAAGAATAGTATGTTCATAAATGAAAACATAATGTTATATAGATATCAATGCTCAAACTCAGAGATGTAATACAATTCAATCAAAATGTCAGCAGGTTATTTAATGGACCTTGATTAGATTTTTCTAAAAATCTGTATGTTTGAATAAAAAACACCATTGAAAGAGACGAACTATAATGAGAGACTCGCCCTATCATATATCAGGATTTATTAGAAAAGTATGACAATTAAAATGGTATGGTATTGGCAGAGGGACAGACTGTCCAATGGAGTTGAATAGAAAGTCCAGCAACAGACCATGAATGTATGGAACCGTGATACAACACAGAAGTATCTTGTCAGATCAGTTAATAAATTCAAAATTAAAATACTGAATATTGATAAGAAAAAATATAAAACTGCATCCCTTATCTCATATGATAGACATCAACCTCAGATGGATTAAGTACTTACACATAAAAAAATAAAACTTTGAAGCCATTCATAGAAAATATGCATGAATATATTTTGGATCCAATGGTACTATTTTTTTTTAAGACATAGGAAACATTTCTATAAAAACGTTGTAAATTTAACCCCGTGATTCTACCCCCTAGTTCATACCCAAACAAAATCCATGCACACACACAATGAAGGCAATATTCAAATGTGTTTAGAGTAGCACTGTTCACAATAGCAAAGCTTGGGAGCAACTCGAATGCCCATTATCAGAAGAATGGCTAAACAAACTATGGTTTATTCATATAATGGAATATTATACAGCTGTCAAAACAAATGTAGTAGAGAACATGAATGAATTTTAGCAGTATAATATCAAGTGAAATAAGCAAATTCCAAATTATAATGTATAACATATATCCTATAATCATATATAAAAAGAGAAACATTGGCATGATTAACATGGGATTCAGGATGTGGTTTCCTTGGATAGTGGTAGGTAAGGAGGATGGGATTGGGACTACAACATGGCTACATATCAATTATTGTAAAGTCCTCTCTTGTTTTGGGTGCTGGGTTCATGTGTGCTTACTATATTATTAGAAATAAATTCCTATGTTCTTAACTAGTCAATTATGACAATTTAGTCCTTCTGCCTAATTCAACTTCAATCCATCCTGTTGCAGCTACGGTACATTTCTAGTTTGAAGGAGCTGTGTTAGCTGTCTGTTGCTGCATAAGAAACTACCTCCAAAATTAGAGATTTAAACCAACAATAATTAATATTGTTCGCAGTTTCTGTGCGTCGGGAATTCAGACAGGTGACAGTGGGGATGGCTTGTTTCAGCTCCACGGTGCCTGAGGACGCAGCTGGAAGACTGGGAAGCAATTGATATCCAGAGCATTAAGGACTGTTGCTGTCATTGCTGCAGTTTGTTTGCTAGGATGTTTATCTTGGTTACTCCCTAATACACAAGAAGGAAGGCGAGTTTCAATAAATAAAGGGTTCATTTAGATCTAAGAAACAAAATAAGAGTAAATGACTAGGTCCTAAATTCAATGGTTACTGAGGTTAAAACTCCCAGTTTTCAGTTTTCTGTCTGTAGCTGAACCAACAATCCCAACTCCATAGTTTGTAACTATAGCTTTGTTCAAATCTAAGGAGAAAAAAACAATTAAAGTGCATGGATAGCTGTAAAAATGATAATTTCAGTTTTATCTCCGAGCCCTAACAAGAACAACTAGTGGAAAACATACACAACTAAGTCCCCAATTTTTTTTGTTATGGTACTGAGTGGCATCCAGTTCTCCACCTTGATGGCTTGCAATCTTTTCCCGTGTAGCTTAAATTCACTCTCTTGTGCTGACCACATTCTGCAAAGGATCTTCTCCACTTCTTTCCAGCAATGTAGGCTGACTTTGTGCAGCTGGACTTTGAACTTGCTTCTTGGAATGCATTGCTCTCCTTGCAACTAAGGGCTATCATCATATATTTTACCAAAAATTGATTCTTTAGCAGAGCCTGGAGAAAATTCACAGAGTTGGATTAGAGAACATTTAGGTACCACTGCCCTGTTGACCCCAAATTATGCTTGTCCTCAGATAACCAGGCAAGATCCCAAGACCAAATTTAGACCCCACAATCCTCTCATGTCTTACTTGGATTTGGGGCTCATTCAGCTCTTTTCTGACTCATACACACACTTGGTTCCAAGATTGCATTTTTAAGACCAATTATCAGCCATAGTAATCCTTTTTTACTGTTTTTCTTGAGGGTTCATGGGACACTCATATACATGGAACTTATTGTGGATGCTAGGACATACCAATGTTATCTTGGTATAAAATCTCCTTATGTTCCTTCTGGTTTTCAAATAATGCCATATTGGGGAATATGAATTTCAATTTGAAGGCTGAATTCTAGTTACTTTGTAAACCGAGTCCCCAAGCCCTTGGCATGCTATTGAACAATCTATGGTCTGGGCTTCCACATCCTTAATCCCATGATCATTACCAAAGAGAGTGATAAATGATAATGTTTCAGTGTTAATGAAGGAGTAAATAGCATGTTAATGACGTTTGCAGATGGATCTAAATTAGAAGAAGTTGTTAACACCAATGAGGCCAGGAAAAATACTAATAAAAGTTCTACAGCAGTAGAAACGAGAAGAAAAAACGAAATGAAAATAAACTGAAATTCAACTGATGTATTGTAATAAGCAGAGAGCTAATTAAAAAGAACCAAGTACTGTCCTGGAGACCTAAAGAAAGAAAAGAACAGCAAAGGATATCTAAAGGGGAACTTAGCCGTGGCTTGAACTAATTAACACTTTATGCCAAAGATTTTCAGCAGTATCCTTGGATCTGTGACTAGTGTTGTCCTAGTAAATGTTTAATTATTGGCTCTCTGAGGGGAAAAAAAGTATTTTTTTAATGTGTGTGCATATATTTGATTATTATAAAATTTACTGACATAAAAGATGTGTAGAACAATATGTACAAATAAAGAATATACAATACTCTATCGGAAAGTCAACAAAGCTAATTGATTCTCAGGTTATACTTTCTGTGATTTTTGTGAAATTCTCATATCCATCACCAGTCTATGATGAACAAGTGTAGTTCTGACATGGACGTTGGTTGATATTTTCATTTATGTTGAATAAGATGAAGTGAAACAACAAAGATGCATGTCAGAACTTCTTCTGTTTGTCAATAACTAATCAACTTCTTTGTGAATGAGATAATAGTTTTTGAATATTTCTTCAATTTTTTGTGCTATTCAAAATGTAACGGTTACAGATGTGATAGAATTTTAAGTTTAATCTCTATTATTAACATTTTCTCTGTGTCTTTCTTAAGTCCAGATGATAAAACAGTTAAGCCTTGATTTGTAGCATTAGCTGATTTTCATGATGTAAGTACACTTATTACCGTAGTCAATTTCAGGTTGCCAACTTGATGTCCCTGAACTCAGATTTCGGAAGAGACGCAAAGCAGCAGTGGTGCGCCATTACACAATGTTCTCACCATATGGAGAAAATGAACGTAAATTACTTCCAGAGCATAGATAATAGTAAAATGCAGGAAAATCATTAGAAAGTGATGGCTTTTCAGTATGCATTGACTTCTAAAATATAATTTATTTAGTCAAAAGTTTATATAACTTAATTTCTAATAATGATTGTGTTTAATAATCGGCTCATGTAATTTCTGAAATAATTAACAATAAGCTCTGACAAGTGGGTATGAGCGGGCTCCAGTCTGTTACTCTCTGTGATTTTGCCCTTGAGATCCAGGCCTGTTTTCCAGCTTAGGCTGGACATCTTCAGGTTTCACACACTCAACGTGTTCAAAACTAAACTCATCTGTTCTCTCCCAGCTATGGCTGTTATTCTCTCTTTCATCCAACTACAGAAGCTAGGAGCACAGAAGTCATTTAAGACTCCATCTTCTTCAGCTCTCAAAACCACCAATCGATCACCAATTCCTCTTTATGCTGCTTCTGAAATAGCTCTAGAATTTTTTCCTCCTTATTGAATTCAGACCTCAGCAAGTCTGTGTTGTTACTGGACTAGCCCCTCCTTCATAAATCTCCCATGTCATTCTAGAACACTGTTGGCCTTGTACTTGGTCTGCTTAAAAACTAGATACAGATCACCATAATTATCGGGTGAAAACCCAAACACCTTGCTTTGGCAGATGGTTGAGAAAACTTCCCAGTCTTTCCTGTGTATCTCCTACTATTCCTCACCTCACTCCATGTTCCTGCCAGCCCCTGCAGACCACGGATGGCAGACCTTATAGAAAGTTCTCTTTGTTCAAGCAGTTCTCCTGCCTAGTGCATTCTTCCCACCAGGGGAAATTGTGTATGTCTCTCAAGGAACAACTCTATTTCTTTTATATAGAAATTTTATAAATTCTTAATTTCTTTTCTTTCTTTTTTTCAGTCCATCAAGTGTGAAGAAAAGGGAGAATATACATGAAAGGTTTTTGTTTTTTGAGAAAGAGTGTCCTCTGTTGCCCCGGGCAGAGTACAGTGGTGTCATCACAGCTCACTGCAACCTCCAGCTCCTGGGCTCAAGAGATCCTCTTGCCTCAGCTTCCCAAGTAGCTGGGACTACAGGCATGCACCACTATGATGGGCTAATTTTTTCCATTTTTAGTAGAGACAGGGTCTCGTTCTTGCTCAAGCTGGTCTCCAATTCCTGAGCTCAAGCAATCCTCCCGCCTCGGCCTCCCAGATTGCTGGTATTACAGGCATGAGCCACCGGGCCCATCTCAAGGAAAAACTCTAATGTAAAATTATACCTGCTTTACTGAAGAATGACTTATTTCCTCTGGGACCCTATTACCATTGGTTTATATTTTTCTTAAATAGCATATACAGTGTATCTTATACAAGGCATGGAATTTAGTGAATATCCAATTGGTGATCTCTTCCCCAGTTTCCTAGTAACAAGGGCGTCTATTTTAGAATCCAGGTCCCAGTGATTTGCCAGCTCTGTGATCTTGGGCAAATTCTTTATATATTCTTTATAAATATATATTCTTTATAAATTCTTTAAACGTCACTTTCTCCATCAGTAAAATGGAGATGATAATACCTGCCTTTTCGAGTTGCTGGGAAGACTCAATCCCACATTGTTGGTAAAGCATCAGGTCTGTCTTAGGTACCCCATCCATGCTCAGGTGCCAATTGCCAGTACCAGGTCGCAACCTGCGCTTCTAACTGAACAGCTATAAATCAGGGGTTCCCACGACTACCTTCTTGGGTTCAATTAATATGTCAGGATGGCTTGCAGAACTCAGGAAAACACTTAACATTTACCTGTTTATTGTAAAGGACATTACAAAGGGTATAGATGAATACCCAGATGAAGAGTTGGCTAGAGCAAGGTATGTGGAGGAGGGAAGGCAGAACCCCCGTGCCCTCTCTGGGCACCACCCCCAGGACCCCAGCAACCCAGAAGCTCATCACACTCCCTTATTCAAGAGTTTTTCTGGAGCTTAATCTACAGCTTCCCTCTCCTTTCCTAGAGGTTGGTGGGTGGGGCTGAAACTTCCAAACTTGTCATCTTCTAATCACTTGGTCATTCTGGTGACTGCCCCATCCTAAAGCTATCTAGGTGCTCTGGTCCTAAGTCACCTCATTAGCATAAGATGAGGTGTTATCACAGATGTTCATTATGAATAATAAAAAACACTCCTATCACTCAGGAAATTCTTAGGGTTTTAGAAGCTGGGTGACAGGAACCAGGAGCCAGACCAAATATATTTCATATTATATCACAGTGAGTGATCATTCAACCTGCATTTGCCGGGAACCTCTTATAAGAGCTGGAGATGTGGAGAAAGACAGGCGGCTTGTTCTCAAGGAGCTCTTGGTCAAGGAGATAAGGACAGTGGGCGACAGGTGCTAAAACAACAGGATTAAGGGCAGTTTATCAGGCACCTGGCCCACCTTCAAGGTGTTGGGGGAAGTTTCCCAGAAGCAGCGAGATCTGAACTGCACAGTCTTGAGTCATGAGGCAGTTAGTGAGCTGGTTTGACTGCAGAGAGGTTCTGCTGGCAGAGATAGGCTGGATTACTACGCAAGCTCAGGTTATAGAGCCGCTTTTACTTCTGTCAAGAAGTTTGAGGCATTAAAGAATTTTAAGGGGGGTGGGGGATGATTATAATCAGAATGAAATTTTAGAGATCTCTCCCTAGCTGCTGGGAATAGTCAATCAATGATAGAAAGACACTAGAATCAGGGAGATCAGATTTTGTTTTATCTTGAAGATGTTTGCATGGCAATCAGATGGTAGTGTATGAGTTCTGTACTGCTGCTAGACCACAATATGCCTCATATAGTGGCTTAAGACAATGCATGTGTATTGTCTCATACTTCTGTGGGTCAGAAATCTCATATGGGTCTCGCTGGGGTAAAATTAAAGTATAAACAGGACCATGTTCCTTTCTGGAAGCTTTAGGGGAGTATCACATTTGTTGCTCATTCAAGCACTGCCAGAATTCAGTTCCTTGCAGTTTTGAGACTGAGGCTTCTGTTTTCTTGCCAGTTGTCAGCTGGGGCTCCTGTCAGCTGCTAGAGATGTTTCTTCTGTCCTTGCGCATGGGCCCCTGTATCTCAGCAGCAGAGGGGCATGGAATCTTTCTTACCGTGCCTCTTTCTGACTCAACCAGGAAAAGTCCTCTGATTGTAAAGGTTAGTGCCATTACATTGGGACTACCTAAATGATCCAGGATAATCTCCCCATCTCGAGGGCCATACCTCTAATCACATCTTCAAAGTCCCTTTTGCCATTGGTAACATAGTCACAGATTCCGGGCATTAGGACATGGACATCTCCAGAGCCATTGTTCTGCCCATCACAGGCCTTTTGGCGCCTCTTCTTGGTTTACTCTCAGTGACTGTAGCTCCATTTTGGCTCTTGGAACACACACCTTGTATTGCTCTCTAACTCCTGGCCACTCAAAGTGTGATTAGAAACATGGAACCTTGGACCCCACCCCAGAAAATCTGCATTTCGCAAGATTTCCAGGTGAATCCTGTGGATATTAAAGTTTGGGAAGCACTGCTCTAAATAACTCACATGTTCTTCTCAGCTCCTTCTATACCTAGAACATTGAAATTCTTGTTGTCTTGTTACCAAAAGTTCAGCACTGGTCCCCAAGGCCACATCAGCAGAACAAGGACAAATGGTTTGAGAAGAAGGAAAGAGGAATTTATTAATTTGCTGGCAAAGAAGAGGTTGGCAGACCCCCGTCTCAAAGAACCAATGTCCCCCTTCTGAGCAGAAGGACAGAGCTTTTAAAGGTTCTGATCAATCCCATCTTGGACTAAAATGATCTTGTGACCTCTGCCCAGACAATTCCCTTGATCCATCTCCTGTGGCATGAAGAACAAAAGATATTACCCTGCCCCTCCCCACCACTGGCCTGAGGCAAGGATGCAGGCCCTAGTTCTCTAAAAGGAGTGGGAAATGTTTTAGAGAGACAGAGAACATTTTTGCCATTTTTTTCCAAGCCATTTTTTTCTGTTACAGTCTTGTTAAATTGAGTCGTGGAGAAGGGATTTGATCAAGCAGTCCCCTGTGTTGGCACCAAGTTTTCTTTTTGTCTTCTGATCACTCCTAGCAACCGATGCCACTCCCTAGGCTTGTGTCTACATCTGCATCGCTAGAATCACAAACTCTGCAAGGTCAGGATGTCACAGCCAGCAAGGGGTAGAATGTGCAGGGAATCCTGGGGTGGAAGGGAACAGAGGGACGAGCTTTTACACAGCACAGGCTGTTCGAGTCACTGTGCTGCTGAGGCTGGGGAGAGTCGGGAACTGGGGCTTTGCGAATCCAAGCTGTTCACTGGGTTTCCTGGGGAGTTGTCAAAGCCTGAGAACTGGCTTCATCTGAAAGTCTGCGGGATTAGACGTAGCCCTAAATGCACAGGGCCAGACTGACTTGGAGGTTTGTGTACAGAAAACTTTACTTTAGAATAGTGATTTTTGGCTTATTTTTGTCCCCACCATACCTGAGGACCAGAATATATGTCTATAACTGACACCAGCTGACTAGGTCTCAGTTTGACATATGGATGAAGGAAGGACTGAATACAGGTGAACTGGTGGTGTGGGGCATTTTCCCCAATGAATCCCCTATCCCCATGCCACCAACACCAGGATGGCATATTAGAATTTCTGACAACCTGGGACATAATTCAAAAAAGCCACTAAGGTAGTCTTGGTAAATCTCTAAAAAGGCTATGCTTGCCAAGAATTTTACACGTGTGCACACACAGACACACACATTTTAGGGTGAGAGGCCCCACAGTAAGTGGAGGCGTTTACAGTCTCTTGCCTGCTGACTCAGCACACCGGTATGGGGACCTGTCAATCCCGTGCCACGTCCACAGCAGGCAGCCCAGTGCTTTGTGCAGAGTGGGCTCTAGGTGAGCAACTGTTGAAAGGAAAAACACGCGGATGAGTGTGAACTATGGTATTTCCGCCATCTTGAACCTGCCCTGCTTGAAGCAAACACATATATTTAAGTAGCTTTCAGGAGGAAGACTAGGAGAACAAGCGCTTGAGAGGCGGCGTGTCCACAGCCTGCAGCAGCTCTGGTGCTCGTCCCACTGCCCCGAGGCTCGCTGCCTTCACCCCAGCCCAGCCGCGTGTCCTTGGGCCGCCCGTTAGACTGAATGAAAGGAGCTTTATTAGCTTTCCTTTCGCATCCTGACAGGCACAATCACTCTTGGAGGTTTTAATTAAAATGTTTAATTAAGCAGAGTTCTAGCAGCAGAAAGTTAGCTCTGGTCCCGGACAAGTCCCCAGGCTTGGCGTTAAGGAGGAGAAAGGGAATGAGCGAGATGCAGGCGAAAACTTTTCAGCTTTCATCAGCTGAACAGGTGTCACGATGAAGGGAGGGGAGACACTGAGGTCTCTTTTCCCTTGACACTGGCTTTAGGCTACACTAGGGAGAAGTGAATTTTGACTTCGGTATTCTTCTGTCCCCACTTTATCGGCCCCTACCCCTTCCCCTAGTGGCTTTCTGAAAGTCTCCAGAGCCCCTTGCAAAGTCTTATCAGCTTTTCACAAAACTCCACACTCCCTAATTTCCCCCGTGGTCAATGCCCTCCCCACTCACACCGTCCTCAAAACTCGCCGGCCTGTGTCCTCTCCTCTCGCGCTCTGCCCTCTGTCACCTGGCTTGGTCGTGTTAGCCAGCCTATGTGTGATGCTCCTGAGTCGTACCTCAATGTCACAGCAAGGCAAGTCCTCTCAAAGAAGGCTTGCAGATTCTTCAAGAGGAAGGAAAGGATTTTAAGCCTTCAGGGGAGATATTTTTTTGATGATGAATAGACTTTTGACACTCCTCAATTAAGCCCAATTTATAAATTTTAGAAGTGTGTCCTGTACATTCTCGTCACTCAGTAAAGAGACTGCTCAGGCTCCTGTCCCCTCTCCAGTCACACTCTCTCCGCTACTTGAACCCAATCTCGTTTGCCATTTTTCCTTTCCAAAATCAAGGCTAAAGCAACCACAAAAAGCAGACAACAAACTGCACTGGAAAACTTTGTTGGAGGGTGTGCTGAGAAGATAGGGGCGTACATGTACTGCTTCTCCTCCCTGTCTTATAAGCTGGGCTGGTGCTAATGAGACAACCTCTCATTTCTAGGAAATATGTCTCAAAAAAACTCAGATGATAGGGCCCCACTGTATAATGAACCAAGATCATGATGTCGAAGATGAAGATAAAGGTGTTGCTAGATATCTTCCATATCCACCTCTGAAGTGCTCTGTGCCTTGAGGGCTGACCCGTGCGAGCCGTATCAACATGCCCTCTGACTCTCTGTTTCCAGTTGGAGTGGCCCGTGGAGAGCAGTGGCAGCAGTTTGGAGGGAAGGGATGAGGTCTGGTCCTGATCCCTCCCTCTAGGCTCACAGTGGGACAGTTGTGTTCTTCAGTGAAATATCACAGCCCCTTCTAGTTTGGCCCTTCCAATAGCTCTTTCTAGTTCACTGTTCCAGTAACTAGTCCTTCTTCAGGTCTAGGGATGGTACCAGCACTTTGGAGTTAGTAGTCCTAGGAGGTATTCATGACAACTTGGGGTTTCCTTACACCCCACCCTCACTTTTGTAAAGAGTGTCTTCATTGCATTCTCCTCGAATTAGCCCATTTGACTATGCCCTGTGTTTCCTCCTGGGACTCTGACTCATGTAGTGGTGAAAGGATAGATCTGGAGGAGTGGTTGGTACGTAGCTGCTTCAGTGAAGTTCAAGGGGAGAGGTGATAAGTGTTTTCTGATTGTCAATGCACGAAGGAAAGATACTGTCCCTTGTCTAGTTTTTGTCTTACACGTGAATTGATGATGTTCACTTAAAGGTTCACGTGGAAAGGTTACCGAGAGTGGAGGTGTGCCCTTCTGTGATTTCCCAGCACAAGAAGCATAGACATGTAGAAGGATCTGGGGACTGGGAGATTCTGAGCTATATATGGAGCTCCCCTGGCTGAGCCTGGCATCTGCTCATTGATAGACTGGGATAATATTTGCCCACCCTATCTCTCAGGTGTGTTGTGAGAAGAATGTGAAATCATGTTTGTGAGCACTCTAAGTTGCTGTTGAGAAAGCCATCGAGAATGCTTCTGAGACCGAGAGGTGGCAGGATCCAGAATCAAGGAGCCTGCTCCCGGCAGGGAGGGCAGCTGGGCCTGGTGAGCTGCATTCTGTCCAGAGGGCTCCTTTCCCACCACCTCCAGCCACCACCTTCCTCTCCTGCCCAAGGGAGCCATTCCAGGACTGTGCTGGATGCCCAAGGACACTTTCAGAGGAAAGCTCAGAGAAGAATCATCGTGGTTCTTTTCATCAGCCATTCCTTAAAAATAGCAGTAGGGTTAAGGACTTGGTGTGAATCTTGTTCCAAAACCTCATATGTGGAATAAATATCACCTATGATTTCAAAAACATAAGTTATTATTATTAATCAAAGTTTGAACCGATACCCTCCCGTGTGTACTTCCTACTTGGTATCACTGAGGCACCCGTTATCCATTCCCTCTTCAGTTCTTGAAGTCTAAAGACTCTGCTGCTTCCACGAAGCTTGGGAAACTGGTCTTTGCCTAGGTTCCAGCATGTCCTTGCCTTACCTGGTCTTCATCCACTCCCCTGTGATGCCCACCTAATTCCTCAGGGTCCTGTGAGGGGACACACTCCAGCCATGTCTAAGGCAGATCAAAATCCAGCAATGAGTGGGGAAAGAATGAAAAGCCTTGGGATAACTTCTGTGGTCCATGACTGGCTTTGCTGTCTCTTTTTCAGTATAGGTCATAGAGATAGGTGGTTCTGCAGCTTCTAAGAGTTAAATGGGGCTCTTCTCAGTGACTTTTCCTATAGGCCCAGGAAAGCCCTTCTCTTGCAGCAGGAGGAGAATCAGAATG
>NW_012145967.1:3737194-3769215 GCF_000956105.1 Propithecus coquereli | reverse complement strand
CCCTTCCCCAGCATCCAATAGATGTTGTTCTGATATGTGCATTTATGTGTTGATTAGTTAATACCTCTTTAGTTCTTAAAGTCTAAAGACTCTGCTGCTTCCACGAAGCTTGGGAAACTGGTCTTTGCCTAGGTTCCAGAATCTCCTTGCCTTACCTGGTCTTCATCCACTCCCCTGTGATGCCCACCTAATTCCTCAGGGTCCTGTGAGGGGACACACCCCAGCCATGTCTAAGGCAGATCGAAATCCAGCAATGAGTGGGGAAAGAATGAAAAGCCTTGGGATAACTTCTGTGGACCATGACTGGCTTTGCTGTCTCTTTTTCAGTATAGGTCATAGAGATAAGTGGTCCTGCAGCTTCTAAGAGTTAAATGGGGCTCTTCTCAGTGATTTTTCCTATAGGCCCAGGAAAGCCCTTCTCTTGCAGCAGGAGGAGAATCAGAATGTACAGCATGTTGTCAAGTGATGCCTTCTGCTTTAGGGGTTTATTTAAAATATATTTCTTTTTTAAAGCCCATTTGGAGACTTGCTACTGCTTGCTTTGTCTCCCAGCAACGTCAAAAGAGCTGATGAAAATGAGAGTTTTTTTCCTTAACGTGTTCTTTCACTCAAAGAAAAAAAAAGGCAACAAAAACCCCTCAACTTCTAAACCAGTTCCCGAAATAGACCCAGAGAGAAAGAGAAACCAAAGCATGCTATGCAACCTTTCTCAAGGGAGCAATTATAACCTAGAGAAAAAGACTCAGCTACTGCCTGGCTCCTGGAAACGGGGCCGAGTGAGAAGGCATCTTTCCCTCCTGCCTCCCCTAGCCACAGATGTAAGTCAGAGCAAGAGCTGGGCTCACCTCAAAAATAAGTTTACCAGTACCCTATGGTGGTGAGAGTTTTAGGACTGTCAGATGAATTTTGGACAGCTGTCAAGCCAGGCCACCTGGGGATGGGAGGAATCTCGATGTCGCCCAACACCTATTTTTTCATACGTCGATCCAGTAAAGCAATGAGGGCCCACTCTGAGCAGGCACGTGCTGGGCACTGGTGGTCCAACCGGAAATACACTTTGGTAGTTTTGCAAATGCTGCAGTGTCATCTTTCACCACTCTCTTATTTATTCTAGGTGTGCCCCGGTCACACCTAGACTATTCCAGATTTCTGAGCATGATCGCTCTCATCTCATCCTATCCTCAGGCATTGTGTGTGCTGTACCCTCTTCCAGCTCCCTCCTTCCTGCTTCTCCACCTTCCAGTGTATCTTTCCCTTGCCTGTTTCCTGGCCCAGTTCTGCAGGCAGCTCCATGTCCCACCAGTGTGTTCTCGGAGCGCACACTATTTTCTCTATTGTTGAACTCAAATCACATGACGTCGAGTTTTTGGTTTGTCACTTTCCTGACTGGACTGTAAGATCCACAAGAGCAAAGACTTTATTCATTTCTTATCTGTGTGCTGCAGTGCTAGCATGGTGCCCAGTGCTTAGGAGGCATTTGACTATTATTTGACTACTGTTTGATTAAAACATTAACTGCAGAAATGATATTCCTTGTTCCGGGTAGGCTAGGGAGACATTCAGACCTACTACTACCTAGGGGACTTTGGGAAACTCTCCAAATCTCAATTTTATTAGCTATGAATTGGGGATAGTAATATCCATTATAGTTGGTAGAAAAATCTAAGGGTAAAATATATAGAAGACACCTAGGACCTGGCACATAGTAGGAGTATGATGGTAGTAATTGTTACGATGCTCAGAGCTAGCGTAATTTTGTTGATGTTGCTTACATCTTCTGTTCCCACTGGGAGACTAGATGCTTTTCGTTCTGTTTATGGAGTAAATATTCTCATTGGCAATACTGGCCTTTTTACATCCCAACTCAAAGATTTTTTCTAAATTCTCCTCTAATCACATCATTACTTCTTCTGTCAAGTTTTCTAAACTCACCACTTAGCCACAAAAGATCCCTGGCGAGAGAACTGGGGACAGTCCTTCTGTGACGTAAGTTAAGAGCTAGGCTCTGGAATGACACTGTCTGAAGCTGAGTTCTGGCAAGTTATTATCTTTTTCTGTTCCTCAGTTTCTTCATCTGTGAAGTGGGTATTGCGCTGTGTTGGGTAGTTTCTTCGGGAAGAGATCCCTCCTCTAAGGATTACCAGCTCCTTCCTTTGACAACTCACAATTGTCCCTCTCAGAGCTGCCTGTTCTTTGTTCAGGAACATATATGTGGCTGCTTCTCACTGCTGGGTGTCCAGGAGCAGCAAGGAAGCCTAGCAGCTAAGTTTTGTGGAAAACCAGGGCATCAACAGAGGATGGACGGCGGTTGGCAGAGATATATTCAGAGGTTGTTTGACTGCAAGAGAGATGATCGACTAAAGTCTCTAATCCTCAGACTCTATGATTATAGCAAGTCCCTGAATAGCGTCATTTTGTCAACGTTGTTTCATTACAACATTGATGAGAAAAAATGTTAGAGAAAAATGGTTCTCCAGGCCAGGGCCACTGTCTGTGTGGAGTCTGCACATTCTTCCCATGTTCGTGTGGGTTTTCTCCCCAGGGTACCAGGTTCCTCCCACATGCCAAAGCTGTACCTGTTAGGTGCGTTGGCGTGTCTTCACGGTCCCAGCGGGAGTGAGTGTGGGTGTGTGTGAGCGCGCCCTGCGATGGGATGGTGCCTGACCAGGGACGGTTCCCACCTGGTGCCCTGAGCTGCTGGGATAGGCCCTGGCCACCCACCACCAATGTATAGCTCCATGTATCTCCATGGGTCTTTATTTAGAAGTTTGGTGGTATTTTTGTGACCAGCAATATGCAGTAAAAACTTAACGCTTGTTTATATCAAAATAGCCTATGAGAAAAATGATATTGTTATATAATACATCATTTCACTTAAAGTTGCAGCTTCCAAGAACCTATTGACAAGGTTAAATGAGGACTTACTGTATATTCTAAAAGAGCTGAGTGCACGGCTCCTAGAAATTCTGTCCAGCATAGCATGACTTCAGATGTAGGAGAGAGCTTGCCATTTATCTAGTTCAGTGGTTCTTAGCTGAGGGTGATTTAGAATTACCAGGGGTCTCAGTCTCTTGTGGTCCTGGTTCAAGAGGTCTGGGGAAAAGATAAAACTTGTGTAATATTGAAAAGTGCCCCCAGGCAATTCTGTCAGACGCTTTCTGATCTAATTCACTTTCCCCCTCTAGGAGAAAAGTCTCCAACCTGTAAACCTCCTTTCTCTAGGGAGCAATTGTAACCCACAGAAAAAGCAGCTGACAGTGGTAGCCTTCCAGAAGTTATGTCTGGGCACAGACACCTGTCCACGTTTGCATTAGATGGCGCCCATCTCTAGCAGCGGGGAGATCACCGACTGTGAATTCCTGAGTGTGGTGGTAGTGGGTGCGGGTCCTATCTCTCCACCCGACAAGAGGACCGGAAGGGAGCAGACTTCCATCAACTCCAGCATTGCGTGTGGGGAGACCCTCCCATAATGCAGCTCTCTCAAGCACAAAATGCACATCTAATGGAATGCCATTTTTCAGGGCAGCAAATCACATCTAAGCACAGAACCTTTACTTTATTGCTTTATACCATGAAATACAACTATAGCTTAAGACTGATGACTCTAGTTAACCCTCTAACCCTAACTCTGGGGATTAATACTGGACATTAATTCAAACTCTGTCTTCCGATGCTAATTCTAGCTGTTGATTTCTTGAATGCTAACAAAATACCCTAGAATTTGTTCTGTAGCTTATTCTCAGTTTTAGCCCCATCATTCTAAGATGTGTTTGGACTATCTTAGAAGTGGTCAGGTAGATGGGTTTAACCTCAGACCTGGGGGTAGGGGGAACATACTGCTAAGCAGTCCACACCTGAGTGAGGGTTGGCAAGACCCATCACAATGTGGATTCGATACCATATCAAAATTGAGTAGAAGGTTTGGGAAACTGCGGCTGGAAAACCAGACTTTCCAGGTTGTCTTCCAGAGGATGATCACTGATGTATTTATTTCTCCGATTAATGAACTTTGCAAATTAACCTCCACACTATTCTGTAATTACGATTAAGGTTTCAAAAAATCACTTAAGCGTGTGTTTCTGCCACTCCTGAGTCTATTCCAGCCGGATGGCCAGCTCACTGTGCTGATTTCACAAAGATAGTGCCAGTCTCCTGACCTCTGAATTTACAATTAATTATTGCATTCAGCACCCAAATTACCCCCAGTCTCCATGTGCCCGGCTTTATCTCTCTGCACACACAAGCCTGGCTTTTAATTAAAGGCCCTCCAAATTAAATGAAAACAAATTCAATTATTACATCTCATTGGAACAGCTCACAGCATATCCTGACAGCATTTATCCAATGGGCAAGCCAGGGAAAGCTCAGCTCCCACAACTTAAATTAATGTGCCCAGTAAATGATTTTTCTTATCATTGCTTGAACAGGTTTTTTGCCACTGGGTCAGCCCTAGCTGTGGTCTTCACTGTCTCTAAAAAAACTATGGTTTAATACAATTTCTCTTTTCTCTATCTTTTCCGATCTCTGCCTAGTTCTTATTCCCTCTTTCTGCATGGAAGGAGAATGGTCTCATGTTCTGCTCCCTGTGAGGGTATAAGATAATTACCCTCCAATCGTCAAGGGTTTGGAGGTGCCGCTCAGATGTGCACCCCTTAAATTTAGATCCTTACCCAAAGCTCTAAGGGATATCCAGAGGACTCTGTGTATGTTTCTGGCTCTCCAAATTGCCCGAAGTTTAGAGGAATGTGCATTGAATTGTGATTATTGTTATGATAGATCATAACAATAATCATAATAATAACGTGTTTATTGAGGACTATAATGTGCCAGGCAGTGCAAACAGCATGCAATTAGACACAGTCCCTACCCAGTGGACCGATTACATAAGTGGAAGCAAGGCAAGCCCCAAACAAAAGGAGCAGCAGAAATGAGCTGAAGGCAGAGCTGAGAAGAGAGAAGAAACTATTTCTTTTTTGATTACTGGCCAGTGGAGGTCATGCCTCTACCTTGCCGAGGCCACATTGCTGAGGTGGCACTTTCTGCAAGGTTTTCTTTTGGGTGTGAAACTCTCTAGCGAAGAGGCAGATTTGGCTTAGGGTTGGAGGGCTTACGAGAAGAAGAGCATTAGGTCTGGAGGCAGGAAACTGCATGTTTCACTGCTGTAGGGACTGACATAATCTGATTGGAAAGGCTCAAGTTTTTTGGGTGTGGGTACAAATCAGATGCTGTTGTCCCCAGGCACTGCCACAGGCAGCATCATCGCTCTGCCTCCTGGCACCAGAGCCAGACCATGCCAAGGAGACACAGTTGAGGAGGGAGCTGAAAGTGGAGCTTAGTAGATGTCTGTGAAGATGAGGAGTCTCCAGGTCTTCTGTCCGAGGGTGTCCCTTCCCCAGAGCTGACTGGGTTTGTTTCCTATCTCATGCTGCTGTGGAGGAAGACCCAAATGCAGATGGTAACAGAGAGAAAGCAGGTAGATCACAAAACCTCCAAATCTACTTGTAACCCACTCAGCAGGGAAGAGCAAAGCAGGAGAAGGCAGTGTGGGTGGGGGGAGAAGGAGCTACAGTCCCAAACCTGTGGCTGCCAGACACAGTCTGCCTGGTGTTCTGGGCACCAGAAACTCAGCCCACAAGCTCAGAGGAAACAGGTTTGCCTGGAGAACTAGGCTGAGTGTCTGAAACTCCAGGAGAGGGTCAGCGTGTCCCTGTGTGTAACTCCCGCTGGCCTCACTGGGCTCTCCTAGGGCTGGCAGCTAGCCAGGAGCCAAGTGTTCCTGGGAAAGGACTCAGCCATCCTCCTCTTCACACCCTCTGTCGACCAAGCATCCTAATAACCCCTTTCACTGCGTGTCCTGTGAAAGCCCGTTTGGGATGTGTACAGAAGAAATAGAAGATCCTCTTGAGGTATTTGTGATCCGATTGTGGGGTGGAAAACACACATGCATAAAGGAACTCTAAAATGTCGAGTTCCATTTTCCTGTGATAATCCCAAAACTTCTACATATGTTTATGATTCATCTTAACACATGGTATTTTTATTCTCTGTTTCTATCTTATCATTCTGGTCTACATGAAGCTTTGTCAAAGTAGGGCCTGTGCCTTTGTTTTTATTTTTTTTCATTCTATATCTCCAAAAATTAGTACTGCCTCTGGTATTTGGCAATATTTATTTACCTTTGAATTGAATAAAATAAAAGTCTAATTCAAATGCCCCCAACCAGAGTGGGGGCAGCCTCCTCTGTTCTCCTATTCTACTTTGTTTATGCTTCTCTTATTGTTACTACTGAATTGGCTTCATCTATAAGCTGTAAGAGGCAGTGTGGCATCATAGTTAAGAGGCTGGCTGTCTAACCATGGGCAAGTTATCATACTTAATCCCTCTAGTCTTTCTTGTCTGTTAAATGAGTAGGATGAAATAATACTATATAAGATTGTCATAAAGATTCCATGGGTAACACATGAGTTGGGGCAATGCCTGGCACATGGTGTTGTCTAAGTGGTACCTTTTCTTCTTGTCACAATCCTGAGGGAGGTACTATTGGGGGTTGAATTGTGTTCTCCAAAAAGATATGTGCAAGTCCTACTCCTCGCGCCTGTGAATATGACCTTATTTGGAAGTAAGATCTTTGTGGAAGCAATCAAGTTAATAGGAGGCCATGCCTGATTAGGGTGGCCCCTTATCCAATGACTGGTGTCCTTACATGAAATTTGGACACAGAGACATACTCACAGGGAGGGAGGTGTGGAGACACAGACAGACAACAAAGGGAGAACGCCGTGTGAAGACTGAGGCTGAGATTGGAGCAATGTGTCTACAAGCCAAGCAGTGCCAAGTGTGGCTGGCAACCACCAGAAGCTAGAAGGGAAGCATAGAACAGGTTCTCCCTAAGTGCTTCCAGCAGGAGCCAACCCTGCCAGCAACTGGACTTCAGACTTCTAGCCTCCAGAGCTGTAAGAGAATTAATATCTGTTGTTCAAAACCACACAATTTATGGCAGTTTACAGACTGAGTACGCTTTATCTTTTGTGTATTCATCCAGTACAATACCTAAGAGAGTGCTTGGAAGGTAGAAGATTTTGGCTAATACATATTTGTTGAATTAGATGAAATCAGCCATGGGATCATTAATGCGGATAAAGAATTATAAAATGATTTTAGTGGAAGTGCAGCTCATCAGTCTGTTCTTTATACCACCTATTTGAAATTAAATAAAGGGTTCATATTTATTCAATTAAATTTGCCAATTTCCTTTCAATTATGATATGCATAATTGGTGTGATAACATTTCATATCAAACTACATATAAAATTATAATAATAGGCCTGGCACAGTGGCTCATGCCTGGTATCCTACTATTTTGGAAGGAAAAGGTGAGAGGATCACTTGAGGCCAGGAGTTTGAGACCAGCCTGGCAACAGCAGCTAACAAAAAATTAAAAAGTTAGCCTAGCTGGGCGTGGGGGCATGGGTAGTCCCAGCTACTCAGGAGGCTGAGGCAGGAGGATCTACTGAGCCCAGGAGTTTGAGGTTGCTGTGAGCTGTGATGATACCACTGTACTCTAGCCTGAGCAACAGAGCGAGAGTCTCAAAATAAATGAATAAAATAAAATAATAATAATAAAAGAAAAGGAGGTTGCCATAAGAAGGTGATCTCCTGTGGCAATCTGTCTTGATTCATTCTGTCCAGTTCAGCCCACTACATACACTGATCCCTTCACATGACCCTGGGGATCCTGAAATGATATTTGTTAACTTCAAGTAGAAAAAAATTAAAACAAGCAAACGAATCCAGGTGTGGTGTACAAATCAAGGATTGTGTTGGCCTTGATCAGAATTTCATGAACATTTCTCCAACAGCCGATGGCGTGCCTGGTATCGTGTTAGAGAGGGGATTCGGCGGTGATTAAGACAAAGATTGAGAGCAACAAGGATTAACATTTGGTGGAGTCTTTATTATGCACCTGTTAGTGTACTAACACACTATTATCTTAGTTGATCTTACAATAGCCGCTTGAGTCAGGTAAGTCCATTTCAAAAATGATAAAACATGCCTAGTGAGATTTAGACATTGCCCAAGGTCACAGAGTAAACAGGAGAGACCCAGCTTTGTACTTAGGTGGTCTAACTCCAGAGCTCTTTAATTGCTGCACAAAAACTTGGCCCCTCTTCTGCTCACAGGGCATAGAATATAGCAGTAAAGAAGGCACACAAATAATTGCCATATAGCCATGGAAAGAACAGGGATAAGAAAACTTCCAACAGGAATCTTAATTTAAGATTTTCTTCAATACAAGTTCCACACCAGCTCGGGCAAAGCAGAGAGGAGAGAACCAGACTTTTGGCTGGTTTATCATGACAACTTCTACCCTGGTTTGGCCTCAGGTTGTCCAATCACTGAGAAGTGCTTTCCTGATGTGGAATTTCTACAGATGCCTACGGGGCAGAAACCATATAAGGTCAGCCTACTCAGCAGCTTTCAGTTAGGAGCTGAGGCGGAGCAGGGGCCTGACAGCATCTCCCAGCTGTCTCAGGTCCTGGCTGCTTCTGTCTTGGTCTAGCTGTCTTGTCAGACCCAGGAGATCTGGTGCTTTCATAACTCCCAGCAAGGCATATGTGTTTATGGTAAATGGGAAAACATCTCTTGGTCCTTTCAAAGAGATGGTGATCTAAGATGAGAAACCATGTGATTATGAAAGACCAGTCATCTACGTGGGACAGCTGCCTCGCTTCTCTATGTTTCAGCTCTAAGGTTGTTAAATCATTACGATGCCCTGTGCTATGGCTTGAATGTGTCCCTCAAAATTCATGTGTTGGAAACTCAGTCCCCAGTGCAACAGTGTTGAAAGGTGGGAACTTTAAGAGATGATTAAGTCATGAGGGCTCACAAGAGATTCACGTTATCTTGGGAGTGGGTTCGTTGTCACCAGAGTGGGTTTGTTATGAAAGCAAGCTCGGCCCCCTCCGGCTCTCACTTTCTCTCACCACGTGACACCTTCCACCATGGGGCCCTGCAGTAAGAAGGCCCTTGCCAGATGCTGGCCCCTCGACCTTGGACTTCTCAGCTTCCAGAATTGTAAGAAATAAATCTCTGTTCTTTATAAATTACCCAGTCTCAGGTATTCTGTTAAAGCAGCAAAAAATGGAAGAAGGCACACTATTTCAGAAATCTTTCTATATCTTCATGGAGTCTACGCAGTTTGACTTGCTCGTAGCCTGGTTGATTTCTGAGATTGACAATCGGCACTGACTCTGTTACAGAATCCGCTTGGCTGCTGCACTGAGAACTCACTGCTGTGACTATTGTCTCCAGCTTCAGTGGACTTCCCAGAGGTTGCCTTTGAAAATTTCAGACTCAACCGTTTCCCCACTCACTGAAGGCTTAAAAGAGAACGAGTGTCTAAAAGAGACTGGCTATTTTTAGTAAGGACTTGGTTGTGAGGAGATTATGAGTGGGAGAGTCAGCCTCAGGGAAACCAGACATTTCCCAGCCACTCTTGACTCTTCTTTTTTCTTTTTTTTGGTTTGGAGTGAATCTCTCAAACCTCAGTCATACTAAAACAAATCCCATCAATATTCAATTTGCAACTTGCATGAAGATCATTAACGATAATAGTATCAACATTTAAAAACGGAGAACCTGGTATGGGACCCAGCTCTGCCACTTTGAGACTGTGACCTTTGACCAGACTGACTGAGGTTGAAAAAATGCAAACTCTTGATGCCTCAGTTTCCCCAACCATAAAAGGAGAATAACAACAATAATGATGATAATAGCTTATTTCACAGGATTTTTTGAAAAGTCAAATAAGATAATGTGTGAAAGAATGTTTTGCAAATTGTAAAGTATTATACAAAGCTTTGTTATTTTTACAGAAAATACATATGGATTTTATGCCCTTTTCAGTATATTCATTTTCTATCTCTTCTAGTGGTCTGAATAATCGGATATTTGATTCTTATCTTACTTTCTTGGAATGCTATATTTTCACATCAATTATTTCATTTTACTCTCATACCACGTCTGTTTTACCTACAAAAAGCAGAGTGTGATCGAGTTGTCTAATATTTAATATAAGATGGGCTCCGACTTCTAGGCCTCTCTGTATTTTTCAGTTACTTTTCCTATGTGAACTTGGGGAAGTGTTGGCGTGGAGAGCAGGAGTAGTACTCAGTGTGGATGAAACGTGTGAGATCACCTTTTCTTCAGATTCTGAAGTTTGTGAACAGGAAAACAGTTGGGTGCCAGAAGGAAAAGGGTTGCAATGTCCCACGAAGCCAATGGCTTATTTTTCTTTGGTTGTGTGGCATTTTCAGAGCACAAGACTAGCAGCCTTGTCTGGCAGCTTTCTCGGGAACTTTCTGTCTTAGGGGCCCAACTTGAGTCACAGCATCTGAAACCAGGTGTCATAGTCTTAGGCAAGGCCCAGGCTGGTCAGGGCCAAGGGGCTACATCCCTCAGTGAGAAGAGCATGAGACTGAGAATTGGAGGCCACTCGCTCCCAGCTGGGTCGCTTGCCTTGAACAGGTCACTTCCCTTTAGAATATTGCTCATCTACCTTGTTCATTTTTCATTTATTTGTTGTGCTACTGTAACATAACATCTCCCATTTTAACCACTTTAGATGTGCAGTCCAGCAATCAGTGGCATCAGATACATTCATGTTGTGCAACCGTCACCACCATCCATCTCCAGAACTACAAAGGGTTGTTTTTAGAGCAAAATGAAATCATTTCTGGGAACACTCTTAGAAGAGCATAACACACCATGGGACATGCAAAATATTGTTATGACTCTTATTGCCCAATAATTTTGCAAAAGGGGCAAATATTATCTTAAAAAGGTTGCTTAACTTATATATGTTTTGAGGAGGCTGAGTAGACTATCTCCTGGAAGAATTCAGATTGGTGGAGATGTCTCTTGATCAGGATCAGTGGACACAGCTGATGGCCAAGGGAAAGATGTGGGTTACCTGCAGCATTTGAAGTCATGTCCAACTTGAACGGTCTATAAATTTGCATCAATCACTTTCTTCCCTGAGGCTGAGTTAGAAGACATCATTTCCCTCCTGCTGGGCATTTGAAACTTATGGGTCAGAAGAGCTGAAGCAGTAATGGGAAGGAGCCCATGCAGCCTAGTGAACGGTCTAAAAGTAGTTGAGAGAAAGGGCTCTCTAAAGTGCAGAGTTTTGATGGTCTTATAGAAGATGAGTGGCCTTCTTACTTCATGCAAACCAGTTTTTCTACCCTAAGTTTACGGGAAGGTTTGTCTAGCTTGCCAAATGCAATATGGGACTGACCTGTGCATTCATTAGTAGATAAATGCATAAAAGCATTTCATTCAGTCACTTATTATATATATATATATATATATATATATATATATATATATATATATATATATTCTCCTAATCTGGTTAAATTTAGAAAATTGGATTAAAGGGAAGACAAATCTAGAAATGACATCCTGCTTCAGGAAGTAGAAACCCGGTAGCATGGGTCTCTGCACGGGTAATTTTGAGAACTGCTGCTCTCTCGTGAAATTAAATTTGTAGAGAAAATAGGGCTAATGGACATTTGTATCCAGCTACCTGCATCCTTCACACATCTAGAGGAGCAGTGTGGAGGGGTAGTGTGAGTTTTTGTGCCATACACAGGACTCCCACTGTCCTGAGGGGATCCATAAACATGGTGTGTAAGAGGCTAGTCTGCAAATGCACTGTGAGAGGTAGCAGGAGAAGGTATTGATGATGGTGAGGAGGAGGATGGTGGCTGGCATTTATTAAGAGCTTACCATGTACCCAGAACTTTGCTAAACATGTTAGCTGTTTTCTGTCATTTAATTATTAAGTTCACTGAAGCTTACAGTGGTTAAGCAAGCTGCCTAAGGTCATACAACTAGTAAGGGGCAGAGCTGGGCTCAAACTCAGGCCCATGTTATTCCCAAGTCCAAAAGCCCCCATATGTGACCAGTAGAAATGGCTGCCTGATTTAGTCCCTAGTGAAAAAATTCAGAAGAGAACAGGCTATTTTTGCTTTTGCCCTTTTCCCTTTATATTATAGTTCTTTTCCAAAATCTCTTTTTACTAGAGGGAGAGATTTTAAAAATTATATCTCAAATTATTTCAGATACCAAAAAAAAAAAAAAAAGAATTGTGTGATAAATATCAACATTCCCAATTTAAGATTAAGAGCTATTCCGATACAGTTGTAGTTTCAGGTGTATCTTTGTCCTCTGGTTTTTGCTTTTGCTTGAAAGGAGTTGTTCTTTGGCAGAAATAAGTCCATTACCATAAAAAAGTCTTACAGAATGTATGTAAAATCCACACCCTTTGAGATTTTCAGAACGGTGATTCCCAACTCACATGAGGGAATAAGGCTAACAGGAACCTAAGTTTGGTGAGGAACGGGACCACAGAAAGATGATATAGTGTTGGTTGGCTTTTGCATTTCATGACCTTGGAAGTGAGTAGAGGAGGCCTTGTCAAGAAATATCAAGTGAGGATCTGAGATTTATGCCCTTTAGGGTCCCTGTATGTCTAAGAATGCAATAGCAAAGATACTTAGATTTTTTAAAAACTTATTTTGAAAATCGCATCTTTGCTGTTTGCATGTCTTTGGATTTTTTTTCAAAGATATTTGTGGTCTTGTCCTGTCCCTTGGATAGAAAGAATGAATACACATTTATTAAGGTGTAACATTAGCAAAAGGCTCTTGTATTTTTTCCTGAAGGAACAGAGAAGAAGCATCTTATTCATTCAACAAATATTAACTGAGTCCCTCCTTACTATGGGTCAGATATTTGTATTAATATTAATAATAGGCAGAGAGTATAAAGAAGACAGATATTCTCATTGTGTACTCCTCAATGCCTGTGAGGAGTATACAATCAAGTGATGCTTTCAGAGATGACCCTGTCCTGACCCAGGCAGGAAATGGTTACACGTGGACATAACGAGAGACCTGCTTTCTGAAAAGACCACACTAGACAGTACCAGGACACCCGAGCGACTCCATCAAAGCTAAAGATCAGAGACAAAGCTGCGAAATGTCACTAGAATAAATCTTACTTGCTGTGAGGGAGGTCCGAGTTTTGTGCTGGTCAGTGTAATTTATTAGAGGTCTATGTCCCCAAGGCTCAGTCCCCCAGGTCAGCCTCCCTTTGTTTCAGTGGCTGCTGATGGGTTGTCTCCTTGCAGACAGGTGTCTGTTGGAGCTTGCCCTTGGCAACAAAAAGGACTTAAGTGAGAGCATAGGTTGGATAAACTCAAATCCATCATCGCCACTAGAAAAACATTTCAGCAAGCATGCCATACTAATGATGGGTAAATAGTGTCATCTTCCTTGAAGAAATGCCTTTACTGCACCAGGAGTTAACGTGACGCCTCTACCTTTACCGGGGATCAATATAAGACCTGGCAATTGAACAGCATTTCTGTATCTTTTATAAAAATGAGGCTGGAGGTATTTTTCCACTATGTCACTCAAAGCCCTTTTTATAAATCCTGTCGATTGCAACTCCACACTATCTCTCACAGTAAATTTCTGTTTAAGTTTGGTTCCAAGGAAAGTGCTGTCTTGACTGACGAATCTGTATGCTTTCTGTTTTTAGAGAACAAACGACATAAGCCAGTGTCCTTCCCATTTGCCTTGGCCAGTACAAACCCAGAGCCAAATGCATTACCCAAGTGTTATCTGCTCAACTCAGGTGGCTGGAACAGCCCTCCCTCTGCTCCCTCCAGTTGATCTCGGCTTTCACTTGTCCTTAAAAGACTTACTTCACACCAGGGGAACCCGAAGTCCACTAGGTTTACCTGCACACCTATCTGTTCATCTCTCTGTCTGATATAACAAAGTGAAATGGATCCTTCTGGAATAATTGGGGAAAGAGTAGCATGTTTATTGGTTCTTGAGAATAAAGTATAGATAATGAAACAGTTTTTGAATATCAATGACTCCATACCCCTAGACTAGATACAGAAGGGAAATGAAAAAGGAAGAGATATGGTCCATGCCCTTGGAAGGTACCAGCCCAACTGGGGAGGGCCATTCACACTTTTGTCCCCTTTCCACTCACATTCACTTGGAAGTGACTCATAAACATTTGCTAGCTGTTTGAAAATAAGCACCAATAATTACAACTCTTCAACTGCCTAGAAAATCCTCCAGAATAAATGCTTCTTTCAGCAAATGGACATGGAGCCCTGCTATGTGCACATTGCTGAGGGGTGATGAAGATGGGTCACCCTCAGTTCTTGCTCTCAAGATCTGGCATTCTGAGTAGGGGCCAGACCACTCCCACAGATTTCTATATTACAGCCACATGCAAATGCCTCTGTAGAAACAGGAAGAAAGTTTGACAGTGACCCAGAAGAGTGAGGGATAAAGTTTTGGTTGGGAAATCAGGGTAGACTTTACAGAGGAGGTGATACTGAGCAGAAGGACGACCTAGGTGGATCAAACAAAAATGCAAAGAATAGCAAATGCTGGCTGTGCTCAATGACAGGGAACATGCAGGGGAGCAGAGTAAAAGAAGTGAAAGTTAAGTAAGGAATATGCTAGTATTATCGCATCCCTTGCAAAGCTTGTGCCTAATGTAATCAGAGGGGAACTATTGTAGGACTTTGAGCAAGAGAGTGATCATCAGATTGTGCTTCAGAAAAACTGAGTTGAACCTTGGGATAGAGACATATCAGAGGATGAAAGCCCAGGTAAAAATTATAACAACATAGAGGACAAATAACGTCCCTTCATCAAAATTTGTCAAAGGGAGTGAGAAAAAGATAAGAATGAGTGACACAGATGTCAGAGAGATTGTTGACAACAAAATTGGCAACTGATAATATATTGACTCTGAGTTTGTGAGCCTGGGTGACTGGCAGCCCAATGATGTCATCCTTTAGAGGTGAGGGGAGTGGTCCAGGAGCAGAGTGCATTGACAGCGGTTAGGTGAGGGGCAGCAGGAGGCCAACAGGATATGTTATACTAAGGGTGGGCCGCAGTGGGGAGGCATGCTCAGCTCTGTGGGAGAGGTGGGGGCATGATGGAGAGAGGACTTTCTATTCCTCAGCCCTGGGTCACTTGGGCAGGGGTGAAGTGATGGAGAGGGAGGTGATTACAGGTCCCTCAGACTCATGAGCCAGGTGTTGGGAAGAGAGTCTGCCAAAGCTATAGTCATTTGACTCTTCTGTGTTAACCAGCAGGAGAAAAATCCTCTAGAACTCGAGTTGTTCTTCAGATTAGCATGTCCAGAAGCAGAAATAGCCTGAAGAGGTTGGAGAGTTGATAACCAGCTTCCTTAAGGCACCCTTCCCTCTGGATGAGGGACACTGGGGACAATTACAGCTGCTGGGATCCATTGAGCTTCTTACCCACCGTGTCAAGTGTCACATTGCACATTTCATCTCATTGAACAGTCACAATGACTTAGTGAAGTAGAAACATATTTCTCCAGGCCATACAGCTACCAAAACTGGTAAGCAACAGCCAGCCATTCTCTAGGGTGGAGGCAGGGAGTCCGGGTGATTCTCTACCTGTGGTTGTTATGTTCACAAAGTCACCTCAGACACTGAGTTAGTGAGTACTGAAGCCTTGCTCCTAAGGGAAGCACACGGTTAGGTTCCCGCAAGCCTCTGGTCACATTTTTGTCAACCAATCAATACGTAACTTTATTTTATGTATATTTGTGTTTAAAGACACCTTATTTAATATATGTTGTTGGTTTGTTAACATTGAGCTCACACACAACAGCACTATACCTCGTGCCTGAATGAAACTTCTCTAACACATATTTTCTCTGTAAGGCACATGTCACAGCCTTCCTGCACTTACGTGCATTAGATAGCACTTCAGCTATGTCCTTGGGGGCCATTGTAAACAGTGAAAACACCAACAAAAATACAAAAAAATATGGCATTAAACAGACCATGAGGACATGTTTATAGTATGAGAGCTGACACAAGAAGACAGGGCATTACCTTGTTCAGCCTCGGCTGGGATCATGAGTTTCAGGTGACTCAAGTTTTTCATCAGTCTGCACATATCCTCGAATGATCACTGTGAGTATTGGTTTTTGGGTTACAAATGAATGTTGGTGAGCAGGCAAATCTGCAAATATGGAATCCGTGAATAATGAGGATTGACTGTACCTCAGGCTATGGGCACATTTCTTGCAATTCGTACACTTCTGAGAGAAACCTATGGAGCAGTGCTCATGATATATCTTGCTTGCTCTTGGTTTTGTTCCTCTAAATCTTGGAGGTAGCATTTCTGTGACTTCCCAGTTCAAAGAGCAGCTCCTTGGAGGTAAGTTAGAAGCCCTGAAATGAATTGCAGAGCAGGAACATGTGGCCCCTTGCAAGAGTGTCAGGCTGGGACCCAGGTCCTCCTGAAGCTCCACAAGTAAAGGATGGGGTGACAGCAGGTATCAGAGGATGCTGGCAGGCTCCAGACTCCCTCTCATGGATTCTAGCCTTTATTCACCCTTTCTTGGCCTGTGTTTTGGGCTGAGAGCAGTGAGGATTAGAGCTATTTTTCCAGTGTTAAGATTCTTGTTGATATAGCTGTTCATGATTTTTGGCATGTTATAGGGTATGGAAGGTTAAGGTGAAGTTTATAGAATCAGAGAGATTCAAGTTCACTACTGGATCTGACCCTTTACCCACTGTGTGATCTTATATAAATACCTTAATCTAGTCAATTCCCAGTTTCCTCATCTGTAAAATGAGGGTCATCATTATATTTACTCCTTAGAATTTTTGTGAAGATTAAACGCATTAATTCATGTAAAGTGCTCAGTACAATGCCTGCCATATGGCAAACACTGAGTAAGCATTAACTTTTAAAATTTTATTATTTTACATATTACATACATGTTAAAATTATATGTCATTTGAAAAAAAAATTAGCCTTTGATTTTTTTCCCTATATAATTTACAGATCAAATATAGACTTTGGAGTCAGATTAACTCAATTCTATACCTAACTTCTCCTTTTCCTATCTGGGTAATTTTGGGCAGATTACTAAACTTCTTTGAATGTTAGCTTCTTAATCTGTTAAAGAGGGAAAAAAAGTCCAATTCTCAGATTGTTCAAAGTGTTAAATGACATAATGCACTTAAAAGATTTTAGACATTGGGTTTAGACACATGATAAGCCTCGATAAATCCTTTCTGCTATTGTAATTTTCAATATTATTAATAATAATATGGTAACTCTTTCTGAGAGTGTGTTGCAGTGCATTCTGTAGCTTCTGGACTTATTTCTTATGTCCATTAACAGATTTTCTTCCAACAAAGTGCATGCCCGAAACGCGTCCTGCTTTTCGATGGAGGAGTGGCTATGTGGCCCTGCAGAACACGCCAAGCAGATGAGAGTTAAGGATTCAGCAGCCAAAGGATGGGTGGAGCTGGGCGGCGGGGCAGAGGGTACAAGTTCTGCTGGATGAAGGCTTTTTGCTTCCCAATTCTTCCCATTCTAATGTTTCTGGGGCTTGGGGAGGAGGGAAACTACAGACAAGAACCTCATGTGTCCGCATTGGTTAGTAAGAGGCTCAGAGCTGCTGGGAGACCAACCACAATCACAGGAGATCGCAAAGGGACAGGAGGTTCTCCCTGAAGGTTTAGAGGAATAATGCCAGTAAGCCATTTTGCAGCCAGAAATGTGTCTTCATAGGTACATCTCACTACGGGGGGTGATTTGTCTTGGCTGCCTGTCTATGGCTGCTCAGCGGGGCCACCACATGCGTGCCACGTCTTCGTATAAACCATCCATTGCAAAATTGTTGACATTCATTCCACAGTTTGACCTTTATTTCCCCCTCTCTCCCCCAAACTTCTCCTTCCGCCGAGTCATGCAGGTGGGTAAATCTTCCTCTGCTGCATCCGCATGCTGGGGAAATTGGCTGGCTCTACTAAGTGTGATTGGAGCCGTTTGTTTTTAAGCTGCACATAAGCATCAAGAGAGATTTATAACACTTTCCTTCTTGCCGAATCGACCCACTGGGAGCCATTAAAGTTTTATTGCTCTCTGCAGTTGCCTGGCCAGAGTGGAATTGAGGGGGCCTGCAGTTGGAAAAGCTTTTTCTTTCATTGGCTTATTCACAGGGAGTAGTGGGTGGAGGAAACAGACGTGATGCTTCTTTTGTTCAGTCTCCTTGTTTTGGTCCCAACCCTTTCCCAAACGTCACTGAACTCTTGGGATGACATCCCCCATATATTTCTCTCTGCAAGCTAAGCCTTCTCGCTCTATCAAGACCTCCTTAAGGTCTCACCTCTTCCAGGAAGTCTTCTTGTATTGATCAAATTAAGGCCATGAATTTTCCTGATACTCCTCTTACCTCTCGTGGCTGGACTCCAAGCCCTTTCTCATTTCAGTGGTCTTTGTCCCAGATTTTGATGCCTATTGTCTTTCGGATTTTCAGCTGCCTCTTAATGTTGGGTAAATGTACAGATGTTCTGGTCATAAATACTGAAGTTGTATAATCTTGAATCTAGGAGAAGTACTAGAAATTCTTTAGCTCAATGTAAGCAGCGACTTACATTACTCAGGTTCATGTAGTGATTGCGGTATTCTCATGGCCTATCTGGAAGGAAGAGTCTTTGCAGGAGATGTTCTCATGCCAGATTTTAAAAAGGAAAAGTTTTCCAGTGATGATCTCCGCTTTCTCCCACTCTGTCAGTGGGCCTTTAGCGGAAATAGGTAGTCACAGCTTGGTTTCCACAGCAATAAGACATCCTCATTCATTGCCAATCTGTAGTAGAATATTATTGTATATTTACCATGTGCCAAGCACCATGGAAGTTCCTGAGATAACAGAGCCCTGGGCTCTGCACCTGTGGAGCTCACAGCCTAGCACAAAGATCATTTTAAATAATGGGCCCTGGATAGTATCTGGAATGAGAGCATAGCCTGGGCTTTGTGGTCATTTATGCAACTGTGAGGGCCAAGCCACAAGCAAGATCAATCTTTGCCATATTAAGATATGACATGTAATAATAATAGTGATAACAATAATAATAATTACCCTCTTTGAGCAGCTATTTTATTCAGGTACTGCACTAAATACATAGATGATTTCATTTTTAATTTGATAAAAATCTTGCAAAATGGGTTTTAGCTGAATGTTATATACAAGGAAACCAGAAGTCAAAGAGGCTACATTGACTGGCCTGAGGTCGTACAACCAGCGGGTGACTGAACCAGCCTGAAAGCCAGACTACAGCCGCACAGGGTCCCGTAGTGTCTTCTGTTTCTCTGCGTGCCTGTCAGCCTCGAGAAGGTTCCCATAGCCATGCATCTCGCGGTGTAATTTCAGGCTGCTGTTTCATCTTGCATGTATATTTGCACTTTAAGCTGCAGTCCCCAACCCCCGGGCTGTGGACCGGTACCAGTCCATGGCCTGTTATGAACGGGCCGCACAGCAGGAGGTGAGTGGTGAGGAGTGAGCGAAGCTTCCTCTGTATTTACAGCCGCCCCACGTTGCTCTCATCACGGCCTGAGCTCCACCTCTTGTCAGAATCAACTCACCCCACAACCACCCATGGAGAAATTGTCTTCCATGAAACAGGTCCCTGGTGCCAAAAAGGCTGGGGACTGCTGCTTTAAGAATGAAAGCTTTAGATAGGTTATAAGATTTTATCATAAGGTGTAGACTTTTGACAGGCATGAACACCTTGAATGAGGTCACTCCCTAAGGCTCCCACTCTGTCAGTTCTCATCCTTAATATACTCCAGTTTTACTGGGGATTGACGGTAAGATCTCAAAGTAGTTGAGAGCCAAGTACCGAGGTCAGAGTTCGAGGGTTCAATTCCTGCCTGTGCCACTTATTATAAGCTGAGTGACCTTAACCCACTGTATGCTTCAGTTTCCTCATCTGTAACATGGGGATGATAAATGAACCTACTGTATATACTTAGTGTGAGGGCCAAATGAAAGTCAATACATTTGAAACACTAATGACTGTGCCTGGCACATAATAAATCTTCAATAAATTTTCATTTTCAATATCACTCTTTTTGAGTATCTAAAGTCATTCACACATATCGTCACGTTTAGCCTCATAACCTGGGGTAAAAGCTATCATTATGTAACTTAATTAAGGAGGTGTTCTTAGAGAGTAAGAAAGGCACATGTTCTGAGGCACTGGAGTTCACTGCAATGAGCCAAAGCCGGGCAGAGAATTTCAAATTATTCATTACACTCTCTTTCTAGAAGAAGTCTGTCTTCTGATTGCTATAGAGGAAGTTATGTTCAATATTCTTGGTTGAAACCAGCAATCCTTTGGAACAACCTCTTTGGTTTTGAGCCTGAGCTGAAATGGAACATCTGGTTGTGGTAGCCACTCTCTTGAGAGAGACGCTTGCTTTTCCTGGTCACCTAATGTTCCTCAGTGCTGTTCCTACGATGTAAACCATCCGGAGCTCTCCTTGTGGGCCCCCAGTGCATTGCTTATTATAGTATATCCCCGCTCTCCCCTGACACATCCCAAAGGCCAGAAACAAGAGCGCAGTATCACCTCTTTCCTAGAGAGTTCTTGCTCTGTCACATTTTCCAGATTTATCTATGAGGGTGAAATGAAACAAGGGGAGGAAATTCAAAGTACGTGATAGTTATATGTGCGTGCTTAACAAACTCATCTCTTTCTAGCCACTGTTAGAATATCATAGTTATGCTGGTAAATATAATAATGACGATTGTTATTATTTTACTGGCTATTTTCTATGGCCGCAGCCATAGTACTAGGCTGGTTGGTCCATGGTGTTGATCCCGGCAGGAAAGCTATGAGGCAAGAACATCTGCTTTAGAGCGTCCTTTAAGACTCCAAATAAAAACCATGGACGGATTCAAGGGCCCCCCTGATCTGTCCCTTGCAAAGCTCTGCAACCGCATTCACCCACTCTGAGCACTGCTTTCTGTCTCACCTCAAACATCGGGAGCTGGTTCCTGCCTAGTGTCTCTGCACTTGTTGGCCCTTGGAGAGGGTTCTACCTGACTGCCAGATGTGTTGCTTCTGTGTGAGATCCAGGTTTCTGCTGAAGTAACCTCCAGAGGCAGGTCTGCCCACACGTACATTCTGATTAATCCCTCCTCCTCGCTTTAGTTTTATTCGCAGCACTTATCACTATGTACTATCACGTCAGGTGTTTGTTTTATAATCTGACTTCCTCATGAGAATCGCAAGCTATCTGGACAGGGATTTTGTCTGTCTTGTTCACCCTGCATTTCTTCCTACAGAAAGGCTTGGAATAGCGTAAACACTGAATAAATATTTATTGAAATATACAAACATTGAATGAAGGAATTAATAAACTGAGCAAATGGCTTAGAAGGGTGGATGAACTTCCCAAGTTCACACAGCTGGTGTGTTTGTCAGGTACCTTCTCATAGCAGAACTCCGGTAGCTTTACCTTTGGTGCACCGAGAGGCTGTCTAGCCTTGGGTGCAGGTAGGCAGGACCAGGGAGGTCTTTGCCTTGTGCACAAATCACTCAGGAAGTCAAGATGAGGAGGCATGCCAGGTGACGCCCAGCCTACGGCTGTTCCCTTCTCATCCTTAATGTCTTCTTGTGAAAGTACTGACCCCATCAATGACACTCAAGTGATATCTTGCTTCGTCATTGGGGTTGGACCATTTATTGGTTGTTTGCTGGTTCCTGAGTATAGGAGAGGACAAAAATCTCCTGAACAGGTCCACGGTGAACCCTGAGCCTGCATCCTGCCTAAAATTTAAGAATAGTCTTTTCTTAGGAACCATCTTAGAAATCCTGGCCATGTATTTGAAGAACATGTGTATAGAATCTGGTACAAAGAGCCCAGACTAAGACCCAAATATCTGCCTGAGGGCAGCTGCCTTCTTTGCCGGCCTACAAAAAGTATCTTCATCTCCTGAACCTCAGTTTCTCATCAGAGATGGGGGTGGGCAGGACCATCTGCAGCCTCCAAGAAGTCTCTCAGCTCTAGGGACACTCCCCGGTGTCACCTCGCTCTGCTCCTGCCACCGTAGATGCTCTCTGTGCCAGCTCTCTCTCCCCATGGCCCCAGTGTGGTGTGAAGCATGGTCGTTCTGTGAAGGGACCAGGAAAGAGGAAAAAAGTGCCTATTAACAAGTCGCTATTTAAATTTGATTTGCTTTTAGCCCTCGTCCTGGCCTGGAGAATTAAAAAAAGGATATCTCAGAGGGAAATAAAAGCAGGGGACTTGAAGTAACACTTTTTGAACCTGCCAATTATCAAGACATTGTAATTGTGGGAAACACCCAGAGGTCTAGAGGGACCCCCACCCGCCCCAGGATAAGGACAGTAGGGAGGGGGGAGTCCTTCTCCTGAGACAGAAAAGGAAAGAGCTGTTCTTCAGAGCTGGGAGCTGGCCAGTATGTCTTCTAATTTAATTACTTATCTTTTTCTCAAATTGTTTATGGTACACCAGCCTATTAAATGCGCCATAAGCAAACGGCTCTTGAAAGAGGAAGTGGATTTATTTGTTTTAGTTACCACTTCAACAAAAGTCTATTTCTTCTGCTAATTAAGATTCCATTCACTAATTTAAATGTTATGCTAATTAAAGTATAATTCTGAAAATGTAAAAAGGAGTTAAAAATAAAAGGAAAGAAAAAACTGGGTTGGCCTTTAGGAATTACATTAAATTTATTGCCTTGTAACAATGGTAAGCCGGTTCCCGTGCGGCGCTCCGCCGCTTATTTATACCCCTCCTCACATCCTCACACTTCAGCTCGTTAACACGCACCTCCCCTCTCCCTCTCTAATGGGAGTTTTCTTGTGATGCTTTAAGATGAGTTGTGAGTTAGATCCTTGAAGCAATGTGTAGAATTTCTTCAGCTGGGCCACACGGAGTGTTGCAAGCTGCTGCTTGATTTGATGTTTAGAGAGAAAAAAAAGAGAAAACATCTGGATTTCTGCTTTGTAACCAATTTCTGGAGCCAAGTTGCTGTTACTCCAGCTTCTCCACCCTCTCTGGAAGCCTGGGTATTTTACAGAAGATGGAGAATGACTTTTCCTAGCCAAGTTAGTATCTGGTATTTTGAGCATCTGGGATAACACAGAGTAAAACGAGGACTCTGGGGAACCCGTGGACATGCATGACGGGGCCCAGTCATGGGAGCCTCAGCTCCGTCATCAGCCAAGGGAGCCGTCTTGGGGACTAACGCACTTGAGCTTGCCTAGTGACCAGCACAGAGCAGGCTGCCTGCATGTCCCCTTCTTCCCGCCTCTAGTTTTGAAGCTACAGCATCAGACTGGAAAATAGGACCCTGGAGTGTGTTTCTCAGCCTGAGCTCTTGTCTGCCAGGCGATCAAGTCTCTGTCTTCTACTAAGACAAAACACACAGAGCCAAAGGTATTAGTTATTTACTGCAACATAACAAATTATCCCCAAACTCAGCAAATTCAAGCAGCAAATACTTACTATCTCATGGTTTCTGTGGGTCAGAAATCAGAGAGGCTTCTTTGGGTGTTTCTGAGTCTGACTCTCTCAGGAGACCTGGCAATCACGGTGCCAGTGGGGGCCACTCACATCTGAACCTGCACATAGGCTGCCAGCCGAGCTTCAGTTCCCCATCACAAGAACTCTCCACTGGGCTTCCCCCAGAGCAAGTGACCCAAGAGGGAAAAGTGTGTGACATCATTGCCTTGTAGGATGAGTCTCTGAGCCCGGCACCCTCACTTCTGCCTTATTCCATTATTATAAATCACTGAGTCCTGCCCACATGCAACATAGACGGGCTCCCCATGGGCATTGACACCAGGAGGAGGAGACCTCAGGGCAGTCCTGGAGGCTGACCTGCCTCTGCCACCCCCTCTGACCCAGTGCTTTGCTCTGTCTCACCCTCTTCTGACCAGAGCCTGGACCTCAGGCCTTCCTGCAGCCAGAGCTATGTCTAACCACTGGCCCTCTGTCCAGCCCAGGCAGCCTGGAAGGGTAATCTCTGCAGACTCGCTCAGACCTGGCTGTCTAGGGGAAAGGTCACATGTCCACTTCCGAGGGACTTTGGTCAGGACTGTGGTAAGAGTGAGCAGAATGAGTCATCATCTCCTGAAAGGTGCTGTCTCCACGGAGGCTGGTTTCCAACATGCTCTTAGCCTTCCACTGGGGCAGGCTTTGGAAAGGCCATTTTGAATGAGGTGCAGGGGCAGCGAGCTTTCCTTTTGGTGTAAGCAACAAGAGCTAGGATTGACAGAAAGAGAAGCTAATGAAAATGAATTAACTTGCATCTTGATTTGATTTTCAATGCTGGAAAGAACAAGGAAGTCAGCACCTTGGAGTTGACCTTCATGTCTTCTCTGGTTGGGTTGGCCACTTCTTTTTATTATTATCTTTCTTGACAATGGGTGAGATGTTCACACTGTCAACCTAGGGCCACAGTCTAAGCTAACTCTTGATGATTCCTGCTTTTCCCTGGCCTGTGGCGTGGAAAGAAGAAGAAGGAGAGGTGGACACCAGCGGGGAGTGGAGGGTGGGGGGTGGGGAAATGAGTCCTGAAGAGTTGGATCGTTTAGCAGAATCACCTTTGGCAGATGCATGAATCTGGGTGGCTCTGTGCTGGGAAAATTCTGTCAAAAGTCTCCCCAGAAATTGGACACATTGTTGCTAATTCAGTCACACAGCTGGGGCACACTGGCGTTTCCACTGGGGGACCACAGGTATATTTGCCTGACTTCAGGACTGAAAAGACTGAGGAGAGGCCAGGTGGGTGGGATAGTGACCTTCAGAACAGATAAATGGGTGAGCAAAGGTGGGGATGAGACTCTCCTTGAGCACTGCCAACATGGCATGTCCCTATAGTGTCTAGGGAGTATAGACAGTTAACCTTGGTGCTATGTGTACAACCTTCTCTCCACTCACTGTAGCATGAACCTGATCTGCTCGGAACATGCATAGCAGGTGCAGATACACCCTTATTCACTGGTCTACGAGCTATGAGACTGAGAGAGAGAGTTGCAGGCACAGGCTGTACCTTCACACTTATTTGTAGCTCAACATTGAGCCGCTGATTCCGACCCTATTAAGGTTTATAGATTCCCTTCTAAGAACCTCAAATGATGTCTAGTTGCCTCTTTCTTGCTTCCAAAGAAATGCCCTGGAGATAGCTCTGAAGATGCATGATATTCACACTTGACATGATCTCAGGATGGAGTTTATGGGTATATTCTATGAGCAAATATTTACTGAACATTCACTAATACGCTGGGCCCTGTGTTAGATACTGAGAAGCATACAGTAGTCACAGAAACAAATAAGATCTGATCCCTCACATCAAGAGGGGAATCTCATGTCTCCCGCGGGAGAACAGCAGATTAGAGATAGGGTGACCTGGGCCCTTCCTTCACTCAGATGCTTACAGGCTGTATGAGCTTCGGCAATTACCCAACCTTGAGTAATCAGGGGCACTGTATGATGGGATTCGTGGTTTAGACAGAGCACCATCGCAGCAACCGCAACAAGGCATTTACTGGGAAAGAGCTAGAATGATAGGGAACCCTGAACTAGCTCCTGGACTGGCCTGGATAGGAGATACCCAATGTCTGAACTGTGGGTGTGACAGCAGCCTGGAGCAGCAACGAGGAGACCTGTGGGCTGTTTGGATAAGCAGGAAGGGGAGGGCCGATGGAGCTATCACAGGTGTGTTGCTTGGGCAACTGGGTGGACGTTGGTGTTATTAACTAAGGTGGGAAACCTAGGCACAAGGAGGGGAAGGTGGCGAAGAAAAGAAATGTAGCTCTATTTTGGATGAGTTGTACTGAGGGCTCCTCAGTGTGACCTGGACTCTGTGCTCCAGATTCAAGGACGTCACCTAGAATAGCTGAGGATCAGAAAGACCACCTAGGAGCTAAACTTAGTGGCAGTTTTAAAAACTCCTTTCATAAGAAGTGAAATAAATCTGGAGAGATGCCCTCCTCTCCCCTCAGAGGCCTGTCCTTTGTCGGGCTGGGTGGAGCGGGGTGACAGAACATCGATCGGCAGGAGATAGATGGGAGGAAAAGCCCTCGTTGCCCACTGAATCAATGCTCCCTTAAAGACTGCAACAAACAGGATTAAAGGTTGAAAGACATTTATTGAGGGGCAAATCTGAGTGTATGTTTTATTAGTCAGCCCCGGTACTGGGTTTATAGAAATGCCCAGCCTAGACGCTGCCAAGAGCAATAAATCAGGGCTTTCTTCTTTGGCCGGCTGCCTGGGCAGTGATGTGGGGGTGTGTGACCCCAGGCCGGTAGGATGGAAGAGAGTGTTGTCTCCAGGCCATCTGGGGTGGGGAGGGGCTGGGGGAGGGGGAACAGAGGAGAATGACTGGCCAATGCCCCCTCCTGGTCTCTCCCTCCACTGGCTCACAAAGGAGATAAACATGCTTACTGCCCCAGTGCATGCCTCCAGGCTCTTTTGGAATTAGGATATTCCCCACCCCTCCTGCCAAAGTCATTTGCCTAACCTTTTGCCTGACTGATTCAGAAGCTATTAAATGCATGCCATCCACACAGCTGGCCATTAATTGGGGGCCAGAGCTTGATTAATGAGCATTATGCTAATGTTGGGTCAGGGGGCAGATTATGTGTAAAAGACCAAAACAGTAAGTCAAGTCAAAAGCAATAACACCACCTTCCATCCCTTCGCCTCCCTAAATAAGTTGGCAGCTGGCGGCAAGTGGAGAAAAGGCATATTGATGAGACGACACACAAGAGCCTGGCACTTGCTTGGTTCATGTCATTGGTGGGGAGTCAGGGCTGAGATGTCCCTGCTGCCCTCCAAGGAGGAGCAGCAGCCACCTTGGAAGGGTGGGCTCCTGTGCCAGGCTGGCCTCAGACAGGAGTGGGCAGCTAGAGATCGCGGGAGTGACATGTTCCAGACTATAGTGTCTTTTTCAAATGCCCTAAAACTTACACGAATAAGTGATAAAACGCCCCGTTATGAATGTGTCCTCTTAAAGTGTTTGTGTCCAAACACTGAAGTGGACTTAGAAAGGTCAGTCCTGAATCAGCCAGTCCTTGGAAATCTCGGCTCGTTTGGCGGGTAGGACACTGCTCAGCTCTGATGCTCCCGGTGCTTGCCCCGATCCTTCTCCTCCGGTGGCTCCTCCTGTCTTCTATGTGGAATTCAAAAACCCCCCGAAGTTCTTTCTCCCTTCCTCTCCTCTTCATGCTCCACGCTTTCTCCAGGAGTGACTGTGCCTTTTCATGACAGCGGTTATCAGACGTGTCTCCCAAGCTCTATGTTGTGGCAGAATCCTCTGAGCTCCAGGGCTCCGGCACAGACACGCTGACCGACACCGTCCTGTGTAAGTTCTGTGATATCCAGAATGCACCAGGCTCCCAGCTGGGATTTTTCCTGTATTGTAGTGGTTAATCGCGTGCATTTGCTTGATCTCCTGCTAAGGAAACAGGCTTCAATCTGGGCTTGCCCCGTCTCATTTCTGGCACTGCCCAGGCCATTTTCCTCTGCTGTTTTTATCTTCTGTTTCTCTGCCAGTTTCCTCCGCCATTACTGAGGTTAGGCTCTTAGCCTCTCTTTTACACCATCTCAAAGTCTTCCAGGCCCTACCTCCTGATCTAATTAATGCGCCCACACTGCCTCAACTGGCGAGTTTCTTAACCATTCCTAGGCACAACAGCTGTTTATTCTGAGCTGGCTAGGGCTTCCCCACTGCCAGGCGGCCTCGCACCACATTCAAGTTCTTCAAACTCTGGGTTTGGCTGACATTTAACACTACTTCCTCCCCTTCTCCCTGGTCCCCTCCTCCCCTACATGCATGGGCCAACTGCTTTACCTGGAATAGTCAACTCACAGCCACAGCTCCATGTCCTACTCATGATGTTGTCTTGGTGTGAGTCTGCAGGCCTCAGGTTTCTGTCCTCAGCCAGGTCCTGGAAAAGATTTTATAGATGATGCAAACCGATTTACATAACAATATAGAAAACAAGCCTACAAGATCAAGAATGACAAGAAGCCGAGGGAGAGACAAAATACATTGGATGGCAAAATCACAATCAAAAATGAAAATGTCAGGCTGGGAACTGTATGTAATCATATTAAATTTAAAAGGGGTAAATATGAAATTATTATATTCTTGATTTAAAAAACAATATTTTAAAAGATATGGGATAGGAGAGTTATGGTTTAGCTAAAGCACCAACTGAAAAAATTCTACTGATCGTAAGGATAACTTAAGACAACATAGCATATAGTTACCAGAAAAGTAAACAAATCTTGGGCAATATTGACATAATCTACAAGAAATATGGCAAGAGTCTTCATTTATTCTACACTAAGGATATTACATTGGAATATGATATTGCATTCCAAGTACTATATAAAGGAATAGACAAAAAGGCATGTTTAGTGAAGATCAGTTAGGGAAAAAACATAATAAATGTGAATTATTGGAGAAATTATTTCCCTCAATATTCCTTTCAAGACTGAAATTGTGTAAATGCTTTTTTTCCCCCCTCTAAGGCCCTTTGAAATTTTCTTTATTCTTTTGGGTCTAAATGAAATGCTACCTCTTTAAACCCTTCCCAGTACATTTCTTCTGAATTCACTGTATCCTCTGTGATGATCGCATTGCATTTTGCTTGAACATCTACTTGTATTCCAGCCAGTTGCTTCCATTTCTGTCCTCTGCCGGCAGAGCAACATCAGGGCAAGACTGTGTTGTACTCATCTTTGCATTTCAGAACTTAGCAGAATCCCTGGTACCTAGCATATAATTATTAAATGTTGAAGAAACTCAGATACATAAACAAAATTGTCCTTGAAACTAGTATTATCCAAGCTGTGTTCTACCTGTGTTCTGAAGTTTACAAGCGGTGCCTAGTCTAAAAACTGTGAATACATATTCCAGAAAGATTTCTACGGTCAATTAAGTTGGGGAGTTGTTAGGTTAAATAAAGTTAAGCTGGCTTTTCCCCTATAGGATTATTTAGAGCTTTTAATGTTAATGTGAACTGCAGATCATCCAAAGATAGCTATTACACACAGGACCTGGCAAAATCATTTGACCGCAGAACATGGTTTTTATGCAACGCCATTTGACATTTCATGGAGTATAGTTTTAGAAATACTGAACTAAGCTTAACTTTAGAGAAATGACACAGAGCCTTTCCAAGAAGTGCCAGAACTTAGAGTGAAAGAGGTTAGAAACTGGGACTATACCTCATAAGGTGAAGGAAGGAAAGACCACATACTAAGACACCCACTCCAGATGTCAAGAAAATACATGTCTGAAAGCTTACAGAGACGTTAGTGATGATCATAGCTACAAAAGATTGGGACACTCTGAATATAGAATCACAAAATTTCCTGATAAGCAGAAAAATAGGTGAAGCTGCTAAAGACATGGGTGTGGCTGCAGAGGGGTCTCTCGGAAATGCTCAGCCCACAGGATGGAAGTAGAGACAGAGGTCCACAGTCTGACACACACAAGCATGTCGGAGACTGGCACAGGGACAGGTAAGACAGGCACAGTTCAGGAGGGCACAAGGCCAGTTTAGAACAATTCATTCATGTGTGGACTAGTTAGAAGGCACATGAGCTCCCTCAATGTACGTGTAACAATCTGTTATGGGTGGCTAGTTAGGAAAATTATCATCTGTAGGTTTTGATGTTGGCTGCTGTTTTTGGTTCTATCTTTTTGAAAGATTTAAATGGTGAAATTAAAGGCACGATTATTATGAAATTTGCATACAGCAAATATCTGGGTAGTCAGCATGTTGGGAGAGGAAGTCAGGTTGAAAAAGATTTCAACTGCTGAGAATAAGTTACTGAAATTATTACAAAACAAAAGTAAGTAGAGGTAAAAAATGAATGTTTAAAATTACTTTAAAATTTGTAAGGGGATGAGATGAGAAAGATCTGACTTCACGGCATGTGGAGGAATGGAAAGTCGCAGGGGTATTGTTGGCAACACAATATGAGGGAAAATAGAATTTTCCTTGCCCACCACCAATAAATAAATAAAATTATTCATTACAAATAGTCAAATGAGACCGGGCATGGTGGCTCATGCCTGTAATCCTAGCACTCTGGGAGGCCGAGGCGGGTGGATCGTTTGAGCTCAGGACTTCGAGACTAGCCTGAACAAGAGCGAGACCCTGTCTCTACTAAAAAAATAGAAAGAAATTAGCTGGAAAACTAAAAAAATATATATATATAAAATTAGCTGGGCATGGTGGCGCAAGCCTGTAGTCCCAGCTACTCGGGAGGCTGAGGCAGTAGGATCGCTTGAGCCCAGGAGTCTGAGGTTGCTGTGAGCTAGGCTGATGCCACGGCACTCTAGCCCGGGCAACAAAGCGAGACTCTGTCTCAAAAAAAAAAAGAAAAAAGACAAATAGTCAAATGATCAAATTTAATACAAATGTAATGTTTGGGTAAAGCAGGTGATAATTTCACTGTCTTCCTTAAAGGCCATACAAAATGTGGAATATTTTGTTCTCTCATGAGCATGATTTGAGAGTTCTGTCAACACAAAGATTTTATCAGCAGGGATGGCCTAAGAAGGTGAAGTAAAAAATAAAAATCCTATTTGAAGAAAAATGGTTGAAAGGACTGGAGATATTTCATTTGCAGTAGAAAAGACTTTGGGGAGACATAGCTTCTTCTAAACACTTGAAGCATAAAAAGAAAAAATTGGATAAGCTATATGGCTTCAGAATAAGCTATATGGCTTCAGTGTCAGAATAAAGAGTAATGCCTAGGAATTATAGAAAGACAGATTTCAGCTCAATATGGTATATTCAACTTTTTAAACACGAGTATTGTCCAGTGAAGAACTAACTCACCCTGAAGATCCTGAATGAATAGCCTGCCCATCAAATGAAGTGATGTGCTTGCAGGCACCCGGTACGGATGCTCCTGGGCTGTTTTACGCTCTCTCCTTCTGTATTAATTCGGGTCCAGTTGGGAAACAGGAACCACACTAGGTATTTCAAACCGAGAGAATTCAATAAAAGAAATGAGTACCACACGTATTGGGGGACTGAACCAGCCGGAAGGAATCACTGAGTTTTGTAGAGGTACGTGTAGGGGCTAGCTACCACTCACGTGGATGGAGGAAAGAGCAAGAGGTGCAGGTCTCAGGACACAGGGGCTCAGAGGGGAAGCCTGTGCCGTTAGTGCTCATTTTTCTGAAAGGGGGCACCCCTGAGAGAACATGATGAGACTAGTTCTGGGAGTTCAAAAAGAAGCTAGAGGCTGGGGCCATCCACAGCTGCTGGGGCCTATGCCCCCTCTGTCCACACAGACAGGAGCAGGAAAAGAGAGGAAGGAAGCGCCCTTCCCATACCCCACCTTTCCTCTTCATTCCGGCACCTTCAGTTGGCAGAACTCCAGAGATAGCTGACTGACAAAACATCTGACCAACGTAATTGTTGGCATCCCAGCCTGAGAACCACAGGGCAAAGTATGGAGGGATACAGCTGGAGCTGAGAGATAATCACCAGCACAGTTGGCCCCAGGACTGCTCGGAATTTACACACACCTCATGTGTGTATGCGAATGCCCTTTGCCCTCGGGGAACACCTCATCCTGGTAGCATTCTCTCCCTGGCCTGTCCGCCCAAACTCATTCCTCAGGGACCCTGTTTTACTTTCCCACTAACACTTACAACTAGATGTGGAGAACCAAAGTAGTCATGTTTCTCCTCCTTTCCCTCTTTTCACCATTTTTCTCCTTTCTTTTTCTTCCCTCTACTCCCTCCCTCCCGTCCTTCTTTTGGCCTTTCTTCATTTCCTGTTGTCCTACAAAACACCAGTGATGGCTGTAGAGGGGGTTTCTGTAGTGGGTCTTTCATGCTCCTTCAATGCAAAATGTTGGAAGTTTTAAATATGAAAAGGTGGCTATTGTTATCGCTGTTTTGCAGTAGCTAGTTTCATTGCATTAATTTCTTGGTGCCGCTGATTATCTCCTGTCTAGATTACGGATTGTCCGTCTATTCCCAATGACTCCCTTTATCAAAGAGTTCATACTTAATGGTGAACATTTAGGAAATACAGATAAACAAAAAGACTAAAAATAGCTCAT